>NW_028277092.1:1695000-2018750 GCF_059951505.1 Python bivittatus | reverse complement strand
AGGTGAAAGGCCATAATTCCCAGCCAGGAAGTCTCTTTCGAACATCGCTTGTGTCTACATCTCAGTCCGGACAGCCGTGTTCCTTTGGAACAGGGAAAGCCCGGGGTTCTAACCTGACACTTTTCCGACAGTTTATTTCCACTGTAACTCCAACCACATTTTGCTTTCACATTGTCAGCGCATCTTTGAGGTCTTCTCATTCTTCCTTTTGTCCCTAAGTTGCTTTCCCTCCCCCTCAGAATGATCAGCTCTTCTGTATTCTCTTCTGCAGTACAGAAAAGGATGGCAAATTCAGGGGAGGGGGGAGGCCCTTTCATTGGGCCCCAGGAGGACCAAAGTGGCTGGACATTTCCTCCGGCGCGGTGAAATTTCTGGTGGCTGGTTTTCAAACCGCAACGGGGCACCAGTGAATTGTGAACCGAAAGGGCACACCTTCCGCAGGTTGTGTATGTCAGAAAACGACAGACACGGGTTCGGTTGTCCAGTAGACAGAAGTTTTTATTGGGCACGTTTGCAAAGGTGGGTCCCTCCCGCAGCAATGGAGGAACCCCGAAGCAAGGTCTGACAGGTTTTTATACCCCCTATCTGTCCTCCCCCTCCTATGAGGGCTTGGCTCACAATCTCACCTTTTTTACCGCCCCGGAGCGCTGCTAATTAACCGCAAAACCGCAGACATTCCACTTTCCGAATTCAATCAGCGCAATACACATTCCAATCCCCACTTGACCCGACAGCCGCCCCCTGCCGTTTCTCTTCACTCTGGTGCGATCGTGCCTCTTGCCTGCAGTCTTTCCTCCCTCCTGCTGTCCCTCTTCACTCTGGTGCGAGTGTGCCTTCTGCCCATCCTCCCTCCTGCCACCCCCCCAAGGCTGCCCCATGGTGCACAGCGCTCTCTCCTAGCAAACATGGTTCGTTTGAGGCCCTCACTTCTCCCTGCCTTCTCACAATCCCCCCTTTTTCTTTTCACACCTCTGTTGGGCCTCAAACCTGGCTAACAGGATTGCTCCCTCGTCCCGGACCCGGGGCTTCACACACTGGGACAGGTAATTCCCACAAGCAGGGAGGCATTGCATTAAGCAACATACTAGGACCAGTAAGGCAATGAAGCCAATAGCTAGTACAGAAAGTTTGTTTTAACCAAGCAAAGTTAGGTAACCAACTAGTGAGCCACGACCAATTCCATCCCTCTGGATCCTCGGATATGCGAGAGGCTAAGGTCTCCAACTTGGCTAGTTTTGCTTCAATATAATTCTCATTGTTGGTTAGGTTAAAGCAACAAAGACCTTGAAAAGATTCACAGCCTTGTCCTGCCCTTAATAGGAGATAGTCTATAGCTATCCGATCTTGAATGACCGCCCTCCTGATCTCAGTGACTTCTTCAGTGAGAGCTGCAATGAGAGAGGATGTAAGGTTGACACTTTTAGCCAGGAGGCAGGCCACCTTCCTTAGGTCCAGATAAGTTCTTCCACTTAGTGCAGGAACCCCTACTAAGGAGAGGGCCAGAGCCATGGCTTCTGTTTCGGACAAGAGTGTCACATCACTCTCACAATCAGATGGCAGCTCCCTTTTTCTTTTTTCTTTTGATGGGTGCGCTTGTATTGGAGGCAGGGCATATAGAGAGGTCAGGCGCCCTATGGCACAACGGCCCCCTGAACTATAGGCTGGAACATAGGTGTAAGCTTCATGTCCACATAACAAAAAGAAACCTTTAGGTAGGTATAGAGGGGTTGAGGCGTAAGGGATATTATAGATCCCTCCACAAGTGAAAGCAGTGTCAGGTTCGGTCAGCACGAGGTTTCAGGGAAGCACGGGGCTGCAGGGAAGCTCGCAACCAGACCACGCGGAATCCACCGGCGGTAGCTAGCGGGGAAAAGAGGAACCGAAAGCGCCGCTAATTAACGAGCCACCTGCGGCCAGCTAAACAGGAAAACCGCAGCGGAAGCTTTTAATTACGAACTGATAACGGCGCGAGCAAGCAAGGAACGGGGCCGCAGGGCAGCGAAACAAGATCGCAACGCAGCACAGAACCTGCGGTCTGCACGTAGCAGGGAGGGGCCAACCCAGCCGGAGGGGGACTGGCAATCAAGGACAATGGACTCTGACCGACCCTGCCATCATGAACGATCAGGGGGACATTGGGGGGCCTAATAGCCCACAGCCGCAACGCGATCACGAGGCGGGAAAAAGCGCGGGAAGGGGGAATATAACAAGTGATGCAATTGTACCAAGCCAGTCCTGGCTTTGCTTGTGACTACTACGTTACGCATGAGTAAACCTTCTTTGTGAACCACACGTGTCACGAGAGTTTCTCTGTCGAACGGGGCAAATCTCACATAAAGCCAGGACTCACCGTCAGCGCTACCCGGTACCACCGAGGAGCGTTTTCTTTCTCAATACAGGCATGACCAGCGACGAGGAATCCGTGGGTCAGCTGGAGCGCGAGGGATCCAGGCTCGCGGAAGGGCGGTCGGAGCCGCCCGGGAGCGACGGGGCAGCGGCCAGGGCCGGGCGCACTCCATCCGAGCGGTGGTCGATGGGCGTGAATCAAGGACCAGACGATTCGGGCGTTACGATGACCCGGGGTTCGGGATTCCGGAACCGTGAGTGGAGCGAGAAATTCGCCCGACTAGAGGAGAGAGTCGAGCGACGCCTAGACGCCGTGGAGGCGATGCTCCAGACCCTACTACAGAGAGTGGGGCCACCGGCGGTGAACGAGGAGGCGAGCGACAGGGGGGGCGGTCCGACACCCCCGCCGGCACCACCCACGGCACCCCGGTCGGAGGACCAACGGGCGGCAGACGCCCTGAGACTTCGAGGTATCACTGGGAAGTTCTCAGGGGACCCCGAACAGCTGCCGCACTTTCTGACGCACGTCAGGGGGTTCATGCAGAGGGGTGGTCACCTATTCGCTAGAGACGAGGACAGGGTATCCTACGTGGCCGAGCTGCTAGATGGCCAAGCCGCCAGCTGGGTGATCGGGCTGTACGATGCCAATGCGGCGGAACTACGGAGTTTCCCGGACTTCATGCAGGCGCTCCGGGACAGATTCGAGGACACATTGAGCGCCAAGCGGGCGGAGGACGACATCCTACAATTCAGGCAGCGGGGCAAATCGGTATCGGAATATGCCCTGGAGTTCCGGAGGTTGGCCGAGAAGCTCGCGGACTGGCCGGAGTCCCTGAAGGTGAAGTATTTTAAGAGGGGACTCAACCCAGAGATCCTGGAACGGGCACTGGGGCGGGACGACCCGGCCACAGTGAAGGATTGGATCTGGCTGGCCGGAACGGCGGAATCGGCGTGGCGGCAGATCCAACAGAGCACAAGACGACGGGACCAGACGAGGGACCGGCCGAGGGAGAGGACCCCCGAGGAAAGGCGGAGCAGTCGGCGGCAGTCCACCGGGGTGCGAGAGGCGACCAGAGCCCCGAATCTGTGCTTCCGATGCGGAGGCAGAGGCCACCGAGCGGCGCAGTGCCCGACGGAGCGGGAAGGCGCCCCACCACGGCCCGAAGTCAAAACCCCGCGTGCGAACGGGAAAAGGACCGGTGACCGACCGCGGAAGGGGGCAGTGGCGGCGGTGACCGAGAAAGGACGCGGGGGGTGGTCGACCCCGGAAACGGCATCCTCCGGAGAGGACTCGGAGCCGGCGGGAAACGAGGCGCGCTCGCACTGAACGGCGTCCCAGTGCGAGCAGGGGAGTCGAGGCGCGCGGACCCAATAGGAGACGAGGACTGCCCACCGTTCCGGGTGAGGATACATGTCCGGGGGGTGAGATCCGGAGGGGAGGCGCAGCTACGGGCGCTACTGGACTCGGGCTGCACCCACTGCTTGATGCACCCAGCGGTGGTCTCGGGGCTCGGGCTACAGCTGAGGCGCCTCCGGGAGCCCATTTCATTCAGCCAGTTAGATGGCACGCTGGCAGGGGGGGGGCCAGCTCAGTATTACACCGAGCCGGTCCAGATGACGATCGGGAGTCACCGGGAAGAACTGAGGTTCGTGGTGGTCCCGGTGGCCGACTACGCGGTGGTACTCGGCTTGGCGTGGCTGCGGCGGCGGAACCCACGAGTCGACTGGACGGCGGAGGCAGTGCGGTTCGGGGTCGACAGACCGGCGAGGGCGAGAGCAGAGGGGACCGAGCCGTGGAGACGGAGGCAGCCGCAACCACCGGCGGACAAGCGGAGGGTCCGGGACACCGGGAGACGGGGCGAGAGCAGATGGGGCCCGAGACCCGGGCGGCAACAGCAACAGCAGCAGCAGCAGCGCCGGGACCCCGGAGACCCGCCACGATCCCGAGGCGAGGGAGGCAGCGGCGACTGGCGAGGCAACCGCAAAGCGAGGGGCCGGACCCGGGGAACCCCCGACGGGCGGCGGAATCCCGAGGCAGTATCGAGACCTGGCGGCAGCGTTCGGGGAGAAGGAGTCTGACCAGCTCCCACCACACCGGCCCAGTGATTGCGCCATCGAGCTAGAGCCAGGAGCGACCCTGCCTAAGCCAAAAATGTACTCCCTGTCGAGGAGGGAGATGGGAGCCCTGCGCGAGTTCATAGACAAGAACCTAGCACGGGGATTCATCCAACCCGCGAAGTCACCATTAGCGGCCCCGGTGTTATTCCGGGAGAAGAAGGACGGCTCGCTCCGTATGTGCGTAGACTACCGGGGGCTGAACGCAATCAGCACGGAGTACAAATACCCCCTCCCCCTGATGAAGGACTTGATGTCGCATCTGTCGAAGGGGAGGGTGTTCACAAAACTGGACTTGCGCGAAGCCTACTTCAGAGTTAGGATCCGCGCAAAAGATGAGTGGAAGACGGCGTTCAACACCCCGCTCGGAAGCTACCAGTTTTCTGTGATGCCGTTCGGATTAAAAGGGGCCCCGGGGTATTTATGCAGCTAATTAATGAGGTGCTGCACGACCTACTCTACCGGGGCGTCCTGGTCTACCTGGACGACATCCTCATCTACACCGAGACCCTGGCGGAGCACGTGAGCCTGGTGCGCACGGTGCTCCAGAGACTGCTGAAGGCACAGCTGTACGCAAAGCTCTCGAAATGCGAGTTCCATCGAGAGCAACTAGACTACCTCGGCTACCGAATATCCAGCCGGGGAATTGAGATGGACCCGGCGAAAGTAAGGGATGTCCTGGGCTGGGAAGCGCCGCGAACCCGGAGGCAACTCCAAAGCTTCCTAGGGTTTGCGAACTTCTATCGTCAGTTCATCCCGAACTTCGCCCAAATCGCCCTTCCCCTAACCGACCTGCTAAAAACCAAGGGCACTGGGAAACCCACAAGCCCAGCATGGCACTCGCGTGGACTGCAGAATGCCAGGGGTAGTTTGAGGAACTAAAACAGCGGTTCACCGCGGAGCCGATCCTGCGCCATCCCGACCCAGACCGGCGGTTTATAATCCAAGTGGATGCATCAGACGTGGCAACGGGAGCAGTCCTGCTCCAACCCAGCCCGGAGGGGTCCATCCACCCGTGCGCCTACGCCTCCCGCAAATTCACCGAGACGGAGAGGAGGTGGATGGTGTGGGAGAAAGAGGCGTACGCGGTCAAGTGGGCGCTGGCCACGTGGAGGCATCTACTGGCGGTGGCAACTGAACCGTTCGAGGTGTGGACGGACCATAAGAACCTCGAGGCCCTGAAGACCCCGCGTAAGCTATCCCCCAAACAGGCACGGTGGTCCCAATACTTCGGGAGGTTCAGGTTCACACTGAAACACATCCCCGGGAAGCGCAACTTCTTAGCGGATGGACTGTCTCGCATGCCCCAGCACGCCAGCCTACGGGAGGAGATCGTGGACTCCGTCATCCCCGCCAGCAGGCTGGCTACAAAGGCGGTGACCCGAAGCCAGACCAAGGGGGAGCGACGGGACGCGGCGTCTGAAGTAAGGCAAGGGTTCGCGGAGGCAGCGGAGCGGGACGGTTGGCTCAAGCAGAACCGAGAGGCGCTAACCGGCCAAGAGGGGTTGTGGTGGCACGAAGGAAAGCTGTACGTGCCCGAGGGTTGCCGACGGGAGGTCATGGAGAGAGCCCACGACAGCCGGAGCGCGGGGCATTACGGCTTCGTAAAGACACTCCATTTAATCCGGCGGCAGTTTTGGTGGCCCACGCTCCGGAAGGACGTGGAGGCGTACTCGGGGGGTTGCCCGGTGTGCGCAACAGCGAAAGGAGCCAAAGGCAAACCTAGAGGCCTACTCCAGCCGGTAGCGGAACCCGACGGCCCTTGGCAAGAGGTCGCCATGGACTTCATAGTGGAGCTCCCGGAGAGTAAGGGGAAGACCGCCATTTGGGTGGTCACGGACTTATTCTCCAAACAAGCGCACTTTGTAGCGTGCCGGCGAGTCCCCACGGCCGAGGGGCTGGCGAAACTGTTCGTGCAACATGTCTACCGACTCCACGGCGCACCTCGACGTATCGTCAGCGATCGGGGCGGCAACTTCATCGCGCGGTTCTGGCGGGAGTTCCTGAAGCGGGTGGGGACGAAACAAGCCCTATCCTCCGCGGCGCACCCGCAGACGGATGGAGCCACGGAACGCCTGAACGGGGGGCTCGAACAGTACCTGCGCTGCTACGTGGGGCACCAACAGGACGATTGGGCGGAGCTACTACCATTCGCGGAGGTGGCATACAACAACGCCGTCCACAAGAGCACCGGGTTCTCTCCGTTCAAAGTAGCCACCGGGAGAGAATTCGTCCCCATGCCGGAGCTGCCTCAGCCGGAATCCCAGATCAACTCCCTGGACACCTGGTTCGCCCAAATCGACGAGACCCGGCGAGCGGCGCACGCGGCATTGCAAAGAGCCAAAGCCGACTACAAGAAGCACGCGGACCGCAAGAGGCTCCCCGAGGAAAAGTGGAAAGTGGGGGACCAGGTGTATCTGTCAACCAAAAACCTAAAGACGCACCAGGCATCGAAAAAACTCAGCCCGAGGTTTGTGGGGCCGTTCCCCATTTCGGAGATCATCAATCCGGTGACCGTCAGGCTGACGCTCCCGAAAAGCCTCGGGAAGATCCACCCGGTGTTCCATTGCAGCCTGCTAAAGTTGCACCAGCCGGGGAATGCCTGGCACAAGGCGGAGGGAGTACCACCACCCATCATGGTCGGGGGGGAGCAGCATTTCGAAATCAACCGGATACTGGACGCCCGGAGGCACAAGGGGCAGACCCAGCTCCTAGTGCAATGGAAACATTTCCCCAAGTCCCACAGCGAATGGGTGAGTAAAACCCACATAAGGGCGCCGGACCTAGTGCGGGACTTTTACAGGAAATACCCCGGGAAGCCGAAATAGGACCGAGGGGGGGAGTTGTCGTCAGGGGGGCGGCATGTCAGGTTCGGTCAGCACGAGGTTTCAGGGAAGCACGGGGCTGCAGGGAAGCTCGCAACCAGACCACGCGGAATCCACCGGCGGTAGCTAGCGGGGAAAAGAGGAACCGAAAGCGCCGCTAATTAACGAGCCACCTGCGGCCAGCTAAACAGGAAAACCGCAGCGGAAGCTTTTAATTACGAACTGATAACGGCGCGAGCAAGCAAGGAACAGGGCCGCAGGGCAGCGAAACAAGATCGCAACGCAGCACAGAACCTGCGGTCTGCACGTAGCAGGGAGGGGCCAACCCAGCCGGAGGGGGACTGGCAATCAAGGACAATGGACTCTGACCGACCCTGCCATCATGAACGATCAGGGGGGACATTGGGGGGCCTAATAGCCCACAGCCGCAACGCGATCACGAGGCGGGAAAAAGCGCGGGAAGGGGGGAATATAACAAGTGATGCAATTGTACCAAGCCAGTCCTGGCTTTGCTTGTGACTACTACGTTACGCATGAGTAAACCTTCTTTGTGAACCACACGTGTCACGAGAGTTTCTCTGTCGAACGGGGCAAATCTCACAAGCAGGACCTTTTGAGGGCAGTGGGTGGGTACGGTTTTGGGTATTGTTGAAATATACACATTGAGTTGCATTGGTTATCCCCAAGAGATTTAGAGCCATTTGCCTTTGATTAGTCCAGGGTCTTGGTGTGGGAGAAGACCCAAAATGATAGAACATCCCCCCCCACGGGGGATCATCCCCAGTGATATCAATATTCGCTATCTGAGTAACATTCTTCAATGCTTCCAAGCTGATGGGCATTCCAAAGAAACAGGTGGAGGTGACACCCTTCACAGTCAAGAGTTGCCCCACACAAAAAGTTGTGCTGTTCAAAGCTGTCTGTGCCAATTCTACAAAAAAATTGTTGTTAGAGCTGTGCTGTAGAGCATCTAAGCAGTGACATAACAGAATAACCTGGATGCAAGCCTTCATGTTGGTCATCTCCTCCCTTGCCTTAGTTCAGTTCCTTTTAAGTTTTACTTTGAGTCCGTCTCCCGGTTGGGCAGTCCACGGTCGGGGGTCGGGAGCTCGCTTAACCCGATGGTAGTGGGTCCAACCCCCCTGTCGGGTCCGAACCGCCGATTCAGTTGTCAGGAGAACTTGGTATGGTCCCTCCCAAGATGGTTTCAGCTTCTCATCCTTCTTTATCAGGACCCAATCCTCTGGCTTGTGGGGGTGTTGGTCTTTCAGCAAGGGGGCCGTTGAGCAAGGAGTCCCTGTTTTCTTAGAGACAAGAGAGATTGTGACAGTACCAAGAGATACTTTCTTAGGAAGGCATCCTTTAGCTCGGGGATAGGCTCTCCCATTGGAGCCAGGAAAGGTCTTCCCATCATCAACTCGAACGGGGAGACCCCCACATCCTTGCGAGGGGCTGTCCGCATTCGAAGCAGGGCAACCGGAAGTGTCTTTGTCCAAGATAGCCCTGTTTCCAATCCCAGTTTGGTGAGATGTTGCTTCAACACCCCGTTGGCCCTTTCCACTTTCCCACTGGAGTCAGGATGCCAAGGGGTGTGGAGTTCCCATCGAACCCCCAGGCTCCAGTACCACGGCTTTACAGTGTCTACCAAAGCCTGCACCCCCCAGTGAGACCCTTCGTGCAGTTTCTCCACCATCCCCCTCATGTCAGCACGGCTCACTACTGGGTCCCCTCAATTGTAACCCAATGACCTGCTTCCTCCCTGCAACCTTCCCTTTCCAGCAGCTGTGAGTAAACCCCGTTCCAGCCAAATTTTCCTGAAAGTGTGCACTACTCCCCAGGCGTATCGCGAGTCTGTGTAGACGGTGAGGGACACTCCCTTTCCCAACTCTAGTGCCCGTTTCAAAGCGTGCACTTCACACAGCTGAGCCGACCAGTCCGCTGGTAGTGCCCCCTTCTCTACTGTCTCTCCCTCCGCCGTCACTATCGCATATCCTGACTTCCTTTGTCCCTGCTCTACTCGGCTAGACCCATCCACAAACCAGACCTCACCCTCCTCCAGCGGGACCTCCTGCAGGTCCTCCCGGGTCTTTGTTTGCAGCTGCAACAGGGTGGAGCACTCGTGCTCCGCCGGCTCCCATTCTTTCCGCTCCCCCGCAAGAAACTCCGCTGCGTTCAAATTCCTGTCTGTTCCTACCACCACATCAGGACTTATCCGGAGAACTGTCTCATATTTCAACATCCTTCCTTCTGTCATCCAAGCAGCCGCCTGATGACTAAGCACACTTAAGATCTGATGGGGTGAATGGACAAACATGGGGCTCCCAAAAGTGAGTTTTTTCCCTTCTGTCATTAGCACAGCAGCGGCAGCCACTGCCTGCACACAAGTCGGCCATCCCCTCACCACTGGTTCTAGGGCTTTGCTCAGGAAGGCCACTGGTTGATATTTCCCAGCCCGTCTCTGAGTCAGCACTCCAATGGCAGTTCCCCCATGGGCTGTAACGTATAGGTGAAAGGGGGGGCCAAGTTCGGTAGAGCCAGAGCCGGGGCCGTCATCAGGCTCCTTCATAATTCCCCCCACTTCTCTGTGTCCCCGTCTGTCCATTCTACCCTGTCAGATGATCCTTTCAACTTCTCATACAGAAACTGAGCCTTGCTCATGTACTCATCTATCCATAGCCTGCAATATCCTACTAGACCCAGAAACCGCCGCACCTCCGTTTTAGTATGAGGGGGCTTCAACTGCATTATCCCCTGTATCCGAGAAGGATCAATCAACTTCTCGCCCTTCCGGAGTACATGTCCTAAATACTTGACCTCCCTTTCCACAAATTGGACCTTCCCTTTTGACACCTTCAATCCTTCCTCAGCCAACCAGTTCAATAAAGCCACTGAATCTTCTCTCACCTTTACTTCCTTCTCTCCAGACACCAACAAATCATCCACATACTGCAGCACCCGAGAACCCCCAGGGGCCCGGAACCCCTGGAGTTTCTCTTCCAATGCCTGTCCAAACAAGAGGGGCTCTCGGTGTACCTCTGGGGCAGCACCGTCCATCTCAGTTGTTGCTTCAGCCCACGCCTCCCATCCCGGGACAGCGGGTATTGGGCTTGCCGCAAACCCGTCACCCCTGGTTTCAAGGGGATGCTAACTGGGGCGATGCGAAACCGACCCGCCCCCCCTCCCCTGCCCATACCTCAGGGTTCACTACCTCCACGTCCGCCTCCCGCAACAAACACATCCTTTCTGCCTGTTCCACATTCCACAACTCCATTCCTAGACTACCCATTAGATCCCTTTCCAGCAGGTTCACTCTCGCCTGTGGGATCAGTAACACATCTGCAGTTACCTCCTTCCCATTCCACTCCAGTCTCACTTCCTCCAGTACGTTTGCCTTGACCGGAGAGCCTCCCACCCCCATCACCGATACCGACGCGCCCCGGGATTTCGCAATCCCGTGGGTCCCGGTTGGCACAGCGATGTTCGAGAGGCTCCGGTGTCCACGAGGAACTGCTGTTCCTCACCGGTGGGACCCACCGTGATGTTTACCAAGGGTTCCCTGTGGGTCCCGGTTGGGAAACCATGACCCCCCTAGTCGTACAGGGGGAAACTCCTCTCATGTTCTCCCGATGTTCAGCATTATTGGGATCCCAATTTGGGTCTGCCAGAGGGAATTTAGTATTCGCGGCCGGGGCATTTGGGACATTTGCATTCCTTCGCTCCCAAGCCCCGAGCGCAGCTCGCCGAATCTGGCCCCTCTCTTCTGGCGTATAGAGGTGGGCTAAAATGTAATTCAGTTCCCCCAGGAATATTCCACCGGGCCGAGAAAAAGTTCCAATTGTTCGGTGGCGGTATGGGCGTTCTCTTGCATACGAGGGAGGGAATTTTTTTAATTCCCTCAACTCACTGGGTTTGATGGGAACCGTTACGTAACTGGTGACGGTCACCCCCTGTGCGTTCGTTCCGTTCGGGACTTCCCGGACGGGGAAGGCACTGGCCGAACTTAGAATAAAGGGCAAGTTCTGAATGTCTTGGTTCAGCTGGTCCAGCTCTTTCCGCAGCCCGGGATAGGGTGGGGGCGCCGGAGGGGGAGCGGTAGGAAGAGGAGGAGGAGGAGGAGGTGGCGGCCCCCATTGAGGTCCAGTCAGCCAGAGGTCCTCCTCATCCTCCTGTTCTTTTTGGACAAAAATTTTGGCTAACTTGGGTCGAGGCCCCTCCCAATGAACATGGAACCAGACTTCCACATAGGGTTCCTGTGTTAACATTTTATGCTCCACAATGTAGTTTTTTAGTTGGGTCACCCAGTAATTACTGGGGATTCCAAGAGTATCCCAATGGTAGGGGAATTCGGGGTCCACTAGTGGATATTTTGGCCATTCTTTAGTGCACAAAGTTATCATGGTCGGTTTTTCCAGACCCCTGGTGAATGGACACAACCAGGGTGTCTCCCATTGTTGCAACAATTGTCCTAATGGAGAATCCGTGGGGATTCCCCCTACTGCGTTTTTCCCACTGGCCCCTGGCCTTACACTCTTACTCTGCGCCTTACCCATCCTTCCTGACTACGTTTCCCACCTTACAGAAGGTCCCGGACTCTTCTGTCCCCTTGCGGCGTCCAACGCCTCGTAACCACGCTAATCTCCCCGAGATTATGGGTAGGTTGTACTCACCAGACCTCCCAGAGGTCCCCTCGTCGGCCGACTTCCTCTTTACTTCTGTCTGACTGGCGATTGGAGTCCCGTCCTGGACCCGACTCCGGGGAAAACGGGAGACACCTCAACGGGGTGTTACGGCCGATTACTCACCGGTTCCCCACAGTCCGGTCCACGTCGAGGACTCCTGCCTGGCTCGCCAATTTTGTCAGAAAACGACAGACACGGGTTCGGTTGTCCAGTAGACAGAAGTTTTTATTGGGCACGTTTGCAAAGGTGGGTCCCTCCCGCAGCAATGGAGGAACCCCGAAGCAAGGTCTGACAGGTTTTTATACCCCCTATCTGTCCTTCCCCTCCTACGAGGGCTTGGCTCACAATCTCACCTTTTTTACCGCCCCGGAGCGCTGCTAATTAACCGCAAAACCGCAGACATTCCACTTTCCGAATTCAATCAGCGCAATACACATTCCAATCCCCACTTGACCCGACAGCCGCCCCCTGCCGTTTCTCTTCACTCTGGAGCGAACGTGCCTCTTGCCTGCAGTCTTTCCTCCCTCCTGCCGCCCCTCTCCACTCTGGTGCGAGTGTGCCTTCTGCCCATCCTCCCTCCTGCCACCCCCCCAAGGCTGCCCCATGGTGCACAGCGCTCTCCCCTAGCAAACATGGTTCGTTTGAGGCCCTCACTTCTCCCTGCCTTCTCACATGTACGATGCAGAAAACCTGGCGCTGGCTTGATTCGCTTGTTAATGTTGAGGCGGAACACAGCCACAGAGAAAGTTATGGGCGCGCCTTATTATACTCGTGCAACACCACCACTGTGTGGGTGGCCCTGATCGGCGGGGACTTCCAGGTGCAATTCAAGATGCTGCTGGTCACCTACAAAGCCCTTTGCGGCACAGGGCCTGCTATGGGTGGGGTCCTCTGCCTCCAGTTCTCTCTGCTCCTCTGACCAGATCTGAGAGGGTTGGCGTGCTCCGGGTGCCCTCAAGGCAGTCCAGGCCAGGGAACCAAAACCATGAACACTGATAAATACCTTTATTGTGGGGTTACAGTAACAAAATCTGGCAACTCCCCTCCCCTGGCTTTACCTTCCAGCAAACTAGGGAGGGTCCCCTCGGAGATGCTCTCTCCACCCCCCTTCCTGCTTCTCAGATTTCCCTTCTCAGACCCTTGTCTGGGCTGCGGTTCCTCCTCCCGTCTCTCAAGGTTATTCTCACAGCCCGTTACAACTGAGCAGCATCGGCAGCATTTGGAACTCAGATCTTTCTCCAGGGCCACACCTGCTTTTTGGAATAGCGTTCCAAAAATTCCAAAATTCAGACAACCCCAACCCCGCTGGCCTTTAGGAAAGCCTTGAAGATCTGTTCTTCCCCCAGGCTCTGGGCCAGGATGTTATGTGTGTCTGAATGTGATCTTGTTTATTAACATATTAGATTCAGAGGCCACCAAACATTTGCACAGAACGATAATAAAACCATAGTAAGAAAGAGAACCGCACTAGGTATGTCGAGAAAAGACCAGTTCCTCAAACAAATAAGATTCTCTTGGGGCTTGGTACCTATCCTACCCCAGGGCCTGGGAACAGCCAGGTTTTCAGAGACTTCTTGACCACCACCAGGGTGGGAGCCAAGTGAATGTCCAGGGGACACTGTTCTAGAGGCAGGTGCTGTGGCAGAAAAGGTGGGTGTCCTGGTGCCAGTAGGTGGCACTGTTCAGCTGAAGAAACCCGAATGTGCCCACTCTGCCTGATCACGCAGGATGTGTAGAACCGCTCAGACGGGTGATCCCCAAGTAACCAAGTCCTGGGCCATGAGGGGCTTAGAGGTGGTAATTAGCACCTTGAATTGCACCCAGAAGCCAACTGGCCACCAGTGCAGCGTGCAGACAGCAATGTCACATGCTCGTACCAAGCCATGTCTATTACTGCCATGCTGCTGCAGTTTGGACCAGCTGCAGCTTCCAAGAGGTCTTCAAGGAGAGGCCCACATAGCACATGTTGCAGTAGTCCACTTGTGAGGTGGACACAGCTGCTACCTGTTCTTTTAGCAGGAGCTGGGAGTCCCAGAAACACTCAGACTGTGCTTCCCACCGAGATGGAAAATTTCTGGGGTTGAGAGGCCCAAATACTCACAGCCCTCAGTCTTGCTAGGGCTGAGCCTAAATCTGTTCCTCCCCATCTAGATCCTCACAGCCTCCAGACACAGAGGCATCAGGAGCATCACTTGGACCACCCAGGGCTGAGAGGTGCAACTGGGTATCATCAGCACACTGAGGGTACCAGATCTCAAGCTAACAGATGGTCTCACCCAGCGGCTTCATGTAGATGCTGAACAAAGGGACGAAAGCCTCAAACCCCGAGTCACCCACAAGTGACTTCTGCCCTCCCGTCAAGCACCAAGCGAGCCGAACGCAGAGAAAGGAGGCGAACCCTCCCAGCACAGCGGCCCCTCCCAATCGCTATCATCTCAAGAGTGATGTGTTTTAATTATTTCTGTTGCTTAATGTTTCTTACTCCTTCATGGATCACTGCCTTGTCGTGGCGAAGGGGCTTGCGTAACTCAGTGAAGCCATGAGCTATACCGTGCAGGGCCACCCAAGATGGACAGGTCATGACAGAGAGTTCTGACAAAATGTGGTCCACTGGAGAAGGAAATGGCAACCCAGTCCAGTGTCCTTGCCAAGAAAACCCCATGGACAATGTCAAAAGGCTAAAAGATATGACACTGGAAGATGAGCCCCTCAGGTCGGAAGGTGTCCAATATGCTACTGGGGAAGAGCGGAGGGCAATTCCAAGTAGCTCCAGAAAGAGTGAAGCGGCTGGGCCAAAGCCGAAAGGACGCTCAGCTGCGGATGTATCTGGAAGCAAAAAGAAGGTCTGATGCTGTAAAGAACAATATTGTATAGGTACCTGGAATGTAAGATCTATGAACCAAGGCAAGCTGGATGTGGTCAAACATGAGATGACAAGACTGAACGTCGACATCTTGGGAATCAGCGAACTGAAATGGACGGGAATGGGTGAATTTAATTCGGGTGACCATTATATCTACTACTGTGGGCAAGAAACCCTTAGAAGAAATGGAGTTGCACTCATAGTCAATAAGAGAGTGGGAAAGGCAGTAATGGGGTACAACCTCAAAAACGACAGAATGATCTCAGTGCGTATCCAAGGCAAACCATTCAACATCACAGTAATCCAAGTCTATGCCCCAACCACTGATGCTGAAGAAGCTGAAGTTGACCGCTTCTATGAAGACCTACAACACCTTCTAGAACTAGCACCAAAAAACGATGTCCTTTTCATCATAGGGGATTGGAATGCTAAAGTAGGAAGTCAAGGAGTAATCGGAATAACAGGCAAGTTTGGCCTTGGAGTACAAAATGAAGCAGGGCAAAGGCTAATAGAGTTCTGTCAAGAGAACAAGCTAGTCACAGCAAACACTCTTTTCCAACAACACAAGAGATGACTCTACACATGGACATCACCAGATGGTCAATACCGAAACCAGATTGATTACATACTTTGCAGCCAAAGATGGAGAAGCTCTATACAGACAGCAAAAACAAGACCAGGAGCTGACTGTGGCTCAGATCATGAGCTTCTTACTGCAAAATTTAGGCTTCAGTTGAAGAATGTAGGGAAAACCACTAGACCACTCAGGTATGACTTAGATCATATTCCTTGTGAGTACACAGTGAAGGTGATGAATAGATTTAGAGGATTAGATTTGGTAGACAGAGTGCCTGAAGAACTATGGACGGAGGTCTGTAACATTGTACAGGAGGCAGCAACTAAAACCATCCCAAGGAAAAAGAAATGCAAGAAAGCAAAATGGCTGTCTGATGAGACATTAGAAATAGCTGTGGAAAGAAGGAATGTGAAAAGCAAGGGTGAAAGGGAAAGATATAAGCAACTGAATGCAGATTTCCAGAGAATAGCAAGGAGAGATAAGAAGGCCTTCTTAAATGAACAGTGCAAAAAAATCAAGGAAAACAATAGAATGGGGAAGACCAGAGATCTCTACAAGAAAACTGGAGATATCAAAAGAACGTTTAGTGCAAAGATGGGCATGATAAAGGACAAAAAAAGCAGGGACCTAACAGAAGCAGAAGAGATTAAGAAGAGGTGGCAAGAATACACAGAAGAACTATACCAGAAAGATCTTAATGTCCCTGATGTCCATCCTGGTGTGATCACGACCTTGAGCCAGACATCCTAGAGAGTGAAGTCAAGTGGGCCTTAGGAAGCATTGCTAACAACAAAGCTAGTGGAGATGACAGTATTCCAGCTGAGTTATTTAAAATACTAAAAGATGATGCTGTTAAAGTGCTGCACTCAATATGCCAGTAAGTTTGGAAAACGCAACAGTGGCCACGGGATTGGAAAAGGTCAGTTTACGTTCCAATTCCAAAGAAGGGCAATGCCAAAGAATGCTCAAACTATCGCACAATTGCACTCATTTCACATGCTAGCAAGGTTATGCTCAAAATCCTACAAGCTAGGCTTCAGCAGTACATGAACCGAGAACTACCAGATGTACAAGCTGGGTTTCGAAGAGGCAGAGGAACTAGAGATCAAATCGCCAACATTCGCTGGATCATGGAGAAAGCACGAGAGTTCCAGAAAAACATCTACTTCTGCTTCATTGACTATGCAAAAGCCTTCGATTGTGTGGATCACAACAACTGTGGCAAATTCTTAAAGAGATGGGAGTACCAGACCACCTTACCTGTTTCCTGAGAAATCTGTATGCAGGCCAAGAAGCAACAGTCAGAAGCAGTCATGGAACAACCGATTGGTTCAAAATAGGGAAAGGAGTACAACAAGGCTGTATACTGTCACCCTGCTTATTTAACCTATATGCAGAGTACATCATGAGAAATGCCAGGCTGGAAGAATCACAAGCCGGAATTAAGACTGCAGGGAGAATCATCAATAACCTCAGATATGCAGACGATACCACCCTAATGGCAGAAAGTGAAGAAGAACTAAAGGGCCTCTTGATGAGGGTGAAGGAGGAGAGTGCGAAAGCTGGCTTGAAACTCAACATTAAAAAAACTAAGATCATGGCACCTGGACCCATCAATTCCTGGCAAACAGAAGGGGTAGAAATGGAAGCAGTAACAGACTTCATTTATTTGGGCTCCAAGATCACCGCAGACAGGGACTGCAGCCATGAAATTAAAAGACGCTTGCTCCTTGGGAGGAAAGCTATGGCAAACCTAGATAGCATATTAAAAAGCAGAGATGTCACCTTGCCGACAAAGATCCGCATAGTCAAAGCTATGGTTTTTCCAGTAGTAATGTATGGCTGTGAGAGCTGGACCATAAAGAAGGCTGAGCGCCGAAGAATTGATGCCTTTGAACTGTGGTGCTGGAGAAGACTAAGAGTCCCCTGGACTGCTAGGAGGTCAAACCAGTCAATCTTAAAGGAAATCAACCCTGACTGCTCATTGGAAGGATTGATAATGAAGCTCAAGCTCAGATACTTTGGTCACCTAATGCGAAGAGAGGAGTCTTTGGAAAAGACCCTGATGCTGGGAAAGATTGAAGGCAAAAGGAGAAGGGGACGGCAGAGGATGAGATGGTTAGAGAGCATCACTGAAGCAATGAGCATGAAACTGAGCAAACTCAGGGAGGCAGTGAAGGACAGGAAGGCCTGGCGCAATATGGTTCATGGGGTCACAAAGAGTCGGACACGACTTAACGACTGAACAACAACAACAAATGTTTCTTAACCATCTGTAGGCAGCCCACAGCCACATGGTGAGAGGGTCATACTGAATGAATGAATGAATGAATGCCCAAATTGCAATCAGTGATGCTGAACATATTTTGGGTTTGTTTTTCCCTGTGTTACTCTGCAAATTCCTAAACATCGTGTGGGCTCTTTTCCAATCCAGTTGGTTTCAGAGAACTTCTACCTCATGTTGGAGCTGGTGAACACGCTGTGTGAAAAGAAGAGCGGTGGGACAATGGCATGGAAGGATCTCCAGAATTGTGCAGTCCCTCCAGAGGATCAACAGCAGGTAAGATTAGATGCCAAGTTATGTTTATACAGTTATTTATTTATTTATTTATTTATAGATCAAATTTATGTGCCGCCCATCTCACTATATAAGTGACTCTAGGCAGTTCACAAATAAGCATAAAACAAGATGGGCGGTGATTACTTTGATAAATAAATAAATAAATAAATAAATAAATAAATAAATAAATACAGTTTAAAAACTACAAAACAAAGTTAAAAGATGGAGAGAGCATCCTTAAGGCACCAGTCACCCCCATTGGGTCCCCATGCCAGTTGGCAGAGCCAGGTCTTAACGCTCTTCCGGAAGGCCAGCAGAGTGGGGGCCGATCTCACCTCAGGGGGCAAGATATCCCACCGGGCGGGGGCAACGGCAGAAAAGGCTCCCCTCCTAGACCCCACCAGTCGAAAATCTCCAGCCGGGAGGGTCCGCAACGTGCCCCTCCTGCCAGACTCAGTGGGATGGGCCGATGTAACCGGGACAAGATGGTTGCTCAGGTAACCTGGTCCGTGCCACGAAGGGCTTTAAAGGTCATAACCGACACCCTGAATTGGACCCGGAAGCAAACCGGCACCCAATGCAGCTCGCGCAGTAGAGGTATTACATATGCAGCCCTAAGGGCCCCCAAAACTGCCCGCACCACTGCATTCTGCACCAGCTGCAGCTTCCAGATACTTTTCAAGGGTAGCCCCACGTAGCACAGTTTATATTTGCAGTTTAATTATTGAAAGCTGCCTTGTCTCAGCTTAGCCAGCCACCTGTGAAGCAGATTTTAATCCTTTTAATAGTTGATTTTAATTCAAAATAGAAATACAACTCTCCTAGTTGTATTTGTATTTGTTCTACTCTGGTTAGTTTTTTCCGCAGGTATTTTGGGATTTTCCAGCAATGCCAAACTATTTGATTCATTTATGGCACAGTATCCTCATGTTCATGAGAAATGCCAGGCTGGAAGAATCACAAGCCGGAATTAAGATTGCAGGGAGAATCATCAATAACCTCAGATATGCGGACGATACCACCCTAATGGCAGAAAGTGAAGAAGAACTAAAGAGCCTCTTGATGAGGGTGAAAGAGGAGAGTGCAAAAGCTGGCTTGAAACTCAACATTAAAAAAACTAAGATCATGGCATCTGGACCCATCAATTCCTGGCAAACAGAAGGGGTAGAAATGGAAGCAGTAACAGACTTCATTTATTTGGGCTCCAAGATCACCGCAGACAGGGACTGCAGCCATGAAATTAAAAGACGCTTGCTCCTTGGGAGGAAAGCTATGGCAAGCCTAGATAGCATATTAAAAAGCAGACGTCACCTTGCCGACAAAGATCCGCATAGTCAAAGCTATGGTTTTTCCAGTAGTAATGTATGGCTGTGAGAGCTGGACCATAAAGAAGGCTGAGCGCCGAAGAATTGATGCCTTTGAACTGTGGTGCTGGAGAAGACTCTTAAGAGTCCCCTGGACTGCTAGGAGGTCAAACCAGTCAATCTTAAAGGAAATCAACCCTGATTGCTCATTGGAAGGATCGATAATGAAGCTCAAGCTCAGATACTTTGGTCACCTAATGCGAAGAGAGATCTCTTTGGAGAAGACCCTGATGCTGGGAAAGATTGAAGGCAAAAGGAGAAGGGGACGGCAGAGGATGAGATGGTTAGAGAGCATCACTGAAGCAATGAGCATGAAACTGAGCAAACTCAGGGAGGCAGTGAAGGACAGGAAGGCCTGGTGCAATATGGTTCATGGGGTCACGAAGAGTCGGACACGACTTAACGACTGAACAACAACAACAATCCTCATGTTAAAGAATGGATTCAAGATGTGTCATTAGTTTTTGAAATATCTTTACAGTACATTCTGAAAATGAGAAGATAGAATGACATGTTTTTATATAATGTAGATCAGTGGTTGTGAGTCGAGGACCCAGCGTGGAACTGCCACTGGGGAGATGCTTATGCAAAACAACAGAGTCTGGTTTTTAATTCACTTTTCTTTTTAATTCACTTTTTCTTTTTTATGTAGTTTACATCCAGTTAATTAATTATTTTAATTATTACATATAGGTAGTACAGTTGTTAAATATATATAGAATGGTTCTTTTTACTGTACAATCACAGTTGTACAGTAAATGTACAAGTGTATTTTTGTGTTGTAGTTATATTTCATTAATAAAAACTAAAAAATTTTTTTTAACACATTGCAATAAAAACAACCATGTCTTAATCCAACACGTGATCCCAGGGATTGCAGTGTGCCTGGAAGTTCTGCAAGGACTCCAGGTTAAGGAAGACCCAGTTAAACCTTCTGGGTTTATATAAATTTTCTACAACATGTACGTCAGTGTCACAGTGCATTTCATTTCTGTTACTGTTAGCAGATTGTATACACCTTGGCTAACAAGTTCTCACATTTAGTCCTCTCTGGAATTTCTTCTTTTTCTTTTTCTTGCAGAAACAAGTTTGTGAATTTAAAATCTGGTTTGGTTCTTTAGTGGACAACTTGCGGTTGTCAAGCACGAGCTGTGAAGCAGCTGCGTCCTAAGCGGGATGTCTGAATGGCCCCCACGTGCCGACATGTTAACACCAACCCAGGCCATTGATTCTGAGGGTGACCAGAAGCCAAGCGATTTATTGTCTGTAGGCTGCAGCGTATGTCAAGCATTGCCTCCTCCTACGTGATCCATCTGTGGCACCTTGTGAATCCTGAACAAAATTATTAGCTTAAGTCCAAGCTCACATTTTCTGTTTTTTCCAAAATTGTTCCATGACTTTTCCTAACTTGCCCGCCAGTTCGACCCTATTTTCTCTAGTTTTCAATATGCTTAAAGAAGAATAATTTATACTTTGTTGATTCTCTTGGTAATTGATCTTAACAGAGCAATTGTTAAGGATTAAAAGATTTAAAACACTGGACATACAGCTGCAGGTGAAGGCATTTTATTTATTTGTGAGGAGATAAGAACAGAGTTTCTTCTCCTTCTTACTTAAGATAGTACGGAATCCAAAGGTGATTTATATTCATTTCTTGGACAGCCACAGGTAACTGAAACACAGTAAGAAAAGGACTGAACCTTGATTATATTTCCAAAGCAGATAACAAAAGGAATGAGTCACGAATGCATTTTGGAAGCAGAAAACAAAGCTGCTGGACAGGATTATAGGACGCCTTCCTCCTTCAGTAGGGGAGGCGCTAATGGCACATTTCTGAAGCTGGGAAAAGATTAAACCCACTATAAAGTAACTTTAGCAGAGTGGGGAAAAATTAAGGTACAATACTCAGGAAAGGAAGTGCAGTTACAAAAAGTATTTTCCTAACAAGGGATTGACAGGAAGATGGAGGGGAAAATAAAGCATTTTAGGAAAAAGAGGGGGAAAAGCATGCATTTTTAAAATTCCTACACCATCTCTCCCCTTTCATACGTTAGTACAGCGTTTCTCAACCTTGGCAATTTTATGATGCGTGGGCTTCAAGTCCCAGAATTCCCCAGCCAACATGCGGGAGCTGAAGTCCACACATCATAAAGTTAAGTTGCCAAGGCTGAGAAACACTGCATTGGTATAAACAAAAGTAATATTCCACAGATAGGATTGTATGTGCTTTGCAAACTGCGTAGTTCAGTTGGTTTATGGGAATCATTCAGCATTCCACAGACCGCGTGCTCTGTTTTAAGACAACTGTTCACATTTTACAATCGCGAAAACTAAATAAATGATAGGACAGGTGATAAGAAGGTGTTATTCACTTCCTACTAAATAACCCCCAGGGCCCTGAGTGTTAAATTTGTGCAGATTCTTACATGCCTACTGGACTTTGGTTGAGACAGAATACATTTCTTCTCATCAGGGACAAAATGTACCACCTTCTGTCTCAGCTACCGGGCACACACCCTTCTGGCCACCCTGCCTTTTGCGAATGAAGCACTTGTGGGTTCACTAGCCACAGATAGAATAATGTCTACCAAGCCTGTGAACTCATTTTTCTAGATGCTGGCATGCATGAAGAATATATGAGTGGGAGGAACATTTAAGTCAGTGTTTCTCAACCTTGGCAACCTGAAGATGTATGGACTTCAACTCCCAGAATTCCCCAGCCAGCCTTGGACCCTCTACATTAGCGTTTCTCTACCTCGGCAACTTAAAGATGTGTGGACTTCAACTCCCAGAATTCCCCAGCCAGCATGGTTGAGAAACACTGGTTTAAGCCCTCAGGTGGCATCTGGGACAAAGGAGCCATTTGCCCATTTGGCCTGTTCTGGTCAGGGTGGCATGACAGGGTTGCCAACAAAATGCCCACTGCCAATGCATTGGAGGAAAATTGCAGGAGGAGGAAGGGAAAGCACAAAAATATACTCAGAAAGATGCTCAGATGCTACTCGTCTGTAAATTCTCCCTGCAAGAGGGCTTCATCTCCAGAGGGGCGACAGTCATGGGGCTCCCTTCCCTAGCATGGACGGGCAACTGTGCCCACACCCAACAACTGAGCCATTCTGATTGCGCAGGGAGCTAAAGATCGTCTTGGCCTATGCCGAGGAAATAAATACTAGCAGGAGCAAGAGCCCTTTTACGCCACTCACGTCGGTAGCAACGAGGCTGGCAGCACCTGGGCAGCGGAGAAGGGCCAGCCGGGTGGGCGCGGCTTCTTGGGGCTGGGCGTGGCCTCCGCGCAGGTAGGCGGGCCCCGCTGCCGGGTCTGGCTCCTGTATATCTGGGGCAGCTGCGCCCGGTTCGGTTCGGTGCGACTCTTGGAGTGGCTCGCTCTGCTTGCGCACCTGCCGGACTCCCTCTCGCCAGCCTCCATGGCGCGCTGCCCGCTGCCTCGCCCGGCACCGCTCTTCCTCCTCGGCGCCCTCCTGACGCTGCCCTTGGTGCTGCTAGGGGAGGTGGGGGTACCCGGGGGCCTTTCCCCCGCGTCCCCCACAGACGATGGGGTGCAGAAAGCCGCCGCCTTTGCCGTGGAGCAGTACAACGCGCGCAGCACAGACAACAACTATTTCAAGGAGCTGCGCATCGTGAAGGCGCAGTCCCAGGTGCGTGCGGGTGGGTGGGCAGCCTCGCTGGGTCCTTTTGGAGCAGCCGAGGACTCGGGAGGGGGCTCTGGGAAGAAAGGAGGAGGGAACGGAGGGCTGGAGGCAGCTTGGAGGGAGGGACCACAGTGGGTCCTGAGCAAATTCTGGGCCGGAAGGGTTTGGCTTTTGCTGTATGTATCAGATACAGAAATATCTCATGCTGGATTGATTCTCTTCTTCCCGGGTTGCAGCCAATGAAGCTAAGCATGTTTGGGGGTGTTTTTTTTTTTTTTGCTGTAATTACCTAAACATCATGGTACCTATTTTTAAAATCCAGGTGGTTGCAGGCGTGAAATACTATCTTACGGTGGAGGTGGTGAAAACAGCATGTGAAAAGACAGTCGGTAAGCCAAAGGCGCACAAGGAGGTCCAGAACTGTGAGCTCCCTCCGAGGGCTCAGCAGGAGGTAAGATCTGATGCCAAGTTCTGATTATTTGCAGTTTAATTGACAAGAGCTGCCTTGTCTGAGGGAAGTGACCTGCGTAAAGCAGATATTTTGAGGCAAGTGACCTGTGTAAGGCAGATTTTAATTCTTTTCATAGATGATTTCAATTCAAAACAACGAAATGTGAAGCTGAGCTATAAGAATGACAGTTATGGGTTTGGGGGTGGGCGCAGAGGAGCCCTTCACCTTGTGCATCATTGAAAGCTGTATTCACATCGCATGCTAATTGGGTTAGTTTTTTTCATGGGTATTTGGTGATTTCCCAGCAAGGTCAGACAATTTGATTAGCTTAGTCTGTTGCATTTACTGGGAAAATGGGTCAGTTGGGGACCAAGTGTGAAGGCAGAGAATTGAGTGGTAATTTGCAGCCTCACCAAAGCTGTCGGGGCCCTGGAGCCTTCAAATGATCACCCAGGAGGTGAGTCCAGCAGAACACCCGACATGTCAGACATTTTGCGACAAAGAAGTCTGAATCCCATATCTAGCTATCTATCATTTCAATTTATATGGCACCCCATCTCAAATTAAAGATCTACCCAGAATGAAAAGTGGTACATCTCAGAAGATAGAATGTTTCTGTATGCACAGCTAGGATTCAGTAAGCTTTTTCCACCCCATCCAGACCCCAACAGCCTCCAGGGACCAGTATCTCCACCACACCACCTATTCAGCCAGGGGTGGAGATGAAGAACTGAGTATTAATGGTATCTCAGACCATGCTAATGTATGGCCTTGCCCTTTATGTCCTTATTTCTCAACCTTGGCAACTTTAAGATGTGTGGACTTCAATTCCCAGAATTCCCCAGCCAGCATGGCTGGCTGGGGAATTCTGGGAGTTGGAGTCCACACATCTTAAAGTTGCCAAGGTTGAAAAACACTGCTTTATATAGACATTCGATAGTAGGGAAGGATGGAGCCCTGTGGCACTCTGTCAAGGAATAACTGACCTCTTCCTGTCCATTACCAGACTGGAACTGGCCACTCAAAAAGGAGGACAACCGTCCACTCCCAAGCTCTGCAGCCGGTCCAAAAGCTTTCATGGTCAATGGCATCAAAAAGCAAGCAAGAGGGGAAGGCCACCCTTCCCCATCCCAGGGGTGCCCAATGCACTTTTGGTGCTGAATCCGGACTGATGAGGGACCACATAATCCAGTTATGATCTGATGGTCTGATACAACTCTAGGGCTTGCGTGGGCAGAAAATTATAGGCATGGACAGAATTAATCTTGATGGATGTTCTGTTGTGTGCGTGTCTGGGTTAAATTAGAAGATGAGTTAATTATGTCCCCAGATTTATTATGTCATGTGAATACAGCGAAGACCGTCTTCAGGTCTGTATTGTTTTCTAGCCAGATGGGTTTCTTGACCCACTGTGGCAGCCAGACAATTGTCCTGTAGCAACTATTTGGGAAGGGCACCCACAACATGGTCTGGGGGTTCTAAATGGGCCACTTCCCGTTTATGTTTTTATGTTTGGCCATTGCGGAACCAGCCTTGGATTTTGAGATGACAAGGGTGGAACTGTAGGATCCCGGATGGACCTCTTTCATCAGTTAGTCAACAGTTAAAATAAGGCAGGGTGCAGACAGCAAACATCCAAAGGCAGGAATGTCACGAGCTGGCCCTTCCTGCACTTAAAAGATTACTCATCCTACAGCTGGGAAGAGGGCAGTGCCCTTTTCAGCCTGGTGACCAGCCTGCCACTCATCTCAATATTATTTAAATGGGTCACCTGAGACCACAGTAGGTTCCCATTCTTTCCTCTTCCGCTGAACTTTCAATTAATTATAAAACCCTGTGCTCATCTCCCTGCACTGAAATGAAGCAGATGTGCATTTGGGTCTAATCTCCAGTTTCATAACCCAATTTTATTTTTGCTACAATTTGCTAGGGTTATTTTTCTAGTCATTGCCCAAGCAGTTGGCCTGCAGTGATTCTCACCCACTTAGTCATCTTTGTTGTGGTCAGCTTTGGGGGGCATTATATCTGCAAAAGAGTTAAAAATTAAAGCAGTAGGAGTTGCCTGACTCAATCCTGTGATGCACATTCTCCTTTCAAATCTTGGGCTAACTTCAGTTTCAGCTAAGCCATTTCCCAGCCCATTGTTGCTCTTCTGTCAATTTCCTTCCCTTGTTTTATTTTCATTGTTGAAGGGAAAAATACTGATATTTTATCACACAGGTACTTGAAGACTACTGTCATATCTCCCTCAGTCTTCCTTTCTGCGGGCTAAACGGGTGCAGTTTCTCTCACTATTATTCTTAGGGCTTGGTTTCCAGACCCTCCTCTGAACTCACTGCAGTCTGTTGCGGTCAAACTGGATGCAGAACTCCAAATGGGGTCTCCAACTGGCCAGAGTCGAAGGGAAGAACGGCTTCCCCTGATCTGGCTCTCTGCCCTCTGCTCCTAACATACCCCAGGACTGCATCTCCCTCTTCTGCAGCTGCATCATCCGGTTGCCTCATATTACCTTGTGGTTGGAAAGACCCCCAGATCCCTTTCCCACGTACTGCTGCCAAGATGGCTTACTCTCTCCCTTCACTGGTGCCTTTTGCGGGTTCTTCTCTCCAGATACGGGACTTCCATGTTCTCTGTGAAATGGCACCCTATTTGTTTGTGCCAACTCTCCTGGATCTTTTCAATCTTCTCTTTCTCTTCTAAAGCGTTCTAGCTTTGTGTCATCTGTCAATGACACATCCGCTCCACACCTTTATCCAGATTGTTAGTAAGCTATTCAGATGCGCAGAGCCCAGGACATAGCAGCCTCGCCCTCCGCTCAGGTCTTCCTTCTAAACTCACGTTGAAGCGTTTTGGAGGAGTCTCTAGTTTGGCCACTCAGACAGTTATGAATCCATCTATCGTTGTTTGAGCTGCCCAGGATTTTACCATGTCAGGGGAGGAGATGATGAGCACCTTTGTCAAACGCTTGGCTGAGATGTATGGGGTGGCTGTTGCTCATGGCTGCATTCCTGTCCAAGTGCTCACAACTGTGTTGCTTAATTATCTGCTGGAAGATCCTGCCCAATAAAAGCATCCAGCTGACAGGCCTGTAATTTCCTGGGTTGTCCTCCTCCTCTTCCTCCTCCTCCTCCTCCTTTTCGGAAGACAGACATTTGCTACAGTTCCTGAAAACTCACGTGGGCATTTGAACATCCCTGCAAACTGTGGAGTTTTGTGCCAGCAGCATTTGCGGAATGGGGGGGTTGGTTCCCTCAGATAAACTGGCTGATCTTTAATGTGCCATAAGATTCACTGCTGGTCGTCCTTTCTCTGGGGTGCTGGATGGGCAGTTTCTTGGCCCACAGCCCTTACCCAAAGGGAAGGTGGATGTTCCCGGTTTTCAGGTAAGGAACAGGTGAGGCACTGAGGTTCCCACCACCAATTTGGGGAGCCATGGTGCAAGGGAAAGACTCAGATTCCGTCAACGGGAGTACGTATCTGTTAGAGAAAAGGTAAAGTACAGTAAGTCATTGATAATGAAGCTCAAGCTCAGATACTTTGGTCACCTAATGCGAAGAGAGGAGTCTTTGGAAAAGACCCTGATGCTGGGAAAGACTGAAGGCAAAAGGAGAAGAGGACGGCAGAGGATGAGATGGTTAGATAGCATCACTGAAGCAATGAGCATGAAACTGGGCAAACTCAGGGAGGCAGTGAAGGACAGGAAGGCCTGGCGCAATATGGTTTGTGGGGTCACGAAGAGTCGGACATGACTTAACAACTGAACAACAACAGTAGGTCAGTTTTTGTGTTCCCGAGAAAGGGGGGGTAGCAAGCTGCACTGTAAGGATATTCAGCAGCCCGAGTTGGACAACTGGCTTAGCTGCAACGTGGCCTGTTTGCTTCAAGGTTAGCCGGTTGTATGAACTGACTCAGCCATTGCAGTTTGCTTACCCTTACGGGTGAACCAAGCCTCTAGGTCTTGTTCCAGAAACAGCTGTCAAAACAAACCAGGGGTTAGTGCAACATGTGATCCCATGTGACTCAGGGTGATGGGAATTGCAGTCTGCCCAGCATCTCTGCAAGGCCTCTCTATTAAGAAAGGACAAACTAAGCCCTTTGACTGGAGGTGGTTTGTGTCAAGGTTCCCCAACGTTTGATATGCAGATGCTAAGGGATGAGTGGGATACAGAATTAGACAACGAGAGAGCGTCTTAACTCCTATAGCAGGGTGCCAGTGGACCTTAAACTACGACTTATACAACAAAAATAATATTTGGAATTTACTGGACTCCGTTACCTCAGTATAAAAAAGGATTGTCAAAAACAGCATTTTGTTGGAGATGTAATAAGGACAAAGCCTCTAAAGCGTATGTTTCTACAGTGTCCTATACTTATTAAATTTTGAGATAAAGTGGTGAATTATATAAATATGACTGCGAGAGAAGCTAAAATTTTCAGAGGATAATATTCTTTTAAACTATATACCTAGTACATGGAATTTGACACCTGGACAACATAAATGGATTCTCCGTGCCCTTACTGTGGCCAAAAGGCTGATACTGCAGCTTTGGAAAGATACACGTATGACCCCATTTATTCAGTGGATTGAAGACCTGATTGCACTTGCCGCTTATGAGCAGATTGCCTGTAGACGTAGATTTGTATGGACGAGAATCATGAAATAGGAGACTCGTTTATACCAAATACACTGAGTTAGAAAAAAAAAAAAGGTAATTATATAAATCTATTAGAAATATAAATGTACTTGAATAATACTTGTATCAGATAAGCATATGTAGAATTGAAATTGTTTATTGTTATAATGATATATTAACACTTTTCTTTCTTTTTTTTTCACCTTTTGTTAAATCACTTATGTATTTTTTCTTGTTTTTGTAATAAAAAAAAAAGTTTCCCCAGCATGTATGTCAGTGTATTTTGACTGGTTTCCGTGAATGTTAACAGAGTTTATATACCCCCAATTGTCTCGAGTGCTGACTGTCTGTGTTGTCCTCCTTCTTCTCTTTCGTTCCCTTCCAGAAACTGACCTGCTACTTCGAAGTCTGGTCCCAGCCTTGGCTGAACAAGATGGAGTTGCTGAAGATGAGCTGTAGCTGATCTGGTTGGCTGAGACGGATTTCGCGTGCTGACACCAAGTGCAGACGGTTGTGAGTGTGTCCAGCCGCCAAGCGACCTCTTGCGTGCAGGATGGGCTCACAGTGAGCTTTGCTGCTTCCAACACGATCCCATTTATGGGCCTCCACAAATCATGAGTAAAATGGTGCGCTTAAGCCCAAAGTCGCATTTTCTGAGTTTAATTAGCCTTAATAAAGCTCTCATTCTAATTTCAGGCTTGTATTCCTTTCTTATCCAAATAATTTGGATCAAACCTTGATTTTTTCACACACACAGTTGCTGCAATGGCTTGTTGCAATGAAGCCTCTCACTAGAAAGGCTTTGCGTTGTCCAGCTGGTGGAAATAGGAGTCCCCCATGAGCTGTTGCTTTGTCCCTTCTACGTGGTCCTTCTTAACCCGCCACTGTCCCACCTGAGAGGAAGAGAGGCCATCAGGTGCTTCTAGAAGCATCGCTGGTTGCAACTGCAATAGCTATCAGATGCTGAATGGGGAAGCAATGTTGACATTTTCCAAACTTCTGGAAGCTGCATCTGGCACTTTTCTTTCTTTTCAAGTACCACAACTATAATTTTTAACATCGATACTACTTTCCCTCCCAGATGCTACCCTGATTGGCTTAGTATGCCAGTAAATATGTAATGCCATTTGAGATAATTACCGGGAGACCTTTGGGGATATACAAGGTGGAAGGAAGTCCAACATGTTTGGAGGTCATCTAGTCCATGCCTTGTCTGGTTAGGAAGATATGAGAATTAACTAAAGGCATTTTAGCAATCTTATTTTTCATTAGTAATTATATTAGGCCAACCAGCTCCTGGCTTTAAAAATATAGACCACCACTAGATGGCAGCAAAGATGCAGAAAATGGGAAGTTTTATTGTCATCAACTGATAGTCTATTGTTTCACAAGCAAGACCTGGTAGTTCGTTGGTATAATACTTTATTATAAATGGCATGGATTGACATGTGTGCACACATCTAACAATGAAAGACATCCAGATTGCTCACATAGCAAAAGGTAGTCTTGGCTTATGTTTAGGAAATAAAACCTAGCAACTCATTTTCCACACGAGAAACCCATATGCAGGTCAAGAAGCCACAGTCCAGATAAAACATGATGAAAGAGATCATCGTCATCACCATCATCCAGTCACTGACAAATGCTGCAAGGATTTTTACCACAAAGATAGCAATGGAATTTGGCCTAGAGAAATGTGCTACAGTAGCAATAAATCAGGGTAAAATCATGAACAGTAATGGAATTGAGATGGTCAAGCCATCAGGAGCCATCAGGATGAAGACTACAAGTATCTGGGCATTTTACAGTGTAAGGTTCGCTGCATTCGGCACTGAACAGAAACCTTGTGAGGCGCAGGCTCGGATGAAAGCTGGTTTATTCAGGTGTAATGCGTAGCGGTTACAGACAAGGTGAGAATTGGCTTGGCATGGCTCCTTACAATCGTTTTATAGGGTTCCCCCCTTGACTCGCAGTTACCCCTCAGTTCCGCCCCTCGCCCTTGTCCTGGGCTACCCATCTGTCCATGGGGATCTTCCTTCCCCTCGCCTTGATGGCAGATTCAGCCAGTTCTGATCGTGTTATGCTCTTCTTCCTTTGTCTGTCTTGCCCTTGCATTCCTTGAGCCTTTCTCATATTGAGAGGGAGTGGCTGTTTTAATCTGGTTTCGAATTACCTGCCGATTGCCTCTGGATTGCTGCGCTCCCGATGTATTGTAAACTGGAGCGCCCGGGGAGCCAGCTGCGCTCCAGTGTTGCCACTTCTAATTGGCTCCCTGCTGCCAGTTAACTAGCAGTAACAGACTTCATTTATTTGGGCTCCAAGATCACCGCAGACGGAGACTGCAGCCATGAAATTAAAAGACGCTCCTTGGGAGGAAAGCTATGGCAAGCCTAGATAGCATATTAAAAAGCAGAGATGTCACCTTGCCGACAAAGATCCGCATAGTCAAAGCTATGGTTTTTCCAGTAGTAATGTATGGCTGTGAGAGCTGGATCATAAAGAAGGCTGAGCGCCGAAGAATTGATGCCTTTGAACTGTGGTGCTGGAGAAGACTCTTGAGAGTCCCCTGGACTGCTAGGAGGTCAAACCAGTCAATCTTAAAGGAAATCAATCCTGATTGCTCATTGGAAAGACTGATAATGAAGCTCAAGCTCAGATACTTTGGTCACCTAATGCGAAGAGAGGAGTCTTTGGAAAAGACCCTGATGCTGGGAAAGATTGAAGGCAAAAGGAGAAGAGGACGGCAGAGGATGAGATGGTTAGATAGCATCCCTGAAGCAATGAGCATGAAACTGAGCAAACTCAGGGAGGCAGTGAAGGACAGGAAGGCCTGGCGCAATATGGTTCATGGGGTCACGAAGAGTCGGAGACGACTTAACGACTGAACAACAAGCCAGTTAACTGCCCGCCCCCTGGCTGTCCTTGACTTGTGGTTACGTTGTTTCCTTGCCCTATTGCCGGAGGCGGTGAAACTGACCAACGGCTTGGTGAAACTGGCCGATGGCTCTGCGCTGCAGTGTGTGCTTCCTAGGCTGAGTCTGACATACAGTTGGATAACATCAAGCCTGGACAAGTTAAAAATGTGTGCAATAAAGAATACATCCAAAGAGTGAGAACATTGTTGAATTTTGGAATTGAATTGTAGAAGTACCGTCACAGCCAACAGCATCTGGGCCATACCTGCTATTTGATACACTGCTGGACACAAACTGAACTCAACAGTTTGGATTGAAAAACAAGAAAACTCATGACTATTCACTATGTATTACATCCCCGTAGTGATATTGATTGTGTAAGGTTTGCCCCGTTCGACAGAGAAACTCTCGTGACACGTGTGGTTCACAAAGAAGGTTTACTCATGCGTAACGTAGTAGTCACAAGCAAAGCCAGGACTGGCTTGGTACAATTGCATCACTTGTTATATTCCCCCCTTCCCGCGCTTTTTTCCCGCCCCGCGATCACGTTGCAGCTGCGGATTATTGGCCCCCAATAATCCCCCTTGATTGTTCATGATGGCAGGATTGGTCAGGGTCCATTGTCCTTGATTGCCAGTCCCCCTCCGGCTGGGTTGGTTCCTCCCCGTTGCGTGCAAGCCCGCGGGTTCTGTGCTGCGTTGCGATCTTGTTTCGCTGCCTGCGGCCCCGTTCATTGCTGGCTCGCGCCGTTATCAGTTTATAGTTAAAAGCTTCCGCTGCGGTTTTCCTGTTTGGCTGGGCGCAGGTGGCCCGTTAATTAGCGGCGCTTTCAGTTCCTCTTTTCCCCGCTAGCTACCGCCGGTGGATTCCGCGTGGTCTGGCTGCGAGCTTCCCTGAAGCCCTGTGCTTCCCTGAAGCCCCGTGCTTCCCTGAAGCCCTGTGCTGACCGAACCTGACATACCGCCCCCCTGAAGACAATTCCCCCCCCCGGCTCTATTTCGGCTTCCCGGGGTATTTTTTGTAAAAGTCCCGCACTAGGTCCGGTGCCCTTATGTGGGTTTTACTCACCCATTCGCTGTGGGACTTGGGAAAATGTTTCCATTGCACTAGGAGCTGGGTCTGCCCCTTGTGCCTCCGGGCGTCCAGTATCTGGTTGATCTCGAAATGCTGCTCCCCCCCGACCATGATGGGTGGTGGCACTCCCTCTGTCTTGTGCCAGGCGTTCCCCGGCTGGTGCAGCTTTAGCAGGCTGCAATGGAACACCGGGTGGATCTTCCCGAGGCTTTTCGGGAGCGTCAGCCTGACGGTTACTGGATTGATGACCTCTGCAATGGGGAACGGCCCCACAAACCTCAGGCTGAGTTTTTTCGATGCCTGGTACGTCTTTAGGTTTTTGGTTGACAGATACACCTGGTCCCCCACTTTCCACTGCTCCTCGGGGAGCCTCTTGCGGTCCGCGTGTTTCTTGTAGTCGGCTTTGGCTCTTTGCAATGCCGCGTGCGCTGCTCGCCGGGTCGCGTCGATTTGGGCGAACCAGGCGTCCAGGGAGTTGATCTGGGATTCCGGCTGAGGCAACTCCGGCATGGGGACGAAGTCTCTCCTGGTGGCTACTTTGAATGGAGAGAACCCGGTACTCTTGTGGACGGCGTTGTTGTATGCCACTTCCGCGAATGGTAGTAGCTCCGCCCAATCGTCCTGTTGGTGCCCCATGTAGCAGCGCAGGTACTGTTCGAGCCCCCCGTTCAGGCGTTCCGTGGCTCCGTCCGTCTGCGGGTGCGCCGCGGAAGAAAGGGCTTGTTTCGTCCCCACCCGCTTCAGGAACTCCCTCCAGAACCGCGCGATGAAGTTGCCGCCCCGATCGCTGACGACCCGTCGGGGCGCGCCGTGGAGCCGGTAAACATGTTGCACGAACAGTCTCGCCAACCCCTCTGCCGTGGGGACTCACCGGCACGCTACAAAGTGCGCTTGTTTAGAGAATAAGTCCGTAACCACCCAAATGGCGGTCTTCCCCTTACTCTCCGGGAGCTCTACTATGAAGTCCATGGCGACCTCTTGCCATGGGCCGTCGGGTTCCGCTACCAACTGGAGTAGCCCTCTAGGTTTGCCTTTGGCCCCTTTCGCCGTCGCGCACACCGGGCAACCCCCCGAGTACGCCTCCACGTCCTTACGGAGCGTGGGCCACCAAAACTGCCGCCGGATTAAGTGGAGCGTCTTTACGAAGCCGTAATGCCCCGCGCTCCGGCTGTCGTGGGCTCTTTCCATGACCTCCCGTCGGCAACCCTCGGGCACGTACAGCTTTCCTTCGTGCCACCACAACCCTTCTTGGCTGGTTAGCGCCTCTCGGTTCTGCTTGAGCCAAGCGTCCCGCTCCGCCGCCTCCGTGAACCCTTGCCTTACTTCAGGCGCTGTGTCCCGTCGCTCCCCCTTGGTCTGGCTTCGGGTCACCACCTTTGCAGCCAGTCTGCTGGCAGGGATGATGGAGTCCACGATCTCCTCCCGTAGGCTGGCGTGCTGGGGCATGCGAGACAGTCCATCTGCTAGGAAGTTGCGCTTCCCGGGGACGTGTTTTAGTGTGAACCTGAACCTCCCGAAGTATTGGGACCACCGCGCCTGTTTGGGGGATAGCTTACGCGAGGTCTTCAGGGTCTCGAGGTTCTTATGGTCCGTCCACACCTCGAACGGTTCAGCTGCCCCCTCCAGTAGATGCCTCCACGTGGCCAGTGCCCACTTGACTGTGTACGCCTCTTTCTCCCACACCATCCACCTCCTCTCCGTCTCGGTGAATTTGCGGGAGGCGTAGGCGCATGGGTGGATGGCCCCCTCCGGGCTGGGCTGGAGCAGGACTGCCCCCGTTGCCACGTCTGACGCATCTACTTGGATTATAAACCGCCGATCTGGGTCGGGATGGCGCAGGATCGGCTCCGCTGTGAACCGCCGTTTTAGCTCCTCAAACGCCCCCTGGCATTCTGCAGTCCACGCAAGTGCCATGCTGGGCTTGGGGGGTTTCCCAGTGCCCTTGGTCTTTAGCAGGTCGGTTAGGGGAAGGGCGATTTGGGCGAAGTTCGGGATAAACTGTCTATAGAAGTTCGCAAACCCTAGGAAGCTTTGGAGTTGCCTCCGGGTTCGCGGCGCTTCCCAGCCCAGGACATCCTTTACTTTCGCCGGGTCCATCTCAATTCCCCAGCTGGATATTCGGTAGCCGAGGTAGTCTAGTTGCTCTCGATGGAACTCGCATTTCGATAGCTTCGCGTACAGCTGTGCCTTCAGCAGTCTCTGGAGCACCGTGCGCACCAGGCTCACGTGCTCCGCCAGGGTTTCGGTGTAGATGAGGATGTCGTCCAGGTAGACCAGGACGCCCCGGTAGAGTAGGTCGTGCAGCACCTCATTTATTAGCTGCATAAATACCCCCGGGGCCCCTTTTAATCCGAACGGCATCACGGAAAACTGGTAGCTTCCGAGCGGCGTGTTGAACGCCGTCTTCCACTCATCTTTTGCGTGGATCCTGACTCTGAAGTAAGCTTCGCGCAAGTCCAGTTTTGTGAACACCCTCCCCTTAGACAGATGCGACATCAAGTCCTTCATCAGGGGGAGGGGGTATTTGTACTCCGTGCTGATTGCGTTCAGCCCCCGGTAGTCCACGCACATTCGGAGCGAGCCATCCTTCTTCTCCCGGAATAGTACCGGGGCCGCTAATGGTGACTTCGCGGGTTGGATGAATCCCCGCGCTAGGTTCTTGTCTATGAACTCCCGCAGAGCCCCCATCTCTCTCCTTGACAGGGAGTACATTTTCGGCTTAGGCAGGGTCGCCCCTGGCTCTAACTCGATGGCGCAATCACTGGGCCGGTGTGGTGGGAGCTGGTCGGACTCCTTCTCCCCGAACGCTGCCGCCAGGTCTCGATACTGCCTCGGGATTCCGCCGCCCGTCGTGGGTTCCCCGGGCCCGGCCTCTCTCTTTGCGGTTGTCTCGCCAGTCGCCGCTGCCTCCCCACGCCTCGGGATCGTTGCGGGTCTCCGGGGTCCCGGCGCTGCTGCTGCTGCTGTTGCCGGCCGGGTCTCAGGCTCCGTCTGCTCTCGCCCCGTCTCCCGGTGTCCCGGACCCTCCACTTGCCCGTCTGTGGTTGCGGCCGCACCCGTCTCCACGGCTCGGTCCCCTCTGCTCTCGCACTTCGCCGGTCTGTCGACCCCGAACCGCACTGCCTCCGCCGTCCAGTCGACCCGTGGGTTCCGTCGCCGCAGCCACGCCAAGCCGAGTACCACCGCGTAGTCGGCCACCGGGACCACCACAAATCTCAGTTCTTCCCGGTGACTCCCGATCGTCATCTGGACCGGCTCGGTGTAATACTGAGCTGGCCCCCCCCTGCCAGCGTGCCGTCTAGCTGGCTGAATGCAATGGGCTCCCGGAGGCGCCTCAGCTGTAATCCGAGCCCCGAGACCACAGCTGGGTGCATCAAGCAGTGGGTGCAGCCTGAATCCAGTAGCGCCCGCAGCTGTGCCTCCCCTCCGGATCTCACCCCCAGATGTGTATTCTCACCCGGAACGGAGGGCAGTCCTCATCTCCTATTGGGTCCGCGCGCCTCGACTCCCCTGCTCGCACTGGGACGCCGTTCAGTGCGAGCGCGCCTCGTTTCCCGCCGGCTCCGAGTCCTCTCCGGAGGACGCCGTCTCCGGGGTCGACCACCCCCCGCGTCCTTTCTCGGTCACCGCCGCCACTGCCCCCTTCCGCGGTCGGTCGCCGGCCCTTTTCCCGGTCGCACGCGGGGGCTTGACTTCAGGCCGTGGTGAGGCTCCTTCCCGCTCCGTCGGGCACTGCGCCGCTCGGTGGCCTCTGCCTCCGCACCGGAAGCACAGGTTCAGGGCTCTGGTCGCCTCTCGCACCCCGGTGGACTGCCGCCGACTGCTCCGCCTTTCCTCGGGGGTTCTCTCCCTCGGCTGGTCCCTCGTCTGGTCCCGTCGCCTCGCGCTCTGTTGGATCTGCCGCCATGCCGATTCCGCCGTTCCGGCCAGCCAGATCCAATCTTTCACTGTGGACGGGTCGTCCCGCCCCAGTGCCCGCTCCAGGATCTCTGGATTGAGCCCCCTCTTAAAATACTTCACCCTCAGGGACTCCGGCCAGTCCGTGAGCTTCTCTGCCAACCTCCGGAACTCCAGGGCGTACTCTGATACCGACTTGCCCCGCTGTCTGAACTGCAGGATGTCGTCCTCCGCCCGCTTGGCGCTCAATGTGTCCTCGAATCTGTCCCGGAGCGCCTGCATGAAGTCCGGGAAACTCCGTAGTTCCGCCGCGTTGGCATCGTATAGTCCGACCACCCAGCTAGCTGCTTGACCATCTAGCAGCTCGGCCACGTAGGATACTCTATCCTCGTCCCTAGCGAATAGGTGACCACCCCTCTGCATGAACCCCCTAATGTGCGTCAAAAAGTGCGGCAGCTGTTCAGGGTCCCCTGAGAACTTCCCAGTGATACCTCGAAGTCTCAGGGCGTCTGCCGCCCGTCGGTCCACCGACCAGGGCATCGTGGGCGGTGCCAGCTGAGGTGCCGGACCGCCACCCCTGTTGCTCGCCCCCTCGCTCACCGCCGGTGGTCCCACTCTCTGTAGCAGGGTCTGGAGCATCGCCTCCATGGCGTCTAGGCGCCGCTCGACTCTCTCCTCTAGTCGGGCGAACTTCTCGTCCCACTCGCGGTTCCGGGACCCTGAACCTCGGGTCATCGTGACGCCTGAACCGTCTGGCCCTTGGTTCACGCCCATCGACCACCGCTCGGCTGGAGGGCGCCCGGTCCTGGCCGCTGTCCCGTCGCTCCCGGGTGGCTCTGACCGTCCCTCCTCGAGCCTGGGTTCCTCGTGCTCCAGCTGACTCACGGATTCCTCGTCGCTGGTCATGCCTGTATTGGAAAAGGAAACGCTCCTCGGTGGTACCGGGTAGCGCTAACGGTGAGTCCTGGCTTTATGTAAGGTTTGCCCCGTTCGACAGAGAAACTCTCGTGACACGTGTGGTTCACAAAGAAGGTTTACTCATGCGTAACGTAGTAGTCACAAGCAAAGCCAGGACTGGCTTGGTACAATTGCATCACTTGTTATATTCCCCCCTTCCCGCGCTTTTTCCCGCCCCGCGATCACGTTGCAGCTGCGGATTATTGGCCCCCAATAATCCCCCTTGATTGTTCATGATGGCAGGATCGGTCAGGGTCCATTGTCCTTGATTGCCAGTCCCCCTCCGGCTGGGTTGGTTCCTCCCCGTTACGTGCAAGCCCGCGGGTTCTGTGCTGCGTTGCGATCTTGTTTCGCTGCCTGCGGCCCCGTTCATTGCTGGCTCGCGCCGTTATCAGTTTATAGTTAAAAGCTTCCGCTGCGGTTTTCCTGTTTGGCTGGGCGCAGGTGGCCCGTTAATTAGCGGCGCTTTCAGTTCCTCTTTTCCCCGCTAGCTACCGCCGGTGGATTCCGCGTGGTCTGGCTGCGAGCTTCCCTGAAGCCCCGTGCTTCCCTGAAGCCCCGTGCTGACCGAACCTGACAGATTGATTGTTTGTTTGTTTGTTTATTTATTAGATTTCTCCCCCGCCCATTTCCCCCCAATGGGGGAACTCTGGGCAACTCACACAGAACATTAAAAACATAAATATATATAAATACATAAAACATCAATTTAAAAACATTTCTAAAAAAGGGAGAGTCCAAGAAAAGGAAAAATCTGGGGCTGAAGTCAGTAGGCCTCTATGGGGCTAGCCATCCCCATGCTTGAGATATTCCCTCCCCACCCCAGGCCAGATGGCAGAGCCAGGTCTTCAAGTCCCTCTGAAAGGCCTGGAGTGAGGGGGCCTGTCTCACCTCCAGGGGCAAGACGTTCCAAAGGGCGGGGGCTACCGCAGAGAGGGCCCGCCTTCTGGACCCCACCAGTCGGAGTTCTTTTGCCGAGGGGGTCCGGAGCATGCCCTCTCTGTGAGATCGGGTGGGACGGGTTGAAATCGTGGGGGCGAGGCGGTCGCTCAGGTAGCCTGGCCCCATGCCATGAAGGGCTTTAAAGGTGATAACCAACACCTTGAATTGGACCCGGAAGCAAACTGGGACCCAATGCAGCTCACAGAGCAATGGCGTTACATACCTGCCCCACAGAAATGGAGGCAGAGGTTTACTTTAGATCAAACAAACTGTTGAAGAAGAAAAACATGCATTGGCTGATTATGTAAAAGACAGTCAAGAACAACCACCGATGCAAGTTAAAAATTGGAACTCACCTCCGGGGGCAAGATGTTCCAAAGGGTGGGGGCTACCGCAGAGAGGGCCCGCCTTCTGGACCCCGCCAGTCGGAGTTCTTTTGCCGAGGGGGTCCGGAGCATGCCCTCTCTGTGAGATCGGGTGGGACGGGTTGAAATTGTGGGGGAGTGGCGGTCCCTCAGGGGACCTGTTTTGTACAGGAAACAAAACATGAATATCGAAATAATGTAATAAAAACACAAACAGAATGCTGGCAAGGAAAAACATTACATGGTCAATTTCTACAAAAGATCAAGGGGAAAGTGGATAAAGATAAAACCTGGCAATGGCTTATAACTGGAACATTAAAAAAAGAAACTGAAGGCTTGATTTTGGCTGCTTAAGAGGAAGCTATTCGAACTAATGCAATTGAGGCCAGATTTGAAAACTCATCAAACGATTCAAACTGCAGATTGTGCAAAGAAGCAGAAGAAACAGTAGATCATATACTCAGGTCATGCAAGAAGATCGCACAAACTGACTATAAACAATGACATAACACAGTCGCCAAAATTATTCACTGGAACAACTGTAAAGATTATCATCCGCCAGTTATGAAAAATTGGTGGGAACATATAGTTGAAAAAGTAGTTGAAAATGAGCAGGTTAAAATACTGTTGGATTTTTGAGTACAAACTGATAAAGTTTTGGTGCATAACACAACCCTGTGGTTGAAAAGAAGGAAGCATGGATAATCAATCTGGCAATACCAGGGGATAGTAGAATGACAGATTCAGCTGGCACGGCACGGCACGGCAAAGCACTGCTCAGCCACGCCTAGTCAATTTCACTGCCCGGGCGCTAGCTGAGGAAAAGGGGAAGTGAAAACCGTGAACGGATTACGGACAGGTGGCGACGCTTAACTCAAACTGCAACTACTTTGTATCAGCACCGGCTGCCCTCGAGCAGCGGATCGGAAGGGAAGCAATCAGCGCGTGATTGAGAACTCCCGGCTTTGCGCGGAACAGGAAAATCCAACAAAGACAACAGCAGCACAACCCATAGACTGCAATCAGAAAGACAAAAGCACAGGACTGAATCTGCCATTTGGGTGAGGGGGGATTACTGCGGGTAATCTATAAAATACAATTGTAAGATGTGCCAAGCCAATCCTGGCTTTGTCTGTACTTGCTTACTTTACGCTTGAGTAAACTTCTTTGCTGAGCCCACATGTCATGAGAGTTTCCCTGAGATGAACGGGGTAAACCTTACACCTCCACCTTTCAAGGTCTCTTAGTCTCTTGCCATAATTTAATGTAGTTATTTTGACATATTTCTTGATCGTTTCCGGTCAGGTGCAAACCTAGATATTTCGCTGCATGAGCTATTTGACACCCAGATTCTTCCTACAAAAACATTATTTCTTCTTGCATTAAAAATCTTGTAATTATTTTTGTTTTCTGAATATTGATTTTATATCCAGAATATTCTCCATAATTATAAACTGTTTTCATGAACTGATTCTATAATAGTTAATACTACATAATTTGCATAGCATTTAAGCTTACAGTATATTCTTTTCCACAAATTTTGAGACCTGTTATTTGTTTAACACAGTGTTGTCCAAACTTGGCCGCTTTAAGATGAGTGGACTTCAACTCCCAGAATTCCCCAGCTAGCCATGCTGGCTGGGGAATTCTGGGAGTTGAAGTCCACTCATCTTAAAGCGGCCAAGTTTGGACAACACTGGTTTAACACCTTGGACTTTTTCTGCCACTATTTCTAACACAATGATAAATAGTAAAGGAGAAAGTGGACATCCTTGCCTTGTTCCTTTACTGATTTGGAAATCTGCAGAGAGTGCTTGGTTAGCCATGATCTTTGCTTTTTGCCGTCAATATATGCTTTTAACCCAAGCTTCAAATTCTTCTCTGGGATTCATTTTATTCAGTACAGTACTGTACTACCAGCATGAATTCCCACTACAAATTGTCAAAGCCTTTTTCTGTATCCAAGAAAAGTAGTGCAGTCTTCCTTTTTTATTTATGTGTTCTATTGTATTGATTATAAACCTACTGTTGTCCTTTCTATTTCTCTTTGGAATAAAACCGGTTTGGTTGTATTTGTATAATGTCTGAAATACATTTCTTCATTCTGTCAACTAATACTGTTAGGAAAATCTTATAATCTCCATTCAGCAAGGAAAATGGTCTCTACAACTGTGGTTTCCCTGGGTCGTTCTTTATGAATCAAAGTTACTGTATATATGCCTCTTCCTGTGTTGGTGGTATTACCTTTATTGCTTTAATTTCATTCATCATATTTGTCAATGGTTCTAATAATTATTTTTCAAATTCTTTGTAATATTGAGCTAACAACCTATCTGGACCTGGTGCTTTTCCTAATTTGATTTGTTTTATTGTTTTTTTTTTCATTTCTTGAACAGTTATAGGTGTACAGTATTTTTTATCATTAAATTCTTTGATAACCAACTTTTCAATATATTTATTTGTATCAGCTTCATCAGTGTTAATCTTTGAATATAATTCCTTTTATAAAAGCTGCCAGTTCTTCTATTATTTCTGATCTCGAATGTAACAATTTGGAACCTTTCTTTAATGCTAATATTGGTTGTTTCTTTTTTTGATAGGCTAATAGTATTCCTGATTTGTTTGTGTGTTCAAAATTTTTCTGTTTAGCAAATATTATTTTCTTCTGTAATACTTCAGTTTCTAATAAATTTCTGTTTGGTTTCTTGCAATTCTTTCACCAATTGTTTGTTTGGATTGATTTTATACTTTTGTTCCAGTTTGCTTATTTTGGCATCTAATTATTCTTTTTGTTTGTTGTATTCTCCACTTTCTTTTGTGGCTAATCTAATAAAAAGACTCCTCATATATACACTTTATTTGTTTCCCAGACAGTAGTATGAGAGATTTCTGGTGTCCAATTGTATGAAAGAAGAATTTTAATTCCTCTTTACTTTTTTTTATTAGGACTGTGTCATGAGGTCATTCATTTTCCAGCTGAGAGGTTTTCAAGGCGGGTGGGGGCAGATGCTGAGAGCTGCTGTGGGTAAAAGGAAGGCAGGTGGTCATTCTGTTTTTCTCAAACTTCTCCCTCCAAATGCTACCAGCCCACAAGTATTGCACAGAGTTGCAACAGGCTTTCAGTTACTTTGCGGTTACTTTGTACTTTGACAATCTGATTTTTTAAAGACTTCTTGCAAAATCACTTCTGAGGCTTGGACATTTTTCTTCTGTCTCCATCCCCTTTTATGTTCAAATGTAAATATTAATATCACTGAATTATTTGCATGGATTGTTTGCCCCATTTTGTAATTATTTGTCCCTTCCACAAAGTCAACAAGAATTGTTCTTGGCTAAGTGGAATACCTGAAGGACCAAGATGGGAAGAGATCCTGCTGGAGAAAATCTTTTTGGTTGCTAAAAGCTGATATCAACTTGATGGCACATAAACAAAAATTAAAAACCCTACTTTGATTAACAAGGGCATAATGTTTCACTGATAAATTAGATTAGCTGATTAAAACAACATTTTAATTGTTGGCAATCCTGTAAGATCTTGGCTACTTAAAAAAAATGTTATCAAGTCACGGTAGCTGATTTGGAGTGCTTGCTTAAGCATGGAAACCCCATTCAATCTTGAGACACGACACCTTAAGACAGACATAAAGAGACATGTTGCAGAATCTACCCAAACTTCTTCCCATTTTCAAATTATGATATTATGCTTTGTTGCTATTTCTGTTGTCTCATTTGTTTCCTTGCTGAGGTGTGTAGCGCTGCCTTAGAAGTCAAATTGTCAGATGACTCTCCTGTCTCACTTCACAATGAGCATTCCAAAATGATGCCAAAGTCTTCTGGGGGAAAAGCTTGTTGTGTGCAGCATTTTCACTACTTTGTTCACATACCAAATGTCCTTGATATTTCCACGTACAGATGTTGGATTTTGTTGGCTTCTGGTGAGCAGCCCAACCTTCAGATTGTTTCATTGTATTCCTACAACATAAACCAAACCTGCTTAATTTAAGCAACACTTTTTGGAATAAGCTGCCATTGGTTGGACTCACACAACAGCAGCAAACCATGGTTTGCACACCACACCACACTAAGCCAAAACCAAGACAATCTGGTCTTTGGAGGATGACTTGCTTTAAATTCTTCCATGTACACATGTATTTCCTTTTTCCCTCACTCTTCTTTCTAGGAGTTTCAGACTGCATTCTCTAGCTTGGCATCCCCCGAAGTCCTGGGTTACTGTTCCCATCATTCCCCATCAACATGGGCACTGCTCGCATTGGTTGGAGATAATGGGAATGGAAATCTGTTTCCTCTAAAGGGAGACCAACTATGAGATAAATTTCAGAGGACTTCCTTTACATCATCTGGTCTCCTTTCAAAACTCACCAAAAGTGCCTTTTCCTGATTGCTCTCTCACTGTGTGACCTTAGGTTTGGGCTGCTCAGGGCTAGCAATATGTCCCACACCGTGGTCCTCAGGCTGCTGAAGAATGGCTCCTTCAGTTTCACACCAGCAACGATCACACACCTAGTGCAGGTAGTGGTAAATCACAGGTAATTTGGCCTGAGACCAAATTTGATCTGCAGGTGATTTGGTCTGCAGGTGTGCACTCTTGAGCAATATTTTATCACTACAATATTTGTCATTTGGGCAATATTTGACGTTAAAACATTTTGATAGCATATTTGAAGTTGCTGATGGCCTTTTCTTTCCTAATCCTGTAATTTATGCATGGGACTTGGATAGAATTGTATGTGTGCCACGTCTTGGCCCACAATGCTGTAGGAAGCTCATTCTGGCTCTTAGTGTTGCCATTTTCTGCAAAATGTAAAAGGATGGCTTTTTTCTTTATGAAGGAATAAGTTTTTTTTTCCTCCATGGAGAAAGGGATGCAATGATTCCTATTTCTCCTTCCAAAAGCTAATACTAAATCCACAATATGGGGGAAATTGAGCTGGTTTTACTGACTTTTCAGACCAGCAGATTAGATTAGTATTAGATTTATGTCAGAGCATGCATAAATTTTACAAGTGTTAATCAAGGAATGGCAGCATTCATAGAATTCACCAGGGATGCTTGCAGAAGCTCATGTCCTCTTCCTTCCACCGCACGCTCTGTTTCACATACGGATGTTTCATAATACTCCCTACACCCCCATTTTGGATATAGGGACATTACATAATAATATCCACAGGGGTTTTGCTAGTCCTGTTATACACATCATCCTATAGGCCAAAGCCACCCCACCTCCTCTTTTACTTATGTGGCCAATATTACCACAGTGGGCTTAGGAATAATACAGAAAGTCAATAGGCAGGCACCAAGTGTCTTCCAGATGTGAGAAGGCAGGGAGAAGTGAGGGCCTCAAACGAACCATGTTTGCTAGGGGAGAGTGCTGTGCACCATGGGGCAGCCTTGGGGGGGACGGCAGGAGGGAGGAAAGACTGCAGGCAAAAGGCACGTTCGCACCAGAGTGAAGAGGGGCAGCAGGGGGCGGCTGTTGGATCAAGTGGGTATTGCAATGTGTATTGCGCTGATTGGATTAGGAAAGTGGAATGTCTGCGGTTTTGCGGTTAATTAGAGGCGCTCCGGGGCGGTAAAAAAAGGTGAGATTGTGAGCCAAGCCCTCTTAGGAGGGGGAGGACAGATAGGGGGTATAAAAAAACCTGTCAGACCTTGTTTCGGGGTTCCTCCATTGCTGCGGGAGGGACCCACCTTTGCAAACGTGCCCAATAAAAAAACTTCTGTCTACTGGACAACCGAACCCGTGTCTGTCGTTTTCTGACACAGAGAAAAGGATTTAGAGCTCTTTCCATATTGGCTAAATACGATTAATTAATAACTTGATTAGGGTGATCGACTTCTAATATTGCCTCAGGTCCTAATACTTCTATTTTAAGTAGATTTTGCTAGAAGAGAAAGATGAAAAAGAGTTTAAAGGGCAGTGTTGCTCAACTGGTATTTAGAAGGAGAGAGATCCCAGTATGAGGGGTCACATCCTTGAGGATATAAATTGTAGAAGTCAGTGACTTGGTCTGTTAAGGGCTTTCTTGCTGGCAGGAACAAAGATTTCTAAGGAAGTTGATAACTACCTAAGAGGATTACCCAGCTCCTCCAAAAACAGTCCCAGAGAGGGACAATGTGTTCTTACTGAGCAGCTGTTAAATCTGCCATTGTCTTATGAAGACCCAGCAAGAAATGGGAAGAGGCTGAGCCTATATTTGCCCATCCTTGCAGTCACCTTGAGAGCCAGTTTGGACTTGGGGTTCAGAGCATTAAGAGTAGTGTAAGGTTCACGGCTACCCAGAAAACTTGAAATCAATCAGCAGCACAAAATAAAAGACTTCAAGCAGGGACTTCTCTAAGCAGCGTCTTATTTGGCCAAGCGAAAGTTTGGGTGCTCACACCATGCACTAAGAGAGAGCAGGATGGCACACCCTTGAAGACAAAACCACTGCCTTTTATAGTATTTTTAAAAAGGCAGATCTTAGTACCATTATAATAAAGATGAGTTTTACAGCCAGTCAAAGAAACTTAAATAGAATATATTATTCCCCACCCTTGTTTGCTTACATTAATTTAAAGGAGTTCCCCCTAACTCTTATACCTTGTCAGTCCCTGCAGACCCTTGTTCTGGGTCCTCCCTCCTTTTCAGGCCTCAGACTTAGTCTCTTCGGGAGGAGTTTTCCCTATTAACTGAGCTAGCTCGTCTGTGATTAGTTGCTTCCTCTTGCAATTTCGCTAAGTGCTGTTAGTATTGAAGCTTGGCTATAGAGAACTCTGTGCATGCTCTAAAGCTATGAAGTTAACATTGCCAATTTAGATATTGCTTCATTGCCACTTTAGATATTGATCCCTTCAGTAGGAACAGGGAAAGCTGAGTTCTAGTTCCATCTTAGGCACAAAATCCAGCTGGGGGACTTTGGCCCAGTCCCTCTCTCTCAGCCCCAAGGATGAGGCTAGGGCAAATCCCTTCTGAACATCTGCCAGGAGTCAAAACTAACATCAAGGCATTAAAGAAAAAAGATAAGGAATGTATTAGGACGGAGAGGAACCACTGGGTACATCAATCCTTTGGGGGTGGGGAGGCTAAGGAATTCAGAAACACAAATAAAACAGGCCTGGAGGCCCAGTCAGGCACCAAATGTGTCCAAAACCACCTTCCCACAACCTCCCCACTCAAGAGACTGAGGCAAGTGAACCCTGAGGTGAAAAATCTCCCTGCCCCAAGAGCCCTCCACCCTTCCCTGTGATTGGGTGGCTAACCATGGCCTGATTACTTGGCTCCCTCTGATTGAGCAACAGGCCTGTCACTCATGGAAGTCCAGGCCCCTCCTCCTCCCACCCCATAGAAATGGTGCTGCAGCTGTTGTTCCCTCACAATGGCTGCTGGGCCACTTCCGGCTGGCGCCTTCTTGAAATTCTTTCCCCTTTGTGGGATCCTGCAAGTCTTTTTCCAGGCAGGGCTCCCTCTTAGAGGTGGCACCAGTACCATGAGGGGAAAAGCCCACAAACACCCCAAAGTTACCTCATGATTTTTTCCCTGGTTGGAAGCATGAAAAGCCAGGAAACTGAGGCAGGGTTGCCTTTCCCAGGAAATTTAAATCTTCCTCAATGTGTTTGAAATTGATATCCCAAGATTTGCTGAGTAAAGACATTGAATCCCCCAAATAAAGCCTCGCATGTCAGGAACAGTCTATCCTATCTTGTGGTTTGAAGGATTGGTAAGTGAACAGAGAAGACAGAGAAATGGATCCTTCTTATCTTCTTAACCCCTTCATGGATCACTGCCTTGTCGTGGCGAAGGGGCTTGCGTAACTCAGTGAAGCCATGAGCTATACCGTGCAGGGCCACCCAAGACGGACAGGTCATGACAGAGAGTTCTGACAAAATGTGGTCCACTGGAGAAGGAAATGGCAACCCACTCCAGTATCCTTGCCAAGAAAACCCCATGGACAATGTTAAAAGGCTAAAAGATATGATGCCGGAAGATGAGCCCCTCAGGTCGGAAGGTGTCCAATATGCTACTGAGGAAGAGCGGAGGGCATTTCCAAGTAGCTCCAGAAAGAGTGAAGCGGCTGGGCCAAAGCCGAAAGGACGTTCAGCTGTGGATGTATCTGGAAGCGAAAAGAAGGTCCGATGCTGTAAAGAACAATATTGTATAGGTACCTGGAATGTAAGATCTATGAACCAAGGCAAGCTGGATGTGGTCAAACATGAGATGACAAGATTGAACGTCGACATCTTGGGAATCAGCGAACTGAAATGGACGGGAATGGGTGAATTTAATTCGGGTGACCATTATATCTACTACTGTGGGCAAGAAACCCTTAGAAGAAATGGAGTTGCACTCATAGTGAATAAGAGAGTGGGAAAGGCAGTAATGGGGTACAACCTCAAAAACGACAGAATGATCTCAGTGCGTATCCAAGGCAAACCATTCAATATCACAGTCATCCAAGTCTATGCCCCAACCACTGATGCTGAAGAAGCTGAAGTTGACCGCTTCTATGAAGACCTACAACACCTTCTAGAACTAGCACCAAAAAAAGATGTCCTTTTCATCATAGGGGATTGGAATGCTAAAGTAGGAAGTCAAGGAGTAATCGGAATAACAGGCAAATTTGGCCTTGGAGTACAAAATGAAGCAGGGCAAAGGCTAATAGAGTTCTGTCAAGAGAACAAGCTAGTCATAGCAAACACTCTTTTCCAACAACACAAGAGACGACTCTACACATGGACATCACCAGATGGTCAATACCGAAACCAGATTGATTATATAGTTTGCAGCCAAAGATGGAGAAGCTCTATACAGACAGCAAAAACAAGACCAGGAGCTGACTGTGGCTCAGATCATGAGCTTCTTACTGCAAAATTTAGGCTTAAATTGAAGAATGTAGGGAAAACCACTAGACCACTCAGGTATGACTTAGATCATATTCCTTGTGAGTACACAGTGAAGGTGATGAATAGATTTAGAGGATTAGATTTGGTAGACAGAGTGCCTGAAGAACTATGGACGGAGGTCCGTAACATTGTACAGGAGGCAGCAACTAAAACCATCCCAAAGAAAAAGAAATGCAAGAAAGCAAAATGGCTGTCTGATGAGGCTTTACAAATAGCTGTGGAAAGAAGGAATGCGAAAAGCAAGGGTGAAAGGGAAAGATATAAGCAACTGAATGCAGATTTCCAGAGAATAGCAAGGAGAGATAAGAAGGCCTTCTTAAATGAACAATGCAAAGAAATTGAGGAAAACAATAGAATGGGGAAGACTAGAGATCTCTTCAAGAAAATTGGAGATATGAAAGGAACGTTTAGTGCAAAGATGGGCATGATAAAGGACAAAAAGGCAGGGACCTAACAGAAGCAGAAGAGATTAAGAAGAGGTGGCAAGAATACACAGAAGAACTATACAAGAAAGATCTTAATGTCCCTGATGTCCACGCTGGTGTGATCACTGACCTTGAGCCAGACATCCTAGAGAGTGAAGTCAAGTGGGCCTTAGGAAGCATTGCTAACAACAAAGCTAGTGGAGATGACAGGATTCCAGCTGAGTTATTTAAAATACTAAAAGATGATGGTGTTAAAGTGCTGCACTCAATATGCCAGCAAGTTTGGAAAACGCAACAGTGGCCACGGGATTGGAAAAGGTCAGTTTACGTTCCAATTCCAAAGAAGGGCAACGCCAAAGAATGCTCAAACTATCGCACAATTGCACTCATTTCACATGCTAGCAAGGTTATGCTCAAAATCCTACAAGCTAGGCTTCAGCAATATATGAACCGAGAACTACCGGATGTACAAGCTGGGTTTCGAAGAGGCAGAGGAACTAGAGATCAAATCGCCAACATTCGCTGGATCATGGAGAAAGCACGAGAGTTCCAGAAAAATATCTACTTCTGCTTCATTGACTATGCAAAAGCCTTTGATTGTGTGGATCACAACAAACTGTGGCAAATTCTTAAAGAGATGGGAATACCAGACCACCTTACCTGTCTCCTGAGAAATCTGTATGCGGGCCAAGAAGCAACAGTTAGAACCGGTCATGGAACAACCGATTGGTTCAAAATAGGGAAAGGTGTACGACAAGGCTGTATACTGTCACCCTGCTTATTTAACCTATATGCAGAGTACATCATGAGAAATGCCAGGCTGGAAGAATCACAAGCCGGAATTAAGATTGCAGGGAGAATCATCAACAACCTCAGATATGCAGACGATACCACCCTAATGGCAGAAAGTGAAGAAGAACTAAAGAGCCTCTTGATGAGGGTGAAAGAGGAGAGTGCAAAAGCTGGCTTGAAACTCAACATTAAAAAAACTAAGATCATGGCATCTGGACCCATCAATTCCTGGCAGATAGAAGGGGTAGAAATGGAAGCAGTAACAGACTTCATTTATTTGGGCTCCAAGATCACCGCAGACGGAGACTGCAGCCATGAAATTAAAAGACGCTTGCTCCTTGGGAGGAAAGCTATGGCAAGCCTAGATAGCATATTAAAAAGCAGAGACGTCACCTTGCCGACAAAGATCCGCATAGTCAAAGCTATGGTTTTTCCAGTAGTAATGTATGGCTGTGAGAGCTGGACCATAAAAAAGGCCGAGCGCCGAAGAATTGATGCCTTTGAACTGTGGTGCTGGAGAAGACTCTTAAGAGTTCCCTGGACTGCTAGGAGGTCAAACCAGTCAATCTTAAAGGAAATCAACCCTGATTGCTCATTGGAAGGATCGATAATGAAGCTCAAGCTCAGATATTTTGGCCACCTAATGCGAAGAGAGATCTCTTTGGAGAAGACCCTGATGCTGGGAAAGATTGAAGGCAAAAGGAGAAGAGGACGGCAGAGGATGAGATGGTTAGATAGCATCACTGAAGCAATGAGCATGAAACTGAGCAAACTCAGGGAGGCAGTGAAGGACAGGAAGGCCTGGCGCAATATGGTTCATGGGGTCACGAAGAGTCGGACACGACTTAACGACTAAACAACAAATATCTTCTTAAGGGTATTTTATAAGGATATAAAATATCATTTTAAAAGCCTTTCAAAAACCATTTTAAGAGCCTGCTCTTTCTCTGCCAACTGAGAGTTTTTTTGCAGCTGCAGTTTGAAAGGAAAAAAAGAATGCTTTCCCCTTTAATACTGCCCCCCTCCATTTCTTCTCCGTATGAGACCTGCTTTTCTCAGTCAAAAAGGATTCCGTAAGGGAGGAGATTCACATCCCTGCTAGAGGAAACATTAGAACCATACAGAGATTGAAACCTGGAATTGTTTGGCATCCCTCTGAGGGATCTCTGCTATCTGTCGTGGCAGATTTTTTAAAAAATATACAAACCCTGAATTTGCTGATTTTTCCCCCTTCTCCTTTCAACATCTGGAGCTGAACAGCCCCTTAAAGAGAAATACATTGTGGGCAAGTGTATATGTGATAGATCGGATGTAGGTTTAAAAATCAAGGATCCTAGGATGGGAAAAGGAACCTCTCCATAAAGTTATTCTACAAGCTGAAAACATACACATGCTGGCCAAAGATAGTGCCAGAGGTCTGTGGATGGCTTGGCGGAACATGCTGTGGTTTGTTGAGTTAATCTCAACTGGCTAGAACAATTCAACAAACTGGCTCAACTGGCTGGAATTGCTGTGTTGGGTCCAGCCAATCGACCTTAATTACCAGGTTCGGGACTTGGTGTGAGGTGAACAGAACACCAAGACGAAAATCAGACTTTTTATCCACTTTATTTCAGAGCTCTAAATAAGTTGGAGACTCCCAGCGAAAGGAGGGAGTCCTGATTACAGATTTTACATAGTTTATATACGTTTTCTTCACAGGATCTACGTGACAGTTTAAACAAAGAAACCGGTTAACTTCTTACAAACATCAGGTCACTGTGACTTCAACCAAAGATGGACATCCTTCCAGCTATACATTAATTATTACTCATTATCCCTCTTAAACTTATCTTAACCCCAACTCTCTTCCCCTTACCCTATCAGGATAATAATATTACAGGCATATAGGTCTTGCATGTCCTGTCAGTTGGCCCAGCCATGGCCCCTTATCAGACTGACCACAACTAGTCTCTCCCATCTCTGCTATAGGGTCAAGGAAATCACAAATCATACAACCATTCTTATCTTCAAGGATTCAATGAAAGCATTAAAATAGTATAGCTATATTTAAAGCTAAAAGACTACAAAAACAAGCAAGGGGTTACAAGGAAGTAACTATCTTTAAAAATTGCATGGGGATGTCATTGAGAAGAAATATATCACTCTTGACAAGAACACTGAGCCCAGTTTTTATCACAGATGCACACATTCTCATATGCTAGCCCCCCACCCATGTCTTCATATGCAGGTACAACTTCCACATACTCAGGTCCACTATCAAATTCAGTCCCCATCAGCTGTATTAGCGTGACTTAACCAGAGTTTACTGAATTAATGCAATCCAGCCACATTTTCTGGCTAAAATGCAGTCGGGAAGTTTGTAATTCAGTGTGCCATACTGTACCAATTTAGCCAGTACATTAAGCTGTAAACCTTGATTTGGAAAGAAAAGTGGCTGGGTTCAAGCAATTGCTAAGCTAATCACTGTATGGCTTCATGTGAAGTGTGAACAAAGCCTTCTCTGGAAGAGAGGCAGGACTTAAATCTGAAAACCATAAGAACATACTGATTTATAAACTGTAAAATTGGGGATTACCCGTTGGCTAAAATGAGGTTGATGGCTTGCTGTATCATGTGAATATGGCTAATGTGTGAAATAGCAGCTTTTGGTGAGGTTGGCCTTACAAAAAAGAATTATTATCCCGCATTTTGTCATCCTTTTCAAGAGTAGCTTCGCCTCCTCTCTTTCCCTTTTCCTTCCCTGAGCTTTGGATTACTGTAAATCATGTGGGATGGTTACTCTAATCTCCGTTAAGGCGGTGAAAGAGGTAGAATGGGGTTAAGTGCTGTGTGCTTGTTATCTGAGATTTGGATCAGCTTGTCATGCCAATGCAGTTCCTATCTTCCAGTGTTACTATTTACTTAATAATTCCTATTTGGTATGTGGGCAAATAATTTTGGGCAAATAAGATATGGATAATTATCTACAAACATTCCCAGGACCCCCTGCCATGCCTGACTATATCTATCACTGCTGGACAGGGTTTGGTCTGTGCCACTTGCTCGCTCTGCTTGTGCACCTGCCAGCCTCTCTCTCTCTTTCTCTCTCTCTCTCGCCCTAGCTGCCATGGCGTGCTCCCCACTGCCTCGCCCAGCACCGCTCTTCCTCCTTGGTGCCCTCCTGACGCTGCCCTTGGTGCTGCTAGAGGAGGTGGGGATACCTGGGGGCCTTTCCCCCGCATCCCCCACAGACGATGGGGTGCAGAAAGCTGCTGCCTTTGCTGTGGAGCAGTATAATACACGCAGCACAGACAACACCAACTATTTCAAGGTGCTGCGCATTGTGCAGGCGCAGTCCCAGGTGCGTGCGGGGGGAGAGCTGGGGTGGGTGGGCAGCCTCGCTGGGTCCTTTTGGAGCAGCCGAGGACTCGGGAGGGGGCTCTGGGAAGAATGGAGGAGGGAACGGAGGGCTGGAGGCAGCTTGGAGGGTATTCCCAGGGAGGGACCACAGTGGGTCCTGAGCAAATTCTGGGCCGGAAGGGTTTGGCTTTTGCTGTATGTATAAGATACAGAAATATCTTATGCTGGATTGATTCTCTTCTTCCCGGGTTGCAGCCAATGAAGCTAAGCATGTTTGGGGGTGTTTTTTTTTTTTTTGCTGTAATTACCTAAACATCATGGTACCTATTTTTAAAATCCAGGTGGTTGCAGGCGTGAAATACTATCTTACGGTGGAGGTGGTGAAAACAGCATGTGAAAAGAGCAATGGACCAATGGCATTCAACAAGATCCAGAACTGTGAGCTCCCTCCAAGGGCTGAGCAGGAGGTAAATTTAGATGCCAAGTTCTGATTATTTGCAGTTTAATTGACAAAAGCTGCCTTGTCTGAACTTAGCCAGCCACCTGTGTAAAGCAGATTTTAATTCTTTTCATAGATGATTTCAATTCAAAACAACGAAATGTGAAGCTGAGCTATAAGAATGACAATTATGGGTTTGGGGGTGGGCCCAGAGGAGCCCTTCACCTTGTGCATCATTGAAAGCTGTATTCACATCGCATGCTAATCGGGTTAGCTTTTTTCATAGGTGTTTGGGGATTTCCCAGCAAGGTCAGACAATTTGATTAGCTTAATCTGTTGCATTTACTGGGAAAATGGCTCAGTTGTATACCAAGTGTACTGTATTGTGTGAAGGCAGAAAATTGAGTGGCAATTTGCAGCCTCACCAAAGCTGTCGGGGCACTATAGTTTTCAAATGATCATGCCCCCAAGGGAGCTTGGCCAAAGCAACCATTCTGTGAGAGTATCCATGATTTTAAATATGCCAGAGGCCCCAAAAGCAGAGGACATGGATCTATGTTAAGTAATGGCTGCTTCCCTATAGATTCTGGCCTAGAAGTGCTACTTGGAGATGGTGCAACACGTCTGTCTCTTTTTGCACAGAAAAACCTGTTAGTCACTGAGCTGTAGATATTCCTGGGGGTGAGATGGAGAAGTTAGGGCTCCTGCCCTCACCCTTGAAGTGAAAGCAGTTATTTATTTATTGCTGGTATTTCTATGCCCATCTGCTCCAAAGTGGCTCATCTTACGATAGTGCTAAACAGTGGAGGTAGATAATAAAAGAAAATCAAACATCTTCCAGAGCCAAGTTTTCACGTCTTTTCACAAATTCAGCAGGGAGGAGGCAGCCCCTATATTTTCCATAGGAGGGGAACCGCTACTGAGAAGGCCCTGCTTCAGGGCTCCTCTAGATGGAATTCCTTCAGAGATGGGACTCTCTGCAGGGCCTTTACTCCAGATCATACAGGATGGGCAGGTTCACTTCAGAGGAGGCAGTCTTGGAGATAGCCAAGTCCTGAGCCTTGTAGCTTTACAGGTGGTAAACAGCACTTTGAATTGCACCCAGAAACTGATTGTCAACCAGTTCAGCTCCTGGAGAAAAGTTGTTACGTGGGTTGATCTCAGGGTGCTATATGGTCAGTTGGATGAATATATGTTAGTTAATAGCCACAGTACTATCTTTCCTCTAATTCTCCTCTTCTGATTGCATAGTTTTTTAGTATAATGTTATTAATATTATTATTTATTCTTATTCTTATTCTTGGTGCTTTGCAAACACACTGAGAGCTCCTTGCACTGAAGTCAAATTCCTTGTATGTTTACATACTTGGCTAATAAAGTACTCTACTCTACTCTACTCTACTCTACTCTATTCTATTCTATTCTATTCTATTCTATTCTATGTTATGTTAAACCAGTTTAAGCTAGTGAGTAGTCTTCAAGAGCCAGTCCCACAAGGAGTGAATGAAAGTAGTCCACTTGTAAGGTGAAAAGGGCCAAGCAACTTTAGGTGGTGTCTCCTGGTCCGGGAGTGATCTCAACATGCAATTGCATAAATTCTCTCTTAGCATGGCAACACCCACAGTTCACACAGGAGTTCTGAGTCCAACAGAACACCCAACTTGTGAGAGAGTTCCATCCAAAGAAGTATCTACCTACCTACCTACCTACTTATTTATTTATTTATTTATGAATAACTTCAATTTATATTGAAGGCTTTCAGAGACTGAAACCGAAAACAGACTGCTCCTTCAGGTGTGAAATTGTTATTTTGATAATTCCAGCTGTCTCCTCTTATATGCCTGGGATTAGTGGTTAGTAATGGAATCTTCTCCATTGTGGGAAGCTGCAAAAAGATGGTATCAGAGGAACTTCCCAGCTGGCTTCACCAGGCCTCAGAGGAAGTTAATTGCTGAATTCGCTCCATGGAATTATAGACCTGGAAGGGATCTTACAGGTCTTCTAGTCCAATCCTCTGCTGAGTGCAGGATCCACTATAGTATTGCTGACAGATGTCCCTGCAGCCTTTGTCTGAAGACCACCAATGAAGAGGGACATAATATTTCATGTGGCAGTCTGTTCCATTGGCTGACAACACAGATGGGTCTGGCTGCTAACTCTTCCCCCATATAATAACCCCATTCCCCCTTCTGTGACAAGGTCCTGGTATTTTGTGGTATAGGTACTTGAAGACTACTGTCATATCTCCCTCAGTCTTCCTTTCTGCAGGCTAAACGGGTGCAGTTTCTCTCACTGTTATTCTTAGGGCTTGGTTTCCAGACCCTCCTCTGAACTCACTGCAGTCTGTTGCGGTCAAACTGGACGCAGAACTCCAAATGGGGTCTGGCCAGAGTCGAGGGGAACAACGGCTTCCCCTGATCTGGCTCTCTGCCCTCTGCTCCTAACATACCCCAGGACTGCATCTCCCTCTTCTGCAGCTGCATCATCCGGTTGCCTCATATTACCTTGTGGTTGGAAAGACCCCCAGATCCCTTTCCCACGTACTGCTGCCAAGATGGCTTACTCTCTCCCTTCACTGGTGCCTTTTGCGGGTTCTTCTCTCCAGATACGGGACTTCCATGTTCTCTGTGAAATGGCACCCTATTTGTTTGTGCCAACTCTCCTGGATCTTTTCAGACTTCTCTTTCTCTTCTAAAGCGTTCTAGCTTTCTGTCATCTGTCAATGACACATCCGCTCCACACCTTCATCCGGGTTGTTAGTAAGCTATTCGGATGCGCAGAGCCCAGGACATAGCAGCCTCGCCCTCCACTCAGGTCCTCCTTCTAAACTCACGTTGAAGCGTTTTGGAGGAGTCTCTAGTTTGGCCACTCAGACAGTTATGAATCCATCTGTCGTTGTTTGAGCTGCCCAGGATTTTACCATGTCAGGGGAGGAGATGATGAGCACCTTTGTCAAACGCTTGGCTGAGATGCACGGGGTGGCTGTTGCTCATGGCTGCATTCCTGTCCAAGTACTCACAACTGTATTGCTTAATTATCTGCTGGAAGGTCCTGCCCAATAAAAGCATCCAGCTGACAGGCCTGTAATTTCCTGGGTTGTCCTCCTCCTCCTCCTCCTCTTCCTCCTCCTCCTCCTCTTCAGAAGACAGACATTTGCTACAGTTCCTGAAAACTCCCATCACACTTCTTGGTCTTGAAGGCACAGCTAGATTTCACGTGGGCATTTGAACATCCCTGCAATCTGTGGAGTTTTGTGCCAGCAGCATTTGCGGAATGGGGGGGTTGGTTCCCTCAGATAAACTGGCTGATCTTTAATGTGCCATAAGATTCACTGCTGGTCGTCCTTTCTCTGGGGTGCTGGATGGGCAGTTTCTTGGCCCACAGCCCTTACCCAAAGGGAAGGTGGATGTTCCAGGTTTTCAGGTAAGGAACAGGTGAGGCACTGAGGTTCCCACCACCAGTTTGGGGAGCCATGGTGCAAGGGGAAGACTCAGATTCCATCCACGGGAGTACGGATCCATTAGAGAAAAGGTAAAGTACAGTAAGTCAGTTTTTGTGTTCCCGAGAAAGGGGGGATAGCAAGCTGCACTGTAAGGTTATTCAGCAGCCCGAGTTGGACAACTGGCTTAGCTGCAACGTGGCCTGTTTGCTTCAAGGTTAGCCGGTTGTATGAACTGACTCAGCCATTGCAGTTTGCTTACCCTTATGGGTGAACCAGGCCTCTAGGTCTTGTTCCAGAAACAGCTGTCAAAAGAAACCAGGGGTTAGTGCAACATGTGATCCCATGTGGCTCAGGGTGATGGGAATTGCAGTCTGCCCAGCATCTCTGCAAGGCCTCTCTATTAAGAAAGGACAAACTAAGCCCTTTGACTGGAGGTGGTTTGTGTCAAGGTTCCCCAACGTTTGATATGCAGATGCTAAGGGATGAGTAGGATACAGAATTAGAGGTTTCTCTGTTACCTAGACAACGAGAGAGCGTCTTAACTCCTATAGCAGGGTGCCAGTGGACCTTAAACTACGACTTATACAACAAAAATAATATTTGGAATTTACTGGACTCCGTTACCTCAGTATAAAAAAGGATTGTCAAAAACAGCATTTTGTTGGAGATGTAATAAGGACAAAGCCTCTAAAGCGTATGTTTCTACAGTGTCCTATACTTATTAAGTTTTGAGATAAAGTGGTGAATTATATAAATATGACTGCGAGAGAAGCTAAAATTTTCAGAGGATAATATTCTTTTAAACTATATACCTAGTACATGGAATTTGACACCTGGACAACATAAATGGATTCTCCGTGCCCTTACTGTGGCCAAAAGGCTGATACTGCAGCTTTGGAAAGATACACGTATGACCCCATTTATTCAGTGGATTGAAGACCTGATTGCACTTGCCGCTTATGAGCGGATTGCCTGTAGACGTAGATTTGTATGGACGAGAATCATGAAATAGGAGACTCGTTTATACCAAATACACTGAGTTAGAAAAAAAAAAAGGTAATTATATAAATCTATTAGAAATATAAATGTACTTGAATAATACTTGTATCAGATAAGCATATGTAGAATTGAAATTGTTTATTGTTATAATGATATATTAACATTTTTCTTTCTTTTTTTTTTCACCTTTTGTTAAATCACTTATGTATTTTTTCTTGTTTTTGTAATAAAAAAAAAAGTTTCCCCAGCATGTATGTCAGTGTATTTTGACTGGTTTCCGTGAATGTTAACAGAGTTTATATACCCCCAATTGTCTCGAGTGCTGACTGTCTGTGTTGTCCTCCTTCTTCTCTTTCGTTCCCTTCCAGAAACTGACCTGCTACTTCGAAGTCTGGTCCCAGCCTTGGCTGAACAAGATGGAGTTGCTGAAGATGAGCTGTAGCTGATCTGGTTGGCTGAGACGGATTTTGCGTGCTGACACCAAGTGCAGACGGTTGTGAGTGTGTCCAGCCGCCAAGCGACCTCTTGCGTGCAGGATGGGCTCACAGCGAGCTTTGCTGCTTCCAACACGATCCCATTTATGGGCCTCCACAAATCATGAGTAAAATGGTGCGCTTAAGCCCAAAGTCGCATTTTCTGAGTTTAATTAGCCTTAATAAAGCTCTCATTCTAATTTCAGGCTTGTATTCCTTTCTTATCCAAATAATTTGGATCAAATCTTGATTTTTTCACACACACAGCTGCTGCAATGGCTTGTTGCAATAAAGCCTCTCGCTAGAAAGGCTTTGCGTTGTCCAGCTGGTGGAAATAGGAGTCCCCCATGAGCTGTTGCTTTGTCCCTTCTACGTGGTCCTTCTTAACCCGCCACTGTCCCACCTGAGAGGAAGAGAGGCCATCAGGTGCTTCTAGAAGCATCGCTGGTTGCAACTGCAATAGCTATCAGATGCTGAATGGGGAAGCAACGTTGACATTTTCCAAACTTCTGGAAGCTGCATCTTTTCTTTCTTTTCAAGTACCACAATTACAATTTTTAACATAATCGATACTACTTTCCCTCCCACATGCTTCCCTGATTGGCATATTATGCCAGTAAATATGTAATGCCAGGAGACCTTTGGCATATACAAGTTGAATTAATGAATGAACGAACGAACGAACGAATTAAAGACTTAGTGCAACATGTCTGAAGGTCATGTATCCCATGCCTTGCCTGGTTAAGAAAAGATGAGAATGAACTAAAGTCAGTGTAGCTTTTATTAGGCTGCCATCCTATTTTTTAATTAATAGGGCAAACAAATCCTCACTCTAAAAATACAGACAAGGGCTGGATGGCGGGAAAGACGCAGAAAATGGGAAGCCTTACCGCCATCTAGTAGTAGTCTGTTGTTTCACAGCCAGGAGCCACCAGCTCTGTTCTATGCTATGATATCTGACAATTCTCCGCCTTCCCCTCTATTTCTCACCCCTGCACCTTTGTCCAACTGCTCCCTTTTTGCATGCGAACATGCCAGATGCAGCATCTGCAACCCACGTCGAATGTCCTGGTGTCTGTGCTCATTGTCTGGAACTGATATCCTGTCATATCTGCTCATATACACAGTTCAGTAGTCTGCTGGAGTCACGGCCGTTGTGAAAGTCTTCTTAATGCAAGTTGTGGCCACGGCACCCACGCAGTCGCTCAGGCTTGTTGAGGCTTGTGAATGCAGGTTTCCTGCCATGATACCTTTAGAGCCCTTGGAATGCCTTCTGGAGTTTTAAATTGCATTTATTAACATTGATCTTCCCTCCTCACCACACCTTATAGAGTTGCAGCCTCTCAAAAAGGTTTTTTGGGTTTTTTTTGTTTTTTGCAAACCAACAGAATGACAAGTTGTATACAAACACATGTAAATAAATAATCAAGAGGTTTAGGGGAGAGGGAGACCCTTTAAAGTTTGTTATTTTCTTTATTATTTTATTTTGTGGAGAGTGTAAAGTTAATTTTGTTAATTCATAACCCAAGAGATTTCAAGGGGCAGGATGTTCAACTATTAACCAGCCTGGAGGCAGATGGCATAAGTGCTATGCTGATTTCTTGGAGCTGTCCACCAATTCCAGGCTCATACAATTTTAAATAGGGCTCTGTTGCCAGTGCCCTGAATATGAGCTAGATCTAAAAAAAAAAAAAAATGGAAGCACAGGTAATCCCCAGTTTAAGAATGAGGTGCGTTCCCAAGGTCTGTCCTTAAGCCAGATTTATATGTAACCAGGAACAGTATTATTGTATAATACTGTATAAGTAGCATTGTATATTTAACTCAAATCATTGTGTATTGAACGCGAATTTTGTTACAATAGGCTCCATTCTTAACTATGGGTCATCTGTAACCCAGGCGTTCTTACTCAGAGATTTGTTTTTATCATATATTGTAAAGCAGTGTTTCTCAACCGTGGTCATTTAAGATGTGTGGACTTCAACTCCCAGAATTCCCCAGCCAGCAATTTAGCTGGGGAATTCTGGGAGTCGAAGTCCACCCCCCTTAAAGTTGCCAAGGCTGAGAAACACTGTTGTAAAGGATTGGGAAACTGAAAAGCAGGTGGTCTGGGAAACTGCCCTGCCTCTTTTCCCAAACTAATGTCCACCTTCCAGGTCTGGTTGCATCCTGAATAGAGCCAAGTACCTTTGAGAGAATGAGCTGCAAAGTGGCTGTTGCCTCATCTTTGCACATGATGGGCCCAGTGTGCTACCCAGCACTAAAAGTGGCAAATTATTTTGATTCTAGCCCTTTTGGTGGCTGAGGAATTCATTGTGCTGAAACATTGCCTTTTTTTTTGGACCACGTTTGCCACCTCCCACATCCATGCCACCGGGAGAGGGCAGCTCTGTCTGCGTCTCATTAACATCATTAGCCACCGGATAATGCCCCTAATACATGGTGGTAGAAGTGGGATATTAAACACTAGAGGGTACCACAGAGTTAAGGAGTATTCCCTCCTCTGTGTGTGTGTGAGTTCCCCACACCAACCACAGGCGTTTAATTTTTTTTCTAGAGACTGGGAACAACGGATGGGCTAGATAGTAGCTGGGCAGGCTGGCGGCCGAGAAGTGGCAAGGTGTACTGGGACACCAACCCTGCCAGGAAGGCACAGGCCATAAAAATGTCTACTACAGGGGATTCCTCTCCAGAAGACAGAATGTGCAGCACCTCAGCCCTGAGGATCTTGAACTTAGGAAGCTGGAGCTGGAGGCTAAGAGAGAGGAAGAGGATGGAACTTGATCTGGAGCTTAAACGAATGAGCGGCGGGGGGGGGGGAGAAAGAGCACATCGGTTAGTGTTGTTGAAGCTACAACACCAGCTCATCCTCACTAACCCTTCTTCTCCTGGGACAACCCAAACCTCTGGGGAATGGAAGTACAAATTCCCAGAGTACCGTGAAGAAGAGATGTTGAAGCAGGCTGAGCTCATTTCAGAGATACCTGTCAAGCTTACAGCATCCCAGGGGCCCAGCATGTGGCTCGCATGCGCCCTCTCCTGAAGGGTTGCTTAATCCAAATACAGGATTAACCCAAACTCTAACCCAGTGTTTCTCAATCGTGGCAAGGCTGGCTGGGGAATTCCGGGAATTGAAGTCCAAGCATGTTAAAGTGGCCACGGATGAGGAACACTGCTCTAACCTATGTGCTGAAGAAAGGACAGCTGCCAAAAATTTATAAAAACACGTACTTGAAGAAACCAGACTCTCAGCGGAAGAAGCCAGAAGGAGGTTTTGCTCGCTGTGCAAGGTGAATGCCGAGAGTGAACCGGGGTTCACCAAGAGCTTAGTTCGAGCAGCATGACAATGGTTCCAGCAGGCAGAGGCAGTGATGAGGGAGGGAACAATTGATCTCCTCCTCCTGGGCCAGAACATCTCTCCTACTCCTGACTCTGTCAGGGCAGAAGTGCAGGAGGGGGGCCCAAAGAAGAGGCAGGTCTGCTCATACGAGACCTTCAGGGAAGGCTACGCCAACTGCATCATGGAGCAGACTGAGGGGTGGAGAAGCCCCAGAACAGCCCACGGAGGCCTCAGCCAAGAGCCAACCCGCAGGCCAGCCCAAGCTCCAGTCAAAGATGCCCCACCAGCTGGGGGCAACGTCCCCATCAAAAGTTTGCTACCTACACATTTCAAGGGTAATGAGGTGGGACATTTCAAAAGGGACTCTCCCAACCTGAAATGCCAGGTCAATCATGTGTGAAATGCCAGGTGTGATGAATCCTGGGCATCATAGAAGGTTGACCAAGTTTGATGAAGGGGTAATACCTCTTAGAAGGGTGAAGGTGAAGGTGAATGGCAAACCAGTAGTTGCCTGGAGAGACACCGGGGCCTCCATTTCCAAAGTTTACTCCCTTCAGGTGAAAAGGCATCAGCTGGTCCAGACACACACCGGGAGGGTGACAGGTCTGTGGGAATGGTAACAACGCCCCGAGTCAAGCTACCCATTCAGTGAGGAGAATGGGATGGGGAGGGGAGGTTCACTGTCATGCTTGGCTGTCCAATTGCTATGTTGCTTGGGGAGGACCTAGCTGAGAAGAGACAGAAAGACCGACAGCCAGGAGAGAAAGACCCTGAGATGGAACAGAGGAAGGGGGTTCCCCAAATAATGCAAAAGCCTAGACCTTCCCCCCCAGAAAGAAGCCAATGGAAAAGATGGGGAGAGAAGTCCAGCTGGTGCAGGCCAGAACTGGTAAATACCAGGCTGATCCCAGGAGGGGCAGAGTTACCCCCGCTCAGCATCAGTCTCAGGGGGGAGGTGGAGAGGGTCCGGCCAAGGCCAGAGCCCCAGGGAAAAGGGGACGACAAAGGGAGGGAGACCCCGGAAAGGCCTGTGGCCCTGGAAGTGCCAGAAGAGGTGGCACTGACGTTTTGTGACTGGCCACGCCCACCACAGAAGCCATTTTGTGAGAATGCCCACCACATGTTCTCAACTGTGCTTATTTTTGCACATAAAGTTGTTTACCCCGATATTGCTAAGCAGTTGGTGTGCATTTTTTTAAGGAAACTGTGCCACCTTTTCTTAAAGCTCAGAGGAAGAAGAAGAAGAATTTAAACTTTTCTTTAAAAGTATGTATATTGTCAGTCTGGAGATGGATTTGTAAAGGCTGTTGAACCTTATCCCAATGTTTTTTGAAGTTACTTAATTCACCACAGATTTTGACAGGTATCTCATATTGGGCTTTTTTACAGTAATTTGGATCAGAGTCTATTTTTCAACCCACTAATGTCATGTATACCTGGCTGAAGTGATTTTTATTCTCCTAAACTAGATTTCCCTTGGAAAAGAAAGTAAAAATGTCAACGTTACATCAAATCATCGGCTTGAGCTATGACAAGAAAGCAACTAGCCCAGTCAAATCTTAATGTTTATTCTGGAAGAACAAAGCCATAGTAATTTGACCCAGTTAAATTCCTGCTGATCTTCCTACTCTGTATCGCATGAATCCTTGCACCAGAAGAAGTACAGGTAGTCCTCAGCTTATGACAGCAACTGGGACCAGAATTTCTGTCGCTAAGTGATGAAGTTGTAAAGCGAGACATCACGTGACCACATTGCTTAGTAACCACAATCCCTGCAGTCCTGGTTGCCATTGTTAACTGAATCCCATGGTCGTTAGGCGAGGCAACTTCCTGCCAGCTTCCTACAATGAAAGTCGGTGGGGATGGGTTGCCAAGCATCCAGGTTGCAATTACGTGACCATGGGGGTGCTGGGACAGCCAGAACTCTGAGGACTGGTCATAACCACCATTCGTTCAATGTCGTCATAACTTGGAATGGTCACTGACCAAATGGTCATAAGTCAAGACTACCTGTAATGGCAATGTTCCATGATGTCATTATCCCCTTCCCCAGCAATCAGCAGTAGGTGTGGCTTGTTCATAGCAGCCAATCACTGCTTAGGAGGTGTAATTCTATACTGTAATGGATCATCCTGCTTTTTTCAGCCACTCCTTCTCTCCAGCTCTTTTTCCTGGAGGACTAAAAGGGCAAAAAAGATTGATTGACTGGGTTTAAGTGTTCCCACCACATGACTAACTGGGTGGAGCTTAACCTCGTGCATGGCTGGCTCTGTGTAGGTTTAAGCCCTTGACTGTGGGTGTCCCACAATGTATCAACCGCAGTGAACCACTGGGGTTAAGGGCCAGCAGATGCTACCCAATCAGAGTTGCAGAATCTGATGCTGCTGACTGTAGGGTTCAGTTTGACCTCTTCTGCAGTTGCAACAGGGGAGAAAAGAAACCGAAGCTTGCAAGGAGCAGAGGGGAGGCACAGCTGGTCAGTCACGTGGCAAAGCTTTTGCAATTTGATTTTATTCTCCTATTTCAGAACAAGGGGAAAAGGGAGGGCTACCAGAGATTCTAGCATGAGGTGAGACAGCAATAGATTCAGGCATCTCCTTTCCGTGGCAGTTTTCCAGCTTGCATCGTCTAAGTGATTCTATTCTAGTGACGGAAGGAAAAAGGCAAACGGGCCTCGAATAGCATTTGAGAAGGGGGCTGCGTCTTCATCATTAAAAAGCTTAAAAATCCACCACTCTTATTGGTCTGCAGTCATGGCTCACTACGGCTTCCCAGGAACTTCTTTCATCTTTAAACATGTCGAACGTGCAGTCAAGTTGCTGAAAATGGGAAGGGAGGGGTTGGGGTGGGGGAAAGCCAAGGAACAAGTTAGAAAATCTGGGGTGCAGTAAAGGTTTGCCAGGAATAAACCATCACCATACTGAGTTACAGCTTTCCCCACCGTGTGAGAAACAGCTCTAAATCTTCAAAGGGTCAGTGGACTTTACATAAAATAAGGGCCACCCTTGCCTGGAAACAGTGTTTTTGCTTTGGGGGCAACTAGACACAGCTAATATTCTACCAGAAAGAAGAGTCACTGTGACTTTGGAAAATGGGGTTCGTGTGTTTGTGGGGCCCCTGGTGTGGCTTGTTATTGTTCTGATTGTTTTAGTCCGGGCTGCCCATAGTGTTGTATGTTTTTAACTGTTTTTATTGTTCTTGTAGTTTGTAAGCTCCCCAGAATCTACTGGAATGGGCAGCTATAATAAATGTAAATTAATAGTAACAACAACAACATCTGGAGCATCCCTTGAAGACCATCAGCACTGACAAAATCACCATCTGTCAATTGCAAACGGCAGCTTTACTTGGGACAACTTATATCCTGCAACGATACCTTTAACCCCATCTGACAACATCTGTCAATCCCAGATGTTGGGAAGGACTTGATAGGTGGATAAAAATGCCAAATCCAGTCTATGTCAGATTCAGCCAGCGCGGCACGGCTAGGGACTTGCTCAGCCGCGCCTAGTCAATTTCGCGCCTAGTCAATTTCACCGCCCCGTGCTAGCCAAGGAAAAAGGGAAGTGAAACCCTGCGAGCTGATTACGAACAGGTGGCAGCGCTTAACTCAAAACCGCAAGTGGATACTTGTGGGCGCTGCAAACAAAGGAAAGTGCAGAGGCTCTGAAGCGAAGCAATCAATGAACTCGAACTTCCGGCTTTGCACGCAACCCGGAAAACCCAACAAAGGCAACAACAGCACATCCCATAGACTGCAATCAGCAAGACAAAAGCACTGGACTGAATCTGCCATTTGGACGAGGGGGGATTACTGCGGGTAATCTGTAACCGAGCAACGGGCAAAACGCAGGAATGGGGAAGCTATAAAATACGTTGTAAGATGTGCCAAGCCAATCCTGGCTTTGTCTGTACTTACTTACGTTACGCTTGAGTAAACCTCTTTGCTGAACACACGTGTCACGAGAGTTTCTCTGAGACGAATGGGGTAAACCTTACAGTCTAAACATCTGGCTGACTGTGCGACCAACCATCATCATCATCATCATCATCATTATCATCATCATCATCATCTCATTGCTATTCAGGAGTGTCCATAGGATATGGTCAAAAAGTCAGGATGGTCAAGAAGGGCAGAGTCCAGATTGCGGGAAGTAATGATCCTGCTCTACTTTGCCTTGTCAGTGTCAGGTTCAGCCGGCGCGGCATGGCTAGTTTTTGCCCAGCCGTGGAAGTGAAAGCTGCGGCTGATTAATGAGCCACCTGGGACCGCTTAACAAAAAACTGCAGAGCGGATGTTTTGTATCAACGCTGATTAGCTGCAAGCGCCAAGACAAAGGGCTGAGCCGCAGCTCGCGGGAATGCAATCAACGCATGATTGGAAAACCCTGGCTTTAAGAACCAAGAGGAACCACGACCACGACCACGCCGGCGGGGCAGGGCAATCAAGGGACAATAAGAACTGGGCTGAACCTGCCATTCGAGCAAAAGGGGGGATTACTGGGGCAATCTGTAACTTGCAATCTGTAATATGTAACATAGCAACGGGGCAAAGCGCGGGAAGGGGAGAACTATAAATTGTATCACAAGATGTGCCAAGCCAGTCCTGGCTTTGTTTGCAACTATGCACGGTACGCTCGAGTAAACTTTGTTGAACACACGTGTCACGAGAGTTTCTCTAGACGAACGGGGTAAATCTTACAGTCAGGCCTCTCTTGGAGTACAGTTAGTCCTTGATTAATGACAGTAACTGGGACTGGGGACTCCATTGCTAAGCGACGTGGTCATCAAGCACAATGTCATGTGACCACACCAACTTACAATGGTAGTTCTGGCAGTTCCAGTTGTGGTCGTTAGGCAAATCCCACGCAATCGTTAGGTGCAATGTCATGTGATCGCCATTTGCGACCTCCTACCAGCTATGCTTGTCAGAAATGGCAAGGTCACAAATGGCAATCACATGACTGCAAGATGCTGTGACCGTCATAATTGCAAGCTGGTTGCCAAGTGCCCGAATCGCAATCATGTGACTGCAGGGACACTGCAATGGCTTCGAGGACCAGACATAAGTCTCTTCATTCAGCACCATCGTAGCTTCAAATGATCGCTGAACGAATGGCCATTAACCAAGGACTACCTGTACCGCATCCAGTTCTGCACACCACAGTTTAAAAAGGACATTGATAAACTGGAGCAAGTCCAGAGCCCTGCAGCACCAGGATGGTGAAAGGACTAGAAACCAAATCCTACAGGAACGGTGGAAAGGTCTAGGTATGTTTAGCTTACAAAGAGAAGATTGAGAGGGGACATGAAAACTGTCTTCAAATAGCTAAAGGACTGTCACATTGTGGAAGGCTCAGACTTATTCTCACTTACTCCAGAGGGGAAGACTAGAATGAATGGGATGAAACTACAAGGATGTAGATACAGGTAGTTCTTGTTTAACGTCCAGTTGTTCAGTGACTGTACAAAGTTACAACAACACTGAATGAGGAGTACTTACAATCAGTCCTCATAGTTGGAGCTGTTGCAGCATTCCTGCAGTCACATGTTGCGATTCAGGTGCTTGGCTACCAGCTCGAAGTTACGACGGTCACAGCGTCCCACAGTCATGTGATTGCCATTTGTGACCTTTACTGCCAGCTTCCGACAAGCAAAGTCAATGGGGAAGTTGGCAGGAGGTTGCATATGGCAATCACGTGATGGTGTGATGCTGTGACCACGCATGATTCACCTAAGGACAACAACTGGGACTGCCGGAAGTGTTGTTGTGAGTCAGCATGGTCACATGGCGTTGTACCTTACAGTGTTGCTTAACACTGGAGTTCCCAGTCTCAATTACCGTTTGTAAGTAAGGACTACCTGTACAGATTAGCCCTTAGTCAGAGCTATCAATCAATGGAAGAGTGGTTTCTTCCCCTTCACTGGAGGTTTTAAAACATAGGCTGGATAGTCATCAGTTGGGGGTGGTGTAGTGAACCCTGCAACGTGCAGGAGGCTGGACGTGATGACCTCTTCTCAGGTCACTTCCAACTATGATTCTGTGGTGGTCAGGACAGTGCAATCAACACTCCAACTCAGAGCCTTGACTGCACTGTCACGGACGCCATCTTGACTTTTTTTTACTGTACCCAATGGACCTCCCTACAGCTATTGCACACAATCTTGATTAATTTCACTTCACAAGGCCAGTGGGCTCATTCCCTGGCATAATACAAGCAAGAGGAAGGAGTGGGACGTATTTCCCAGGGGGGAAATTTGAAAAGGAAAGGTGAGCAAGAGTCATTGTTGACAATGGGTTGACTGACTGTATCTTAAGTACTTTCTAGATATTTTGGCTGCAGTTTAGCTTATTTCCTTTATCAGATGGATAAACAAACTATTTCTCAATCCACAATATTGCAGAGTAATATTGGTAAATATTTATTTATTTGATTTATTTGTATTTCAAATTTGGTCACCGCCCATCTCATGAGGAAGTTTATATTATAAATTTACATTATTAAATATAAAAAATTTTATCATAAAAATATATTTCATTATAAAAATATTATATATAAATATATATTATAAAATATTTTATTATATATTATATAATAATTATAATAATATGAATTTATATTATTAAGTATGTTTAATATAATATTGTTCCCAAGACTTTGTAAGTATATGGAAGCAGGAAGTGATCTGACACCTCCAGTTTGAATTTAAGGCACGTTTGTCCACCATATTACCAAGTGTCTCTTTTGGTTTCTCTTACAGGTAGTCCTTGACTTATGACCACAATAGGGGCCAGAAAATTCATGGTTAAGCAGTGCGGTCGTTAAGCAAGACATCACATGACTGTGACATGTGTTAAGCAAGACATCACATGACCTTCCCTGCCAGCTTCCCCATTGACTTTACTTGTCAGAACCTGGCTGGGAAGGTTGCAAATGGTGATCACATGACCACAGGAAGCGACAACTGTTGTAAATGCATTACCAAGTGCCTGAATCACGATCACGTGATGCGGGGACACTGCAACAATTGTTAGTCTGAGGACCAATGGTAAGTCACTTTTTTCAGCGCTGTCATAACTTCAAACAGCCACTAAACGAATGGTTGTAAGTCAAGGACTATCTATATCAACCAATCTACCCATTAAGTTTTTTTTCAGTTTCTCATTTTCCTGATTTTAATTTAATTTTTTTCTTATTTTAAATTTAGATATATCCCCTTCTCATACTAAGATGAGATTAAAACAAAAATAAGATATTTCACTAAACATTGCACATTGTCCCAACTGTAGACTTTTTAAACATGCTGCTAAATGCATTGTTTCTGGAAACCAGTTTCCCTAATTTAATGCATTTCTGTACATTGTTTTGAGGGACATATGCTTTTTCGTAAAAGTTTGTTTTCTTATATACATTTTTAAATTAGAGAAATGTATTACTCTTTTGGGAGTGGTGCACAATTTCAGCGTGCAGTACAGTGGTTTGAAAATGTGAAGTCAAGTATTGTGGTATTTAGATGCTAATTAAATGCATTCTTCCCCCTCCATATTAGCAGGGAAATCCCAAAGAAGGGGATAATTTGGGGAAAAATGGAGGACAATGCGGAAAAGCCACAGGGTAGAATATATCGTATTTTATCTCCACACATGTGTAATTGGAGTCATGTTAAAATGTGGATGTTCCACATACTGTGGAACAACAGTATGACTTGATATATGTTAAATAAGTGTGTGTGTTTGTGTGTGTGTGAGAGAGAGAGAGAGAGACTGCATCTGTGCTTGACTGTTGGAAGAATGTCCTTATGTGTTCCTCTAGGTCAGTGTGTCTTAAACTTGTTTCTATCAGGACCCCTTTCCACTCTTAAAAAGGGCTCCGAAAGAGCTTTTGTTTGTAGGGGTTATCTTTATTGATATTGATTGTATTAGAAATTAAAATTGATGCATTCGCTACCACTACTGCTTCTCACAATTGTATGATGGGATTTTAATATTGTATTATTTTTCATCATAGGCTGGCAAATAATTTGGATTTTGCAGACCTCTGAAAGGGTCTTGGAGGACCCCCAGGGGCCTAGGACCCCATTATAAGAAACGCTGCTCTGGGTAAAGAAAAAGGAAGCATGAGTGAGTGCAAATCAACCTCCAGAGAATAAGTTCATTCAGGAGCCAGGTCAGGCGTGCTGTACAAGCCTGGCCAATATCCAGTGGAGCGTATGGCTGGAAGGGGACAGCGTGAGCTTTCCCGGGGCTGGGGTTCCCATGCAGCTCAGTTAGACTAAGCCCTGCTTTCTCACCTCCTTCTCATGGTGAGGGAGCGGCCCGCAATATTTCAGGGGTGGACGGTCATCTTCTTCAAAGTAAGATAAGCTCGGCATGTAAAAAGAATCGTGAGGCTTCACATCTTTTTTGGAGCAGTTGGTTTTTTCCAAAGACAGCCGGAGATGCACCATGGATCCAACTGCTTTCTAGAAAGACAATCGTGGATGTTTCAACTGTGACACACTCCCCAAAGGGCAAAGTCATCTGCGGGATGTGAGATCAAAAAGTCAAGATGGCACCCGCAAGGGTGCGATCACGGCCACCATCTTGACTCCTTGGATCACTCCCTTCCAAGCATGAAATTAAAGAAAGGATCTTTCGGCACATGAAAAGGACTTTTCTATCACCATTAAGAAAGCCCGGGAAAACAGGTGAAATAACATCCATGCAGAAATTTAACATGCTTTTTCAGAAATTAATGTTATATAACATGCTAAGCTTGGCTAAAACGGGGTTGGGGGGATTGGGGCTCAGTGCAATGTGAGAATTTACCCTTTGTCTCTGCATGTTGGGTGAATCTGGAACCATTGTAACCAACATGGGGCACACTGGTTTACCCACTGCATGTTACATGAAGACAGCAATTGTATTGGGTTAAGTCAGGTTTAGGATTGGGTGAATCCACCCCATGTGTGAATGGGCTCCCTCGAGCAAGAAAACCTATAATGCCCAACAACTGTTTAGTGACTGGTTCTCCTGCACTTCATTTCCCTCTGCTTTATTTTAAATCACGAACACTGTCTTGGCATCTTCCGTTACCCCGCCAATCTCACCCTCTTTCCAACCTTTGCTTTTTCTTTCTTTGTTCCTCAATGTCCTCTCCTAGGGTGTGTCCAAGCGATGGAAGACTTGTTTAAAAAGACCCTCCCAAATTCCTCAAGGATGCAGTTGAAGAGAAGAAAAAGAAATAATTCCACACCCAAATTATTACTATTGGAGGGACACAGAGGAGGGACACAGAGAGAGAGACAGAGTGGTGGAGGTCTTGACCAGGAGTGGGGAAACCCAAGTTCTAGTCCCCCTTCTTCTGTAGGTGACTCATGCTCACTAGTCTCAGCTCAACCAACCTCACAGAGTTGTTGTGGTGTGAAAAACAATGGGAGGAGAGAGTGCTATCTATATCGCCCTGAGCTCAGATATAAAAAACAAGAGCCAGTGTGGTGCAGCAATGAAGGCGTTGGACTAGGGATGAAGAAATCTAGGTTCTAGTCCACCTTCAGCCACAAAAAAACTGCTCTTTGGGACACTGACCTTCTCTCAGCCCAACCTACCTCTCGGGGTTGTTATTGAGGGGAAGAACAGGAAGCAGGACTGCAGCGCACACCACCTTCAGCTTCTGCAGGAAAGGTGGGAAATCAGAAACCCATAAAATAAATGATGAAGTATATATTGGAAGTGATCTAGTAGGGGGATGGGCACAACAGCTGGTTGGACTGCAAGTTCTCCAATTCTACAACTGACAAGGCTGGGGATTATGGGAGTTACCGTCCAGCCTACCTGTAGAGCGAGAGGGTGCAAAAAAGCAATTTGAGAGCATCCCAGTGGCTTGAAGGTGCTCCTTACCTTGACTGTCATAGTTGCTTCCCCCACTGGTGTGAACCAGACGGAATAGTCCTTATTATTATAATATTGCAAGGCTAAGTCAATGAAGGTGTGAATTTGATCATTCCCCTTTTCCTGCAAGGAAGTGACTCGTTGCCTGGTGATATTTTCAAGCTCTTCTTCCAGCATCTGCTCCCTGGCTGGTTCCTCTTCCACCAGCTCTTGTGAGGAAAGATTTTGGGCAAACCTTCCCACCAGTAAGAACCACCCAAAGACCAGCTGCCATCGGACTCCCATGGTGGTGAAGGCAACACCACAACTGGTGCACAGCAATGGGCGGGCTGGGGGGGGACTGGCTGATATAGATGTGGGGAAGCCCCACCCCCAGGTGGCTCCACCCCCAAACTAAGACAGCCCCACCTCCCTTGAGACACGTCAGGAAGGAAAAACGGTCATTTGGTCACGCCAGCTCCGACTGGGGCAGTCTAAGATTACTCCCTAGAAGAAGGATTTGTTAGCCAAGAAACCTTGATTCCTTGGCACTGTAACGTGACTGGCGTGTGCCTTCCTGTCTAATGCATGGGAATTAACACGACAATTCATTTCTTTGGGCAGGATATCCTGGAACTGGCCTTTGAACCTGAATTCTCACATTTTTCCCACTGGCATTAAACCAATGTTCAGGGATATTCATTCAGCTCATGAGGGAGGGCATTTGACTTTGCCTGACTGGTCCCATCAAACCAGTTTAAGGTTTTTAGATTCCCCCAAAGGGATCATCCTAGACAGTGTTTTTTTCTTCAGATTTGGCACTCTGGATGTAGACCAGAAATTGGCATTTTTAAAAAATGGTGAATCACCTGGCCCTTTATGTTTGTATTTCAAATCATATTACCTCCTTTCGCACCCACCTAAATTCTCTAACAGAGGTACATTGTCCTCACCCATCAAATAAACCCTCTGTAGTTTTGTTTTTCTTGCTGGAAAGAACACAGAGGGAAATTAAGTTTAGAAATTTTTCTAACTCCTCTGGGAGACTAAATGGGTGGAAAGGGATTAAAAGATTAGATTAGATTAAAAGATTATGAAAAAAAAAAAGTGTTTAGACATCCTAAACAGGAATCTTTCTGGGTGTTTTATCACACCGCAAAGAGGGAGGACAATCAATCTTTTGGAGGATAATCCAATGTTTTTCCAATCACTAGAGATTTTTCTTGGCCTGGGGGATATTTGTGCATTGGTCATCTATAATGTGCTTAAAAATTGCTCTTTGTGCCAAATCTTTGCCAAGTAAAGCCCAGGTGAAATTGGTGTTTTCAGAAGTGAAGCCACTTGTTAATTGTTCAAAAGTATCTTTCAAGCAAGGGCTGGTGTCACTGATGCAATTGCACTTGGACAGTTTAGGTTTGATTATCTTTATCATCCTGAGTCCTTTTTTAGAAAAACAAATGTTCTACAGGTGCTTCCTACTCCTGGCCCCTCACTGACTTTAAAGTATTCTTGCCAGAGCTGGCCATGCACGGCCCAGGAACGGCTGTGTCCTGTTGCCCAAAATGATAATATTCTCTCCAGAAACAGGGTAGGTATCTGACTAGCCCCCAAATCAGGTTTGGCAGAAAGTTCAAAGGTGAGAGTCCAAAACAGAAGATGCAGAGAAATATGGCAAAGAAAACTGTTCTACTGTCAAGAGATCAGAGAGGGTAGAGAGAATTTTTGGAGGAGTCCAGCAATGTGACTGTGGATCCCTCAGTAGCAACATACCTTCTTCAGATGTAGAAGATCCCACATTCAGATCTCAGTATCTCCAGCTGGGTAAGCCTGAAAAAGGGTTCTGCCTGAAACTGGGAGAGAATTCTGAGCTGATTCGGAAATCAAAGACCCTCCCTCCCTCCCTTTCTTCCATCAGGGAAATTCCTTCCTTCCTTCCTTCCTTCCTTCCTTCCTTCCTTCCTTCCTTCCTTCCTTCCTTCCTTCCTTCCTTCCTTCCCTCCCTCCCTCCCTCCTTCTTCCTTCCCTCCCTCCTTCCCTCCTTCCTCCTTCCCTCCTTCCCTCCTTCCTTCCTTCCTCCCTCCCTCCCTCCCTCCCTCCCTCCCTCCCTTTTGTATAGCCACCCATCGCATCTCCCACAGGTGACTTGGAGCAGCATACAGAAATACAAAAACCACTACATTCATCCCCTGGCGTCCAAGGATAACAATAACCCCCTTTAAAAAAAAAAAAAAAAAGCATATCAACTACACAAGAGCACAATTCATCTGACATCCTGACCCGAACGCCTCGGAAAACAACCAGGTCTCTGAGTGCAGGCCTAAGAGCATCGGGGCCATCCAAATTGCAGGTCAGCCTTTTGATGTCTGTAGGAGTTGCCATATCCTGGGTTAGGAGTCACTCCTTGGGCAGGAGAATGTTCTCACTTTGCAGACATCTTTGCTGCTCTTTGTGGGTGACTGTTGGAAGGGTTGAGGGGAGTTGAGTTAAGTCTTGGTCATGTTATCTTCAGGCACTGCCTGGTCTGCTAATTTTTTTGTGAACAACGCGTGTGCCTTTTAAGGTTTTCTTCAGAGGCTGCCTAGAACCATTCTGGTGCATCTTGGCGATGCTTTCTTTCACAGCTCCTTCTTGAATGTTGGTGTTGAATATTCATTTTCTTTCATCTTCTTTTTCTCAAACTAAGTTTTAGCTCAGATATGAGTTTCATGCAGGTAATAGAAATGAAGGATCTCTCTTTCTTTGACATAAAGCTTTGGAGACCCACCTGCTCCCTGGAAATCAAAGCATTGCAGAGAAGCCCAGAAATACATTTTCTGCTCATTTCTTGGGGTTATAATCCCATAGCATCTTAATATCCTAGGAAAGGGGAAATTGGGACATTCAATGGCAGCTTGGAAAAGTTCTCACATTTTGTAGGCAACTATCAAGTGACCTTAAAAGGTTCTTGACTGAAGAGGGGGAAAAGAGGAAATTGCTCATGCTTGATCCTGAAGCCACAGGAAGGAGCCAGGTGTGCTTAAGTGCTGGATTTGGGTAGTTCAACTCTGCATCTGACTTTGGGGCAGTCATTCTCTCTTAGCCCAGTCTACCTCACAAAGTTGTTGTAGAGATGAAGGAAGAAGGCCCCTGTAGGCCACCTTGACCTCCCAGTGAGGTCTCACTGGAGTAATGAGGGAAATAATTGCCTCTGTGCCAGGACAATGGGAGGGACTTAAGTCTTTCCTTTCAGATCTTGCCAGTGGGCAGACACAACTTGAAGGAGGCAGGGTTTTTCCAGCTGGTGGGCAGAGTCACCCAGGGGCAGGGCTCCCTCGGGACTATATCAGCCTGCATCCTCCAGCCAGGCATCTTCGGCTTGTTCAGCATCTCCTAGCTGCTATGAGGATGTCCTGGGTGGGTTTACAGCTGCTCCTCAGCTGCGTTTTACTCCTGGGTCTGGCAGCGTCTGGGGTAGAAGGGAAATGTAAGCGAGGGGACCGTTCTGCAGAAAAGGGCTGTTGCAGAAAGAGGCATCCCCATTTGGAAGAGGGAAGTTGCAAAAAGAGGCACCCCCATGTGGAAGAGGGGTGTTGCAAAAAGAGGCATCCTTGTTTGGAAGAGGGGTGTTGCATGACGAGGCACCCCCATGTGGAAGAGGGGTGTTGCATAAAGAGGCATCGCCATGTGGAAGAGGAGTGTTGTATAAAGAGGCATCCCTGTTTGGAAGAGTGTTGTATAAAGAGGCATCCCTGTTTGGAAGAGGGGTGTTGCATGACAAGGCACCCCCATGTGGAAGAGGGGTGTTGCATAAAGAGGCATCGCCATGTGGAAGAGGAGTGCTGTATAAAGAGGCACCCCTGTTTGGAAGAGTGGGAAGAGTGGGAAGATTGGGAAGAGTCTTCTGAGTCAGAAGAATCGGAAGAGTCAGAAGAATCGGAAGAAAAATTGAAAGAGTGGGAAGAGTTGGAGGAGGAAAATTGGGACTCAAGTGAGCATTACAAGCTAATGGCAGCATTGCAGGAAAGGAGCATGGCCAATCTTGCTGCTCAGAGCCCAGACGCTGTGCCCCGCCGCTTGAAAGAGAAAGCAATTGCCCACTACAATCATCAAAGCCCGGGGCCCTTCTACAAACATTTGGAGGATAGTCAGTTTGAAATCAAGGTGAGAGAAAATCCAGCTGACCAGCAATTGACAAGCATAATTTATATATTTTATAACATAACTTATGTTGTTACGCAGTATGATGCAGTATTATGTTATTATTGCACCAATTATAACCAATTTCAAATGGTTGGAAGAAAAGAATCTGGGCGATGGGGCGGGAGGTGCCCCCCAACTCCACCGCCTCTGCTTCCTGGCGACCTTCCCCAGCCTGGTGCCCTCCAGGAAGAAGGGGTTACAGCCCCCATTATCCCCAGCCCAGGCCCACCGTATCTGGAGGGGGCTAGTCTGAAGGAAGCCTTGCTGTTGCTCTAACCCGCTGCCTTCCAGGCCTGTTCAGTTTCAACTTGTATGAAAGGAAGAGAATTGGTGGCATTTGGGGTGACTGAGGAAGAAATCTCAGTTTCCCTGGAGATATTTCTCCAGTTAAAGACATGACAAGTAAATATGATAAGATGAGTTTTCAAAATAGGGTGGGGCAACCCGGGTTCAAGCCCCCCCTTCATTGGCTAGTTCACATCCTATGACTAACTGGGTCAAGGAAACCGAAAACTGCATTTTCAGAGTTTGTTTAATCTTGGTTTGTTTGTTTGTTTTGTGGCTTAGCGTGTTGGATAATCCCAGGAAGGGCACAGGGTGGGATAGTTGCACTAGGAGTGAGGAGGCCCGGGTTCAAGTCTGCCCTCAGCCCTGGAAGCTCACAGGGTGACTTTGGGCCGCCCTCCCCAGCTCAGCCTACCTCACTGGGATGTTGTGTGGAGACACACTGAAGGTCGCTCCCATGGAACAAATGAACTTCTGGAGGAAGGACAAGACATCAGTCGAATGAAATAAATGAAACCCAGTCCAAGAAAGGTCTGCTTTGGAAAAGCTTTGCTGTTTGGGGAAATTCAAAGACCGATCAATCTATGCCTCCTTCTACCTCCCTCCCATCGCCTTCATATAAAGAATATTTATTCTTTTTTCTTCCCCACTCCATCACAGTTTGTTTCTTTTCTGTGTTTGTGTGTGCAAATACTGCATGAACTCTACTTCCCTGGTTGCCGAGATTGAAAGGCACTCTGCACATGCTCCAAAGCATCCTCCCTTACCCTTTAGCTGTTGGAGGATCGAGCCCTAGAAAGTTCGGGGGTTCAGACTGAGCCCATCCTAATACGGGTACAAAATCTCCCCGGGGATTCAAGGGCACATTTTATGGAAATGCTCCAGGCCAACAGTTCTGAAGCGCGACTTCTTCCTTTACCTCAGAAAGCCTTCGGCATCATGGTCTACCTCAGGGTGGTCCTGGCCAAAACCAACTGCAGCAAAGGAGACGAGGAAGAGGGAGGCGTGAAATATTCAAGCGCTTACTTGGAGAACCAGGGCTGCCAACCTCTACCCGAATCGGAACAGGAGGTAAACGTGACGAGTTGTAATCCGGGCACAGCGGTGGTCGGCTTTAAATGTGGGCCGTTGAATAAGCCCCAGTGGGCTGGGTTCAGACTTTTTGCAAACCCATAAAACATTACTTGTTTAGAGCAGCAGTGTAAGCAGGGGTGTCCCCAGGGTGGGGTCAAAAAAGTCAAGATGGCGGCCAGGAGGGTGTGATTGAAGCTCTTGTTTTTTCCATACAAACAGGGCTTCAGTCACCCTCTTTGCGGACACCTTTGATTGCGAGATATAATCCAGCAAGCCACATGAATGCTTAATGCAGTGTGTGAACACAACTGCCGAACAACATTTGTGCAAATCACTAAGCCACTAACCCTAACCATAGTGGTCTGCGTTGCACATAACCCTAAGCCACAAAGGATGGCTAATAAAGATCTCTGGCTATGGACATACATCACAGGAAGCCAAAGTGTAAGAAACAGCACTGTGACCTAGAATGATCTAATTAGTGTTAATTAAATATGTTAGAAACTGAAAATAGGGCACACCATGGCCTGATTTGCACAACGCACTTAATCAGGGCAGAGAAAGGCAGCTGCATTCACACAATATGCTAAACTGACTTATGGCTGATTTTATGTATGTGCACTTTGGCAAGTTGTATGAACCCAACCTATTAGATTTATTTATGATCCAGTCTATTGTGGCACCACCTGGCTGATCTTCTCTGGGCTCTGAAGCTAAGCAGGGTTGGTCCTGGTTGCTACTTGGATGAGAGACTGCTGGGAAGCCTCAAGATGGTCCTAGACTAGGAAATCAAGAGAATATATCCTGGAAGAAGGCAGTGCAAAAAATACTTCTGTATGGGTGCCAAGAAAACTATGGGGAACACAGCAGGATAGTTACCATGAGCTGAACAAAGAAGGTTTTACTATTTAGTATTGATTGACCCCCAAATTGGGTTAATTATTGAGTTAGAGTTGTTATGTGGATCCATTCAGAACATTCTTCCACTGAGCTACGTCTGGTTTCCAAATACAGTATATAGAAACAGAATGGAAATGAATGCAGTTATCCTTGTGGATCTGAGCCTGTTCTGAATGACTTAATAGTGGTTAGCTATTTTAAATAGTTGGCCTTTGGCCATAATAAATAGTTTCATTTCATTTACAAATGACAAATAGGTGAGATAAGCCTCCAATGGGCGTTAAGGCACTTATTTAGAGTCAAAATAAATGTCCTAATGAAATGAAAAGAAGCTGTAAATATAAAACCTCACCTCTGCTTCCTCTTTTGATATTTATTTATTTATTTGTTTGTTTGTTTATTTATTTATAAATGTAGATGGCGGCCCATCTTGTGGCACACAGCTCTGGGTGGCTAACAACAGTTGTAAGAACACAAGCCATAAAAACAATGCAGCAAAAAAAAAAAGAGGAAAGGAAGGCTAAACATTTTGTTTTAGGCGAAAGGGCAGTTCTCCTGCAGGAAAAATGGCACCACCCTCTCATAAACGATGGTTAGCACGTCACCATGTTTGCACTGTGTCCTAGCCAAGCCAGGCCAAGCCAGATGCATCACATGATGGCTTAACGTGCCATCGTGTGGCACTTTTGTTTGACCGCAGTCGAGCTGTTCTCGCTAACTTCCTGTTTCAAAACCTCCAGCTGTTCAGCACCAATTTCTTATCAGGTACCCCCAATTTTCTAACTTCGTTTCTTCGGTTTCCCCCGTCCTTAGAAACAAAGCTGCAGATTTGATATCTTCATTGACACAAGAAGCGGAAAGCAGGCCGTCATCGGCAACCACTGCACTATACTGCCAGGATCTGAAAAGCCATCACAAGCCTTGAAGGGTCACTGAAAGCCCGGTCTCGTCTTTGCATGCTGATGCTCATTTCTGGGAGAAATACACCCTCCAGGCTACCCCGTTCTTTCCCTAATAGCAGTATAATCACTTAGATGCAACTACCCACCTGATTCTCCCACTAAAGGGGGAATCCATGGCGATCCCATCTCATCTAGAATCCTCGTAGTTCTGTCTTTCCCCTTGTTCTGAAATAGGAGAATAAAATTAAATTGCACAAATCTTGCCATGGGTCTCCTCTTCTTAAACGTCTGTGACTCTTCTCCTGGCACAGCACTTGCGAGAGTGGCTGAAGGATGGAGCAGCAGAACTGAATGACAGCTGATGTTTTCAATTTGTGTGTGTCTCTGTGTGTCTCTGTGTGCACGCCATTGAGTCAGTCTTGACTCCAGGCAACTGCATTGAAAGTCCTTGCAGTTTTCTTGGCCAGATATTTTAGAAGGAGTGTGTCCTGGCCTCCTTCTTCCTAGGGCTGAGAGAGAGGGACTGGCCCAAGGTCACCCAGCTGGATTCTTCTGGCCTCCTGGCTTCTAGCCTCGTGCCTTTAACCACTGTACCCAACTGGCTTCCAGACAGGTCATTGGACTATAATTAATCTAGCAGGCTGCAGAAGGATAAGTTTAAAATGTTGTAGTTATCATCATCATCATCATCATCATGACGAAGAAGAACAGCATGGTGGAGCCAGCATCTAAGAATGAATCCCAAAGTTCTGCAGGAGGTTTCTTCAAGCTGTCAATTTCATTTTCTGCAGAACTGGGAGATACCTAGATTTACAATTCCTGATTTTAAAAAAGTCTAGGCTATTTGTTCCTAACTGTTCCTTCCAGAAGTGTAGGAGTGCCAGCTTTACAGGCTTGGTATTCAGGGAGTGGAGACCATCAGATTGGGAAAAGCTGATCTCAGACTCTGGATACAAATTCCAAATGCTGAGTTTCAGTTTAGTTGAGTTTTGTTCTTTGGCTGGATAAATGGGCCACTCGCCATAGATAAATTTGATACCTATTTTATCCTTTTGTTAGTTAAAAGTTGGAATATCACCAAATATAACAATATATAACAATAAATCTTACACATATGGAATATAAAACCTCAGAGCTTTCCAAATGATTTACCAGACTACCTTATCCCATATAGCCTACCCAACACTCTTAGGTCATTTATTAGGTTTTGCAGATCCCACCAAGGATATATTTAACATCAACGATCAATTTAGCAATCTCCTTTCTATAGTCTAGGAGAGGTTCAAAGCTTATTTATTTTCCATAATAAATAATTACTATTATTTCATTTCTTTTACAGGATGTTAGTGATGCTTTTACTGAATTTTGTAAGCCTCCCAGAGCCTTTAAGAAGTGCATAAATACAATCACTGGGGGAGGGAGAGAAGGAAGGAAGGAAGGAAGGAAGGAAGGAAGGAAGGAAGGAAGGAAGGAAGGAAGGACGGACCATCCCTTGGGCTGGATCACCAGATAAATTTATCATACCTATGAGACCTCAGGGGTCAGAGACTGGGAGTGTTGGAGCATTGTGACCTGAGATCATAAATATAGATAAAGATAAAGATGATAAAGATATGCTATCTTCAGGTGTGATAAGGATGGTGTTTCATCAGCAATCCTGGAGGCGGATGAACTGCTGCTCTGATGAGGGAATGATGCCAGTGTCTTTCCCCAGGCTTGGCAAAGCTGCCCTAAACCAAGGGGTATTTCCAGGGCCATCAAGAAACATGGGAGGATTTGATGATTTCTGGAGCTGGAACATGACAAAAGAGCCCAGGTGGGAGACATGGAAGACCCGTGGACTATCATTCCCCCCATCCCTGAGCATCAGCCTCCTGGAGGCAGCCGATGGGAGTTCCTACCCACACAACTCAACAAGGGTGTCTGTGGGGGACCGGGGGGGGGTCAAAAAAGTCAGGCTGGCAGACATAAGTGGGCAATTTGTAGCTCATTTCCACACCCAGCCTAGTTTTCGCCTGCATGATCTGCTTTGTGTAAACACATCTCCATATTTGAATCCGTCTTCCTGCCCCACCAGGAATATGTGTAGCCTGTCCTCCTGGGCAAGTTCCTTTAAAACAGAGCAAGAATACTCTGAAACTGAAATTCAGAGCTGAGGGCTGAGATAGGAGCAATCCTTTTCTGCATCTCTGGTTATTCAGCTAAATCTATGCCAACAATGGGGCAATATATTCTTCTCCCAAAGGCCCCCTTGGGGACTGACTAACATCCTTCCTCATTTTCCCACCAAACCTCCTCTTTTTGTGGCAGTTTTTAACCATTCACTTGGATTCGTGGAATACCCTGAAGGAACCCAACAGACTGGGTTTGCGCACAATGCTAAACCACAGAAAAGTAATCCAGGTTAAAACAAAGCAAGCTTCATGTATTGTTTGAGTGTAGTTTAGTGGAAAAACTGTATTGTGTGACCTGGTCAGAGAGTTTATCCATGGAGGCCCACCGATCCATTTGGGGTCCATGGATAGATTTCAGGGGGTCCATAAGCTTGGAGGGAAAAGGAATTACAACATTATTTCCACTATTTTATTTTATGCATATTTATGCAATACAGTTTTCTGAGATGGTACAGAAAGTTTAAGAACCCCTGGTCTAGTGGACTGAGCGGGTTGCACCTCTGAGGTGGTTTCCATCTGTAGGGTTCTGTTATCGGATTGGAAAGAGGTCCAGTCCTGGGCTCCCCACTCACCGGTATTTCCCTTTAATGACTTGGAAGAGGAGGAGGAGGGAATGCTCACCAGATATGTGGATGGCACAATATTTGAGGGAACGGCTAGAAGACAGAAACAATCTTCAGAAAGAACTGGACAAGTGAGAAAACTGCACTGAAAATAACAGAATGAAATGTGTTGATTGCAATCTGAATCAGAATCAAATACATCACCAGGAACGGAATTCCCAAATTTTGGGAAATAATAATTCCGCTTTATTTGGCTTTGGTCCAAGGTGCATGAGGTTCAGTTGTGCAGTTGTGATTGCCATCTTGACTTTTTTGACCTCCCCCCCCAGGAACAGCACTACAATCCAAAGAGTAGTGTGTTGGGCCAGAAGAAATGCTAACTCTGATTCTATTTCATTTACCCTTTAAAGTTCAGTCTTTAATATTACCCTCCAGGCGTGTAGTTAAAAGTTTTCCACCCCTATCAAAGTAAAAATTATAATTCAGTGGAAGGAAGGAAGGAAGGAAGGAAGGAAGGAAGGAAGGAAGGAAGGAAGGAAGGAAGGAAGGAAGGAAGGAAGGAGAAATAGGAAGGGAGGAATTGGGAAGAAGAAAACAAGAAGAAGGAAGGACATACAGTTTTCAGATTGCAGATCTGCACAACCAAATATGCGTGCTACAGAAGGGAAAATGCACTCTATATCACCGTGCCCTTGAGCACAAAACACAATCTGGCTGTTCTGTGCCAGTTTTTAATTTTCCTTTCAACCCGTGCACCAGAACCAGACCGCTGATCAATGAGCCGCACTGAAGGGCAGTGATATTTAGCATCAGAAACCGCAGAACATCAGAAATGGTAGGTTGATTTTGACTTCATCCCAAACAGCTTCCCTTTGAAATCCACCTGAAGTTTTCTTTGGACTGTTGGCTGCTTAGAAATCGAGTGTCTTTTATTTTACCCAAATAATGCCCCCACTAAAACCTTGCCAACCAAAATTCCAATGAACAATGCTTCTTGTTAACGGTTTAGAAATCTGCTGACCTGTGCTTCATGCGCCTTAATTTTTCTTGACTTCAAAGGTGGTCGGGGGAGCCTGAGGCGCAAGGACCCAAAGTGTGCCACAAAGAGCCGCTCCACGCAAGGACAAAGGTGGCACAAAGTTGCTTTGTTGGCAGGTGGCTGGAGAGGTCGGGGCTCTGCCTTTTTCCCCTGCAGCCTGAAGAGGAGGGAGGGTAGCCAGCGCAGCCAGTGAAGCAGAGACAATTTCACCATAACCTGGGAGGTTGGGTTGTGGGAAATCAAGCCTCTCAAGAGCTAGACCAGTGGTTCTTCAACCGTTTGACCCAATCACCCCTTTTCCCAGTCTTGAATGATGTCATGACCCCTTCAAAAAAGCAGGCTGTTTTACACAAGCATCTCCGATCCCAAACTGGATCCTCGACCCACAAACCAGCGATTACAAATGGCTCCATGACCCCTAGATATGCCCAAAGTACCCCCTTGGGGTGACTCCCCCTAGTTTAAGAACCACTGAGCTAGACAGGGTCTCAAGCTGAAAGCCAAACAGGATGAAGCCTCTGGAAACCAAACATTGGCCAGCACACTTTGCGGCCGGCTTCCTCTCGCTGGGTCTTGCTGTTCGGTGGGATTGCAGTACCAGAGATCCCCACTCAGCATGGGCTATGGTGGCTGAGAATCCTGGGTGCTACGATCTCACATTCCAGGAGCGCCCGAGTTGGGGAAAGTCACCTTTGCATTGTATGAAGAACGACCTGAATGGTAGCCTTCAGTGGGAGGCCATCTGGGACCCCCAGAGGCATTGGTTAAACCAAGAAGTCAAAATAAAACAGCCTGCAAGGGGCAAACCGTTTCCCCAAAGGCTGCCAAGGAAATTGCACAGATGCAGTTCCCAGGATCACCTAGACTTCCAACATTTCGAGCTTTTTTTCCAGAGCCCTTCATCCCAATCCAAGACATTTTTAAATCTCGGGGAAGTTCTGTGATGCAACAGAGGAAGTTAAAAGGTGCAAATTCAGATTTGGATTGTGCACTTCCTTGCTTCCACGAGGATTTCAGCCTTGTAAATGCCATCTAACAATGCCACTGCCTGCAGACGTGTGCAGTATCTGCTTGAGATCATGCTATACCACACTTGAACCGGCGTGCCAAGCATGAGCTTCCAAGCTAAACCTCAGTCACACCCCGGGGGTCCAGGGAAAAGGCACGTTTAGACATCAGGTGTGCTTCTGAGCATGCCTGTCCTCACTTGCAAAAAATAAGTTTGCCTGGGATTCTTCCCAGCAGCTGGTGGATGTCTGATGCCTAAGAGAAGGGCTGTATAATTTTGGAAGCTTCAGCTTGAATGTCAGACTAAACCCCCATGAGTGATTCGTAAGCAGTATTTAAATGGGAGGAGAAAGAGTTGCTCAACATCTGTACGAAGCAAGGTGCTGGGCTTGACCAAATCTGCCTTAGGCTCAAGCCTTATAGAACAGACCCGGCTTTGGGAGGATGGCTTCTTCTGGCTTCAGGGTGGGGCTTGCTGGAGGGTGAGGCTTCCTTAGAGGTATATCAACAGGCCTGCCTCCTCCAGCCCGCAGTTTTCACCTTCACTGCATCTCCTGGTCACCATGAGAAGTTCCCTGGTGGGTCTGCAGCTGCTCCTGGCCTGTGCCCTGGTCTTAGGGTCCACGGTCATGGAGGAGAGAAAGGAGTGCTGTGGACCAGGAGTGCCTCCAGAAGAGGACTGTTGCGATAAGACAAACTCCACTTTGGACGAACCAGAAGCAAGGGAGGAGGAGATGGGGCCTCCAGAATCAGAGGAAGAATTGGAGGAAAGTGCAAAGAGGTATCGGGATATGGTGAAGAGGAACTACCCATACAACTTTGAAAAGACGTTCTTGAAGGAAGAGGCTCTGAAGTACTATAACAAACACAGCCCTGGGGCTTTCTACAGACCTATAGAAGATACAGATGTCCAAGTACAGGTAATGGAATGGAAGTCCTTGGAAATGGGCCAGGATGGGGGGTGGATTATGCATCGCATAGGGGAGTTGGGCTGCCCCAGCCCCATCCAAACTTAACGGCCACCCCATCTGTCATTCGCCTGGTTCTAATCCAAAAATGAACACTGAGAAGTTCCCTGTGCATTTGTATTGCTTGCTAGATCAGGAACACAGCAATTATTTGCCAGGAAATAGTATTATTTTTTACATGTAACAAGTTCAAGCTAGAATAAAGATGTCCAGCTTCTCCACTGCAGCTTGAAGGACCCAGCCCCGAAACACCAAGGCTCAGAAAAGGGTTCCCCACCTTCGTGCAACTCCCCCATGTGCCTGGGTGCTGCCAGAACAGGAGGGCTCCGTTAGTTTTCTTTTAACTGAAAAGGGGTGGAATGCATTACCCGGAGATTTAACACACCTATTCTAAAAGAGGGGAAGGAAGGAAAAAAATCACATCATAGAAAATGGTCATTTTGTTAGAGAGTATTGTGCTTTGCTCTTGGGGGTGTAAAATGGGGAGGGGGATATGGGTTACCCGGCCTGGTCTAAGATAAAGAGGAGGGGAGGCAAGATTGTTAGAAAAATAAAAGGTGGCAAGAAGTGATTCCACTATGTCCCACTGACCCCATGTTGCAAGGATATGTTGTTGTGGGGACTGGCACTCTACGCATGTTTGAGACAACCTTTTTCTTGAGGTGGGATTGCAGTTAAGTCCAAGCTGAACAGAATGTTTTTGCCCCCAGTTGGCTCCCCTGGGTATGTGTTAGAAATGGGTGGAGAAGATTAAGGGAGGTTTGGGAGACATTTTTTCTTCCGCCGTGTGATAGTCATTTGTCTGGGGTGGTCTGAGGGTTCCTGCACCGGGCAGGGGTTGGAGTAGATGACCCAGCAGATGACCGTCCAACTCTAGGATCCTATGATTCCTCTTCCAGAATGCCATCGGCACTATGCTGACGTTCACAATGTTCTTGGTGGAGACCAACTGTACAAAAGAAGAAGGCCTACCGCCTCCACCTGACTTTGATCCCTATTTGTCTGTGGAATTGTGGGATCATACTTTATCCTCACAAGTGGTTCCCTGTGTGGCTTTGCCCGAGCATGAGCAGAAGGTAAGATCACAGCCCATTTCCATGTTGCGTTTTGCAGACGTTGTCAGTCTTGGTAGCGCTGCCGTTCTTTGACAGTCGTAGTTCTCCAACTCCATTCCTGGCTTCAGGTAAGGATCTGTCCCTGTAAGGCTTCCCGAGATCGTTTTGGGTAAACCTGCCAATGCTGAGACTAAAAAATTCCAGAAGAATAAACCAAGTAGCTGGCCTAGAACAAAAGATCTTAGTTTTAAGCAAACTAGGAGCATCTCTCTGTTGGGGGTCAGAGGGGCCGACAGAATGCCCACTGTTGACATTCATGGAAGTGATGCCCTATACGGGGGCATGATATTTGATTGTTGGAGGTGGAGGAGGGGGCAAAAGAAAGAATTAAAAAAGTATTGTTGGTCGCACAGATGTATAGACTGGATTTGGCATTTTTATCCACCTATTGAGTCCTCCCCAAGGACCTGGGATAGGCAGATGTTATTATTTATTATTATTATTGTTGGTCGCACAGTCAACCAGATATTATCATTATCATTATCATTATCATTATCATTATCATTATCATTCATAGTCCCCCTACTCCCAAAATTTGGTCAGAACTTTCCAGTTTCCCAGAGGACAAATTCCCTTGGGTTTGAATAGAAACGTGAGAAGTTTTACAAGGTGTGGGGTTTGGAGGGATAGTGATAGATGCTGGAGAGATGCCTGTCCTGTAAAAGAGCTAATTTGTACCCCAAATACCCCACATTCTGATCTCCTTTGAAAGAAATGTCAAAACACAGTTCTCGTACATCAGACTGAAGGAAGGCTGATAGGGGAAAATGCAGGAGTAATTTTTGGAACACTCATTCTTTGTGGATAAGCAAACAGAATGTGACTTCAAGAGATTATGTTCTCCAAATATTACCCTTCTGTTCATATATTTTCTACTCCCGTTTTCTAATCTAGGCAGGGAAACGTTTAGGTGGGGTCCCCAATTCTCTAACTTGTTTATTTCTTCCTCTATCCCTTCCAATTTTCAGAAATTGAAATGTATATTTGAAGTCTATGTGGATGCAAGAACAAGACATTCTGCTGTGGTTGATCATTTCTGCGAACCTCTGATTTTGAAAGAACGAGAGGAACATCTAAGTGAAGACACCGTTTTCTAGCGTGATGCTGATGACTTGCTTGGTTCTGAAGTGGGGGAACATAAGTCATTCACGTGATTTTCCACTTTCTTCCATAGTTTCTGGATAATTATTTAGATGCAGAGCCTCAAAATTCTCCCGTGAAAAAAGGGATCTGGCGCAGGTCCACTTCATCCAAGAATTTCTGGTAGTTCTCTTTCCTTTATTCTGAAGATTAAATTGCATAAACATTGCTGTGTTCTTTAACTGTTATCAGTTCTTCATTGTGAAACTTCTGCTTTGTCTCCCTTGCAGTGCAGTTATAAGGTAGGCTAAATCCAGGGACCAAGCTACATGACCGGTAAAATCAACGGATGTGCTTCTCATTTGAGTGAATCTTTTTGGATCACAGATGGAAAATGTGTATACTAATAGAAGAGAATATAAGTAGCTCAGGGTTGAATTGAGGATGTGACCTAGCTGGGTAATGAAATGTTTGCAAGAAAACAACCAAGCACAGAGAACCACAAGAACTCCTCAATGTGTATACTGGAATATTTCCCATAATTTAAAAGAAAAAAAAAACATGAAGGGAAGTCTAGGTGATTAGAAGCTAGTAGGACCCATCTACGTTCAGGATTTGTTTTTTTAGGTGTAAACTTAAAATATTTGGTATTTTTAACATGAATTTGCTTGCAATTTTTCCTTTCCAGCAACAACAACAAAAATTCTTTCTTTCTTTCTTTCTTTCTTTCTTTCTTTCTTTCTTTCTTTCTTTCTTTCTTTCTTTCTTTCTTTTCTTTCTCTTTCTTTCTTTCTTTCTTTCTTTCTCTCTCTCTCTCTCTCTCTCTCTTTCTCTCTCTCTCTTTCATCCAATTTATTAATCAAATTTATACACCACCCATCTCACTGTATAAGTGACTCTAGGTGGCTTACAAGTAGAAAACAATAAAAAACAATAAAAGCCTTTACAAAAATATACAAAGCTAAAAGATGGAGAGAGCATCCTTAAGGCACCAGTCACCCCCATTGGGTCCCCATGCCAGTTGGCAGAGCCAGGTCTTAACGCTCTTCCGGAAGGCCAGCAGAGTGGGGGCCGATCTCACCTCAGGGGGCAAGATATCCCACCGGGCGGGGCGACGGCAGAAAAGGCTCCCCTCCTAGACCCCACCAGTCGAAAATCTCCAGCCGGGAGGGTCCGCAACGTGCCCCTCCTGCCAGACTCAGTGGGACGGGCCGATGTAACAAGATGGTTGCTCAGGTAACCTGGTCCGTGCCACGAAGGGCTTTAAAGGTCATAACCGACACCCTGAATTGGACCCGGAAGCAAACCGGCACCCAATGCAGCTCGCGCAGCAGAGGTATTACATACGCAGCTCTAAGGGCGCCCCAAACTGCCCGCACCACTGCATTCTGCACCAGCTGCAGCTTCCAGATACTTTTCAAGGGTAGCCCCACGTAGCGCACATTCCAATAGTCCATGCGGGAGAGGATCAGGGCATGAGTGATTGAGAGAAGGACTTCCCAATCCAGGAAGGGGCACAACTGGGGCACAACACAGAGTTGTACAAAGGCCCTCCTAGCCATGACTGCCACCTGCTCCTTCAGCAGGAGTCATGAGTGCAAGAGGACCTCCAGATTACGCACCGGGTCCATCTGGGGCAGTGCTACCCCATCCAGGACCAAAGATGGAAAGTTCTCGGATGCAGACGGGCCTCCAATCCACAGCCACTCCGTCTTGCCAGGGTTCAGCTGAAGCCTGTTGTTCCCCATCCAGACCCCCACAGCCTCCAGGCACCGAGAAAGGGTGGTCACAGCATCACTCAAGTCACCCGGGATGGAGATGCATAATTGGGTATCATCTGCATATTGATGATACCTCATCCCATGGTGGCGGATGATCTCACCCAGCAGTTTCATGTAGATGCTAAAAAGGAATGGGGAGACTACCGAACGCTGGGGCACCCCATAATGGAGGGCCCATGGGCTGGACCTCTCGCTCCCTATCAACATTGATTGGTGTCGGTCTTGGAGGGGAATTTTGGGAGTTGAAGTCCAGACATCTTAAAGTTGCCAAGCTTGAGAAACTCTGCCCAAGATTGTCCAAGCAGAGGTTGTTAACCCAGAGAAAGTGTTCAGAAGTATAAATGAATAATACAACCTGATGTCTGGGGAACTGTGTTCATGAAACAGAGAAGCAAATATCCATGGAAAATAGAGTCTGATTTTATCCACGTTGCACAAGAATAGAAATTAAGGAAACTGCATTTTGTTTAAAACCTTATGAAAATCTGCTTGGCGAAACGTGGGGTGAGACCGTGCATTTTGTCAACAAGCTCCTGAATGCAATTTAACTCGAGCAAAAATCTCAACTGCAACTTTATTTCATCAAAGGCAAGGAGAATGAATGCGCTGGCTTTTCCCTTTCCTTTCTTGTGGGCATCTGGTTAATGATTGAGAGCACACATATAAGCCATGATCACCCTTGGCTTTTGAGGTCAACCAGCAACTTTCCAGCAGCACTTTCGCTGGACTCCCTCGCTGGGACCAGAGGGTCACCCCAGCTCGGTGGCTGAATGTGCAGGACTGGATTCACACAACATTAAAATTTTTCGGGGGGAAATTGTGTGTGAACCTGGTCTGTTTGGTTAATTTCTAAGTGTAATGCAGGAAACAATTTTTTTATTGGGAAGGATTCTCATTTTAATTAACCCCAGATAACGAAGGCCCGGCTTAGTGGCAGCACATAACCAACTTTGGTTGGTGCTATTTAGTCCTTGGATGGGAGACCACAAGGAGATCCCAGAGCTGTACGCTAGAGAGTAAAAACAAGACATTCCAGAAAGTGGGAGTGACAAACCATTTCTAATTTGTTGCCAAAGAAATCCTAGGGATGTGTCCATGATGTGAAGCTGCATTTGAATGAGACTTCACTTTTACAGTGCAGTAAGAATGTTTCTGGCTTTAAGAAAAAAGAAACCAAATCAGTAGAAATTATGTAAGTGCTAGTGCATGGCTGAAATTGAACTAGGAATTACAAAATGCTATTGGAACAGCTGCTATTCCCCCGGTGCGCTCAGCCCACGGCCTCCTCTCACCTACAATATGATCCCACAGTAACCTAACCTACCTTGCAGGACTGTTCTGTAAGGCGAGGAACGTAGTGTGAAAGGACTGCATCAGATGCACAGAAAGTGTTTATAAAACGCAAAGCGTTTATTTCTTCAGAACACGTGAAGCTGCCTTTCGCAGTGACACTTGCCAAGAGGGCCAGCGAGAATGCCGGTCACTCGGCCACGGGTTCAAGAAAGGAGGCCGCGTTTTCCACCACTTGGATAACCACCGTTAGGTGTTTACGGACGTTGTCCCAGCTGCTCTGGTCCTTGGCAGCAGCGACCGCATCGGCAAGGCCCGGGAAAGTAGCAACGGGAGAGGACCGGGAGGCCAAGATGACGTGGCTGGGAGAACAGAGAGTCCAAAATGCAAACTGCATTGACAGGCAGTGACAAAGATGAATTCCCATCACCCAGTTCCACTGCATTGTGGGGCTGTAGCCAGGGGGGTCTGCACGGTGTGGTCAAAAAAGTCAAGATGGCAGCAGAACTTTGATTGCACCAGCGCAGCCGCCATCTTGACTTTTTTGACCATGCTTGTAGCAGCGGGCTACTAATAGTTGGAACTGGACAGAATCCAACCTCGTGGAGGCTCAGCATGGGTAAATGAAAAAATGAGGCGGGTGGGCTTGAGTTACCTGTAATAATATTTGTCTGGAAAGGCTCGCGGGTTCAAAAACGTCCTTTCTAGCAGCATCAGCTGGTCGTTCACCATCCGCAGAGCGAGAGGGCTTTGGGGAAACAAGAAAGGGATGGCAGGGAATGCAAGAGAGAGAGACACTGGTTAAACACCTTCCACTAAGCCTAACTGGGCTTGTTCAGGAAACAGCCATTCATAGAAGAAGCTAAGCCATCATTCATGGTTTCCGGGGGAGAATAGCTGGGATGGCACTTCCAGTGAAAGCAACGCAAAACAAGCCCTGGATCTGGGGGCAACTCAGCCAAGGCGCTGATTTAAAGGGGGCTTGGGAGAGGTCTTCAGTGCTAAGCCATCCTCCGTTGTGGTGGCCAGAAAGAAGGCTTAGCGGAGACTGTGCCCAGCAAGACTCTTGGCCCTTCCTTCTTCCACTGTATCCAGATTCCTACTGCTTTCCACAGAGCAAATCATCCTCATCCTCTGAAGGAGTTGGCTGGCTCTGGCAAAAGCCACAGGGCATCTGGGGGGCACCTCAAAAAGTAGCCAGCCAAGGCTCGCCCTCCCCCCAGACTGACAGCCGCTGCGCTGGAACTCTTGAGCCAGTCAGCTCTCGGAAGGGTGGGATAAGCAGGACCCTTTCTGCCTGCCCCAGCCGACATAAGGGTGGAGCTTCAACGAGGCCCCTCCCACTGGGCAACGAGAAGCAGCAGAGGGTCAGCCCTGGCAACCTGGGCAGTGGCAGCACCTTGCCCCGGGGTCGGATGCTGCCTCCATGCCTCAGCCACCCCAAGTAAAAACGCCGGCATGGCTGCAATGTGTGGCATTGGGGGTAAACTACTCCTGAACATGGAGGTTCCAATCCGGCTGCCTAAGCAAACAAATCTGGCCTCTTTTGGTAGATTTAACCTCACTCTTGGCTTTCAACCACTTGTTCCTTCTGCCAATTTGTGGATGAGTGTTCTGGTCTACCTGACAGGGTTGTTGCTAACAGAGGCCTGGCTTAGAACCATGCAACACTATAGGACAGTTTGAAGCCTTATAGAAATGTCTATTGTTGACACCTATACATATATTTTTATGTATACACACTCATCAGTATGGAAAGGATTAGAAAAAGAGAGAAACACCTGGGTGAGTCTTCATTCTGCAAGTGTGAGACGCGCTGGCTGAGACCGGCTGCTGCAGACTGGAAGCGAAGGATTGCACTGCGGAGCGGGGCTGGAAGCGAAAAAAGGAGAAAAGAAGGACGTCCTTTAAATTTCCTTCAGATCTAATATTTTGAATTGTGGGACAATGGATGCTGTTGGGAATGGCGTGAACTCTTTTACTGGGGCAAACTGCTTCTGGGGAGAATTCAGTGGCGAGAGGGAGGCGGGGAGCGTTCAGAAGGGCTGTGCAATTCCAAAAATATGCTTCAGAGCATGGAGGGCTGTGAATATAGTCCCTGTCTAAAATGCTGTAAAGCAGTGTTTGTCAGTGCTGGCCACTTCAACTCCCAGAATTCCCCAGCTAGAATTCTGGGAGTTGGTCCCTCCATCTTCAAGTGGCCAACGTTGACAAACGCTGCTCTAAAGTGCAATCCCAGGAAGAGATGCAGCTGCTTTAAAGAGTAGTAGACTGCTCGACTGTTGCGCTCCAAAGCACCTTTTCCAAATCATTAAATAAACTAACCCACCTGGCTGGATTTGTCCAAAACGCTCAGCCACCAAAGTCTAACCAAGGTTTAACTAAACGACTGTATAGCATGTTGTCCAATGGCCCTTTCCCTGATCTTCTGAAGCACCAGCTAACCAGTCAACCTCCCCCCACCACTTAGTCCAATAAACTCCCCAAATCTTCTAAGACTTTCACTCTGTTAGTTCTTCCTCATAAAGCCGATTGTGTCCTCAATTCATAGAATGCGAGAGGTGGAGCAGGATCTGACAGAGGACCATCCAGCCGCTATTTCTGTGTTTCTCAGCCTTGCAGGCTGGGGTATTCTGGAAGTGGAAGCCCACCCATCTTCAAGTGGCCAAGGTTGAGAAACACTGAATTAGGAGGTAGTTGTGGGTCGGGAGCAGTGCTTCCTCCCTCCTTGTTGTCTCCCAGTCTGACAGCCCTGCCAGGCAGTCCGGTCCTCCACTGCCACAGCCTCACCAAGCGAGATGTTGTTGCTGAGGAGGTCAGCCTGGAACGCCTGCTCGGCTGTGTCGTACATGGCTTGCAACATCTCCCCGTAGTCGCTCACGTTGAGCGGCAGAATCAAGGAGTCCGCCAAGCGCAGCAAGACGTTGCCGGCCGTTTGCGCCACAGCCCGGTGGCTGGTGAATCCTGTGGGGAGAAGGAAGACCAGTTGGCGGTGTTTGGGAAGCTCACCAGCAGAAGTATGTCCGGGATGTGTCAAAAAAGTCAAAATGGTGGCCATGACAGTGCCATCCCAAACTCAACATGAATTAAATATATATTCAAGGGGGGTCAGCAGGTGGGTGAAAAAAGTCAAGATGGTAGCCCCAACCAAGCCCCGCCTTTTTTACGTGCATGATGTCCCCCCCAGCAGACCCCCCCCCCCCGATATATACTGTCTGATTCAGCCGGCTCGGCACGGCCAACGCCACTATTCAGTTTCACCGCCCCTAGTCAGTTTCACCGCCTCAGGCGCAGGCAGCGGAAAAGAGGAAGTCGGACAAACCGCAGGTTAATTGCCGGCAGGTGGCGGCCATTGACTCGGGGCAGGAGCGGATACTTTGTATCACGGCCGGCTTCCCTCGAGCGCCCCGGGCAGCGCCAATCGCAACAACTCGGAAGCGCCGCAATTCAGCAGCGATCCGCAAAGCGATCGAGGAGCCCCGGCTTGGCCGCAGAAGAAAAGCCCAACGAACGCAACGATCCCACACCCAAAGGGCGGCAACCAGGGAGACAAAGAAACCCGGCTGAATCTGCCATTAGGGTGAGGGGAAGGACGCCGCTGACGAACGGAGTAACCCAGGGGACTGGGGCAAAGGGCGGGCAACTCCTGGTCGGGGGGGAGCCCTATAAAACCGCTGTATGTAACCGCGCCAAGCCAACCCTGGCTTTGTCTGCAACCGCTACGCATTACAGCCGAGAGTAAGCTGCTTTCGCACGAGCCTGTGTCTCACGGAGTCTTTATTCAGCGCTGAGTGCAGCGATCATCACATAAAGCTGGGATTCACCCTTGAGCTCTACCTGGGGTGAACCTTCCGAGGAGCGCTCGCGTTTTGCTCTGTTTTTTCTCTCTTTCCCCCTCACCGACGACCTACCGGACCTGATCGGCTGCGCGGGGCGATGGCCAGCCACAGCGAGGGTGCAAGTTCGCGAGGTGGCGAGGAATCCGGGTCCGAGACCCCGATGGTGGAGGAGGCAATGCGGAACGAGGGGGAGGAGGCGGGGCCCCCGCCCGCACTTCGGGAAGCACGGGGGTCCGTCGGCGTAGCATTGGGACCCCGGACCCCGTCGGGACGCGGAGTCACGACGCGCCGAGGCTCAGGGTCCCGGATCCAGGAGCTGGAGGACCCGATGACCCGGATGGAGGGGGACGTTCGGCGCCAGCTAGCAGCGATGCAGGGGATGCTGCAGACCCTGCTTTGCGGGGCCCGAGCCCCGGCTGGGGAAGCCCCGGACGCCAGCGGAGGCGCAGGAGGCAGCACGGAGCCCGCGCCCGGGCTAGAGGCGACGCCCAGACCCACGAGTGGTGCAGCGGACGAACGGCGAGCAGCGGAGGCCCTCCGGTTCGGGAGCCTGGAGAGCCGATTCTCGGGGGACCCCGAGCAACTGCCCTACTTCCTCATGCAAGTGGGGAACTTCATGAACCGGAGCGGGCACCTGTTCAGCAACGACGGAGAGCGGGTTGACTACGTGGCCAACCTGTTGGAGGGGCAGGCGGCCGGATGGGTCCTCCGCCTGTACGATGCCAACGCGGCAGAGCTGGAAGACTTCCCCGAGTTCATGCAGGCACTCAGGGACAGATGTGAAGATAGGTGGAGCGCCAGACGAGCCCAGGATGAGATCCGGCGGCTGCACCAGGGAGACAAGACGGTGTCCGAGTACGCCTTGGAGTTCCGGTGCCTCACAGAAAAGCTCACCGAGACTGGCCGGAGTCCCTGAAAGTCCACTACTTCCAGAATGGACTCCACAGGAGATCCTGGAGAGAGCACTCGGCAGAGATGATCCAGAGACGCTGAAGGAGTGGATCTGGCTAGCGGGGATGGCGGAAGCCGCCTGGAACCAAATTAAGCGGAGGACCAGAGCCCAGAAGTCAGCCAAGCCCGAGCGAGACGAGGCAACTCAGGAGGAGAGGCGTGGGAGCCAATGGTGGAGGCCCGACAACAGGGAGGCCCGGCGGATGGCGGGTGCCTGCTGCCGTTGCGAAGGGAAGGGGCACCAGGCGGTGCAGTGCCCCTCGGGGGAGGACGCCCCGACGCGCTACGCAGAGGACGGGGCCCAGCGACCTTCGGCGACCAGACCCCCTAACCGACCCCGAAAGGAGGCAGTGGCCGCAGAGCGCAGCGGAACCAGCTGGCCCACTTCGAAGTCCGGCTCCTCGAGGGGAAGAAAGTGAGCCGGCAGGAAACGACGGGCCTCTACGCTGAAGCGCACCCCAATGTAGCTAACGGAGCCGCGGCGTGCGGACCCGCTGGGAAGCAGGGACTGCTCACCCATGCGGGTGAGGGTCCACCTCAAGGGGGTGAGATCGGGGGTGGAGGCGAACCTCGAGGCCCTGCTGGACTAGGGATGTACTCGCTGCCTTATCCACCCGGTGCTGGCGTCAGCACTGGGGCTCCGGGCGAGGAAACTCAGGGAGGCCGTTGTGTTCAGCCAGCTGGACGGATCGGCAGCGGGGGGGGGGGGGACCGGCGCAGTATCACACTGACCCGGTCGGCATGACGATCGGGCCCCATCGGGAGGAGCTACGGTTTATAGTTACCCCATGGCTCAAGCACCAGAACCCGCACGTCGACTGGGTGTCCGAGACCTGTGGTTTGGCGGCACCACCAGACGGACAGGGTCGGGCCATGGAACTCGAGGCGCCGGCAACAGGAAGGGCGACCGAGGGATGGCAGGCTGGAGCGGCGGCTGGAGCAGCGGCAGCGGGACCCAGGCAACCCACCGTGCGCAAGGCGAGAACATCGACAGCGCCAAGGGCGGCCGGAGAGCGAGAGGGGACGACGGCCGTGGAGACGGCGGCGCCGGGACCCGAGAGGCCAGCGGCAAAGCAGGCGAGGGCAGCGTTGGCGCTGAGAGCAGTGGCAGTAGCGGCGGCGGGAGTCGAGCGGTCCGCACCAGGCGAGCGGAGAGAAACCGGCAGTAGACCGGGGCCCTGCCGCGACCATAAGACCCTGGAGGCACTTAAGACCCCGCGGGAGCTGTCGTCTAACTCGGCCACCCCTGCGACCCAGCTGGTGGCGAAAGGCGTGACCTGAGCCCAGGCGGAGAAGCAGCGGAAAGAAGCAGAGCCGGAGCTGATGCGAGCCTTCGCGGAAGCGGGCGAGAAAGACTCCTGGCTGGCGAGCAATAAAGAATCATTGAGGGGACAAGGGGGCTTGTGGTGGCGCGAGGGGAAACTACATACCGGAGGGTTGCTGTGGGGGTTGCTGGAGAGGGTCACACCGACGAAAATGCGGGGCATGGTGGCTTTGTGAAAACCCTCCGCCTCCTGCACAGGCAGTTCTGGTGGCCCTCCCTCCGGAGGGCACGGGGCACATGTGGCCAGCTCCCCAACTTGCGCGACGACTAAGGGAGATAAGGGGAATCCTCGGGTCCCCCCCAGCCAGTAATAAACCCGGCCCGGGTAAGGCTAGAGCTCCCCAAAGCCCTAGGAAAGGCCCACCCGGTTTTCCACTACGGCTTGCCCAAACTGTACAACCTCTCACCTGATTGGCACAACGAAGTGCCTGCGGCCACCCAGTTATGGTGGGGGGGGCAGTACCCCGGTAAGCCCAAAGAGAGAGGGGGTCTCTCTCCAGAGGGGCGGCATGTCAGATTCACCCGGCACGGCCGACGCCGCTGTTCAGTTTCACCTCCCCTAGTCAGTTTCACCGCCCCAGGCGCAGGCAGCGGAAAAGAGGAAGTCGGACAAGCCGCGCCGGCAGGTGGCGGTAATTAACTCAGCGCAGGAGCGGATACTTTGTATCACGGCCGGCTTCCCTCGAGCCCCCAGGAAGCGCAGCGATCGGCGAGCAATGAAGGAGCCCCGGCTTAGCCTGCAGAAGAAAAGCCCAACGAACAACGACCCCACAGACAAAGGACAGCAATCAGAGAGGCACAGAAGCCAGGCAACGGGGAGAAGGGCGGGCAAAAGGGGGTAACTTCGGATCAAGGAGGGAACCCTATGAAACCGCTGCGCATTACACCTGAGTAAAATGCTTTCACACGAGCCGGTCTCACGGAGTTTTTATTCAGCGCTGAGTGCAGCGATCTTTACATACAGGATGTACCAAAAGTCAGGCCCCATAGGCCAATCACAATATGTTTCCTTAATTTTATTAATTACTGTACTTGTGAACATTCAAAGGTCATGTGTCCAACAAGTAAGGAAATATTTAGAAGAAAATGGCAACTAATTCGAACACGGAATGTAATTTATATTATAAGTTGTCTACAGGACCTGACTTTTGATACACTCCGTATATAAACCTCAAAACCGGCCATACGATGCCAAATGCAGGGATTTGAGAACTGCTGCTGTGTTGCAAAATGCAAGGATATTAGGAAGTTTCTCTCCCCAAGAAGCAGAGAAGCACCCGAGAGGGTTCGGCAACTGGCGGCCATTACCTGGATCGATAAATTGCTCTGCATAGTCAAAGGTGTCAAAGGCTGTATGGTAGGCAGGGTAGATGCGCGCTGACGTTTTCTTCTGGGCAAAGGAAAGAACAAGGAAGAAAAACATGTTGAGGTGGGTTTGGCTGTTCCAAACACTCAGTCCCAAGCCTCAGTGGTTCTTCCTAGTTCTTAGTAGCACAAAATGGAGCTGCACGGGTAAACCAGCGGTGACCGTAGGGGTGATCAAAACAGGCAAGAGGACAGGTGCAGCATTCCAATCCAAGCTGCAAAATCCCTTTTGTAAATGTGGATGTGCTGGTTCGTCAGAATGTTTTTCCAACTTCCAGCTGTGATTTCCATGTGGTGCCCCATCCAAGTCCTAAGCCGGTCTGCTTTAGTCAATGACATCTAGGAGATGCTACTTAGGTGAGGTTTTTAGGGCTTTAAACTGGTCTTAAAGCAAATGTGGGCTATAACCGGGAATGTTTTCTTCAGTGTCCCAGTCTAGTTACAACCTGGGGGTTTCCAAGTGGTATCCAATCCATGCACTAACCAAGCTTAAGTCTGCTTAATTTTCAAGCTGTCAACTGCAGAGACTTCACCATGATTCCCCAACACCAGATTAGCCCAAATAAGCAGAAAATTAGGCATCTGTGCCCCCAGATCAACTTTGGAGCCTGCCAAATCGCATATCCAAACCCATGAAGAACAGTAGCCTCCTCTCATTTCATGAAACTGACTCATGCCCGGCTGCCAGAAGCAGCCCCCAGTTTTTATGCTCCATGTGCTGGTGGGGGATGTTAAATACATGGGGCGATTTCCACCGCCCACTTCTAATGTAACCAAAGGAAACGCTTGTGATGTTTAAAGTTCAGCTCAGCCCTTGTTCTCGTCACACCCCTCCTGTTCCTGGCCCGAGCCCTCTGGCATGCAAGAGCTGCGCCCCAGGGACTCACCCGATCATAGGTGTAAGCAATGTCCATCGCTGTGATGCCCAGGAAGTGGATAAAAGGAGCAAAGTCACTTCCAGCCCCCAGAGACCCTAAACTGCAAGAAGGGGAGCAAAACCCAGGTGAGTTTGCACGGACCCTTCCAACAGCCGAGGCTGCATTTCCATCACATGAGAAGCTGGGTTGGTCTTCATCTTGGCTAGCTTGGTTGTGCGAACCCAAATTGTTTGGTCTATTTATGGGGCAACTTATTGAAGAGGGTGAATTCTCCCTTTCCCAAGTTTCCTTAGCTGCTGCCTTTCTCTGGGGTGGGTTTTGGATTTCCCTGTCTAGCTGACAGTCCTGTGGTTTCCTGGTGGTCTCCCATCCAAGGTACTAACCAGGTTGGACCCTGCTTGGTTCTTGTCTAGCTCAGCTAGAAAACAAAGTTACACAAAGGCTTTGTGTGTGGCCTGGTCACTTTAGAAAGCTAGTGGTGCATTTGGACAATATGCAAAGCTGGATTTATTTTTTTATCTCTGTGTGCGTGTGTGTTTGTGTGTATGAGAGAGAGAGACTGTGAGTTCTGAGTTCTAGTCCTACCTTAGGCATGAAAGCTGCCTGGGTGACTTTGGGCCAGTCTCCCTCTCTCAGCCCAACCGACCTTGCTGGGGGGAGGTGAGGGCATGAGATATGTTCACCACCTTGCGAAGGCCAGAACTAAAGGTGGGATAAAAAACTAAACAATACATTCAATAAATTGTGTGTAACTTCTGTGAACTCAAAGAAGCAAAGAAGAATGTTGTGTGAGGCCAGCCATAGAAGCACATTGGGCGACGCCTTCAGGTTATGGGCAGGCTGGCACAAGGCCTGGCATTCCTGCAACCCCATGATCGAATGCAACAAACTATGGTTTAAAAAGCTATGTTGAGTAGAGGTAGTCCAACTGATCTTGTGAAGTTAACCAATAGCTGCTTAGGATCTGGAGATGCCGTCAACGCATTCACAACAATTCAACAATCCAATCTGGATTAATCAGAAACGAATGTATGGGGCTATAAGCCCCCCACACACACACTATCTTTTTTACCTGGGGATTGTTCCATAGACTGAGCTATTTCTGTTGAAATGGTGTTTCCAGTTTTCATAGACTGATACAGAAGCATTTGCTGGGGTCTTGACCTAAGGAGAAAGGAATTTGAAAAAGATGGTGCAAAATTGGTATATCTTTAAACATGATGGCGCTCCAAGAAGAGATGAGAAATCCATCCTGGTTGGTGATGAAGGAACCCTGGTTTTCAAATTCCTGCACACATTTAGATGTAGAAAAAGGTGACCAGGTGGAGAAGACTCTTAACAGACTCCTATTGAAGAAGGTATTTCATCTTTTCTCAGCCTCCCTCCACCATGAAAAGATTTGTTCTCTAAAATTTGCTCTTCTGTTTAGCTAGATCTCTCAACCCACAAACTGGTTGGCTTCTGTCTTTCATTGCGTTATCTCAGCCTTCTCCCATCGGATGCAGCAGGATCAAAGAATTCGGGAGCTGCGATCCAAATATGTTTGGAGGATACCAGCTTGAGATGATCTGCTCCACATTTAGAAGGCAAATATTTGATCACTTCTGTGTTAGATTCAGTTGAAACCAATTCGATATTTCTTCCTCCAATCTGGTGCCCTGAAGATCTGTCCCCTCCCCAGCACCTGGCACTGTGCGGTATCCTACTACTGGACATGGAGGCTCAATGGTGACCCCCAGGCTTCTGTTCCCTCCGAGTAACTGCTGTATTTGAGTGACTGCCCTCCTTCCTCACCTCCAGCTTCTCCACCTACCTGCTGAGCGGCTGCAAAAATTACACTTTGAGCTGGTGGCGTTCCTTGGACCCTCAGGGTAGCATTAGCTGCAGAAGGAGAAACTGGGCATTAAAAGAAGATGGCTGAAGAATTATGCTCCTGGACCCTGAACGGCCTTCTGTAAAAAACAGGCAGAGCTTCGCTTGCAGCTTCGTGCTCGCCATCTTGACTTTTTTGACACTCAAGTCCAAGACAGCTAAAAGCAGCCAAAGCACTTTCATAATCTTGACTCTGCAAAATGTGAGAAGCTTACCAAAGACAGCAATATCCACGTTGATGTAGGCCACGCTCCTCTCTTGCAATTTGCTGTAGAATTCCTACAAGTGAGAGAGAGAAAGAGAGAATTAAATGCCCTCCAGATGTTCTGGACTACAGGGTCCACAATCCCTTGCCACTTCGTCTTATTGGCAGGGGCTGATGGCAGTGGAAGTCCCAAAACATCCAGAAGACACCAAATGATCAAGGCAGCTATTTTTTAAAAAGTGAAATAATACATAAGAAACATCATTAAGATTTAAAGTACAGTATTGCAATTAAAATATGCATCAGTTAAAGTCATTATGAAACATTCAAAAAGCCTGTGGGTCAATTCCTTTTCTTAATTAGGAGGTCAAGGGGATGAAATGCCGTCAAGAGCTTTTCGCTCTTTCTCGTGTTGATTGCAAATCCAGAATTGTGCAATTCCGTTGCACGTGTGCGCACATCCCAGAGATGCACAGTTAATTCACAGTTTATTGAACCACTTTTACTAAATTAACCCAATTTTCTCAATTCGCATGACTCACTGAATCACAGGCTAAGCCACATTAATCATTCTTGTTGATTGATTGTGGCTGTATAAAAACTGGGAAAAAACACAAATAAGTTTGACTAATTTCCATGTGCTGAGCAAACTGAAATGATGTAACTGCATGTCTTGGCTCTTTTTATTATTTATTCATTTATTTATATTTATTTAAATAAATAAATTAAGATTTGATAAAAAATAAACTTTTATTTTATTTTAATACATTTATATGGCTGCCCAACTCACACACTTTTTACCTCTGTATGCTCTGTAGAACCAATGAGACCAAACTCTTCAGCACCCCAGCTGCCAAAAATAATGGTTCTTCTTGGGCGCCATTTTCCTGCAAGATAGGGGGCATGGGGGGACAGCTTGATTTAATTCTTAGCTGCTTCGAGAGATATGCAAGACTGGGAAAAGATTGGATGCATCTCAGACCTGCTCTCAGCGAGTGTTCTGGCCCAGCACCTGTCTGAGATGAGAGACTACAATTCCCATCATCCCCAGACAACATGGTTAGGAGTAAGGAATGCTGGAGGCAGAGGGTTACCAACATCCCATTCCTTCAGCCCACCCAGATTCCATTCAATTCCAGTTAGGTGGCTTGGCAGGTCAACCTTTCATGGAGATGCATGGACCTTCTCAAATTCTCCATCCAAATGCTGGGCAGAGGTACTGGGGGGAGGATTTCACTTCATTTCTCCAGGAGGAGGAGAAACTGGCCCACCAGGGCAAGAATCCCCTTACTAGCTCCCCCAAGGGAGAAAAGCAAAGGATTCACACACACTCAGAGGCACCGCTCTGCCTGTAAACTTTTGCAAACTCGCAATTCTGTTCTCGGTAGGCCGGCCTCCCTGGCTGCCGGCCTTTCTTCTCCTGAACCAGCTCCTTGGGAGAAACTTGCAGGCTGCTGACGCCTTCCTCAATGAAGAAATACAGCCTTATTTCCAGCAGGCTGCAGCCCCCCTGGCTGCCCACATTCTGGGACAGACTCTCCCCAGTGTCTCCCTATGGGAAGCTACGGAGGGCGCAGGGTATTCACACACACGCCCCAAACATGCAGGAATGTCACCTTTCACCCGTGAGGGTTTCTCCAAAATTCTCCTCTTGGAAAGAATGTCAGAAACAAATTTTCTTTTAATCAAACTGAATCAGAACGGCAGCTGGGGCAGGGGAAGGATGGACGTTGTTCTGCACTTCGCTGCTCTTAATCCAGATCCACCCCCCAGTGATACCAAACCCTGAACTCAACTGTGTGAAAAGCAGCCTGAGAGGAATACCCAAGCATGGTGACCCACTCAGCTGGCCGAAGCGAAGTCATTTGGGATCTCTCCAGAGCCTGAATTCGGGGTCCAGCTGGGATCCGCCCAATGCCACGTGCATAGCTTTGGTTGTGTTCACGCCGCACACTAAATCAGATTAGCAAAGGGCCTCAGAGCTGCGTTTACTCCATGTGCTAACTTGGGTTTTGTTCATTATCCTTGGTTACTATGTGTGGTGTGTGTGTGTGTATGCTCAGCATGTTATATGAAGCCCTTCTCTTTGTTAGTTTATGAATCAATGTATGGTGCAAATCTGGAAAAGAAGTTTATTCAGTGCGTGGTGCGGAGGCAAACACTAAGTTCCCTGATGAGGGAAAGGCTGTGATTAAATCTACACCAGTGTTTCTCTACCTTGATGAGTTTAACATGGGTAGACTTCAACTCCCAAAATTCCCCAGCCAGCCATGCTGGCTAGGGAATTCTGGGAGTTGAAGTCCACCCAACTTAAACTTGCCAAGGTTGAGAAACACTGATCTACACAATGCATAATAAATAATGATAAATCTACGCAATGCATTGGTAAGCAAAGAGCCAGGACTCTTCCCCCCCCCCCCCATATTTAGGATGGGGAAAGAGGAAATGGCCAAATCCAGAATTCCAGAAGGGGGCTCTGGATCATAGAGTCATAGCTTCATAGGACCGGAAGGGACCTAGAGGTAATCCAGTCTAACCCCCTGCCCAGGGCAGGAATTGTCAGACCATTCCAGGCAAATGGCTGTCCAACCTTTGCTTGAGACCTTCCAGTGACGGAGCCTCCAAAATTCCAGGAGGGAGGCTGTTCCTCTGCTTAAGAGCTCCCACCGTCAGGAAATTCCCCCTTATTTCAAGTTTGGATCTCCCTCGATAAAGCTTCCACCTGTTGGTTCTTCTCCTATCCTCAGGGTCTGCAAAGAATAAATCCACACCCTCTTCCCTGTGACAGCCCTTAGGGCAGTGTCCTCAACCTTGGCCTCTTGAAGATGTGTGGACTTCAACTCCCAGAATTCCCCAGCCAGCCATGGGGAATTCTGGGAGTTGAAGTCCACACATCTTCAAGAGGCCAAGAGGTTGGGAAACACTACCTTAGGATATGCCTCCCCTTAGCCTTCTCTTCTTTAGGCTCAGCTTAACCAGCTCCTTTATGCATTCTTCATAGAATTTAACCTCCTAGCCCTTCACCATCTTTGTAGCTTTTCTCTGCACTCCTTCCAATTCCTCCGCATCCTTCGTGGTAACCAAAACTGGATGCAATATTCCAGGTGCGGTGGACCAGTGCCGCATTGAACAGAACGATCGTTCCCTGCGACCTTGACACTATACACCCCAAGATTGCATTGGCTCTTTTGGCAGCTGCAGCACAGCGCTGGCTCATGGTTAATCTGTGGTCTACCTGGGTGCCTAGATCCTGTCTTAGGTTGCTCCCTCAACTTTGCCTCTTGCTTCCTAAATTCCTCCCTGCTTTGCCATCATGCACAGGACAGAGAAATCAACCCCCCACACCCCAAGCTCACCTTTCTTCACCAACTTTCCCAAAATACGAGTGATTTCAAGCATGACAGCTGTCCCACTGCTGGGGTCGATAGCTCCGTGCACCCAGCTGTCCCGGTGGTTCCCATAGAGGACGTATCGGTCTAGAAGAAGAGGAGGGAACAGCCTAGTATTTATGGAGGAAAGTACAGTAAGAACCAATGGAGGACCAGAGGTGGAGTTGAAGTCCACCCATCTTCAAGTTGCCAAGACTGAGAAACACTGCCTAGCACATCATGAAAAGGGAGAGTGCCTGTCCTTGGCTCAGGAAAAGATCCACAACCCAAAGCAAATGATGTTGAGAGAACCTGCAGGTTAAAGCCACTTCCAGGGTCCAGAATGGACCCTTCCAAAGAGGGGAGGGCAGAGGAAAGAGGAAGGGAGACTAGCTCACCTGGTTCCACGCTTCCTCGTATCACCCCCAGAACGTTGGAAGATGGTTTGATCTGTCTCTGGTTATAGACATTCACCTGGACGTTGCTAGAATGCAAAGAAATCTGGGCTTAATCCATGGCAGCGGGACATATCCAACTGATCTGGGGTGACCCTATCTCAGCACATCCCTTCCTGCTTCTTGTGATACCCCCATTAAGGTACCATCGGTATGACTACCTGGTGTTAGGAAAAAGCGCGTTTTCTTGGAATCCGGGTCCAAGGTGATAATCACAGCCCAAGGATCCTTGCCACGCAGCCTCTGCTTTTGGTCCACCTAGGTTACTGCAAACCAAGATACAGAGAAACAAGCCACAAAAGTTGGGTTGATCCATGGGGGGGGGGAATATCCAAAAGGCACAATTGGTCAACATCTTTCTTACATCAAGTCTTCTTCCAGCTGAGCTGCTAAATTCAGGGACGCACTGATGCCATTTTCTGCCACAAGTCCAAAAGGGTTGGCCCTTTCCTTCTTCCAGGCTGTTTTCTGGGACTTCCCAATCTAATTCACACCCCCAGGATTTCCTTGTAGTCCCCCATCCCATCACAACCCAGCTTTCTGGGATCAGCCGAGCTTGGCTGCATGCTACCACCTATCTGGGATCTGCATAAGAAGGGCTTTCATGCATGAGATCTGGTACCCACCAGATTAGCAACTTGGCATCCTCAAAGCCGATGGGTTGGGTGGGGATTGGGGGAATCCCGACGATCTGATCCTCTGGAATCCTGTAGGTGAAATCTGAATGCCGAAAAAAAGAAAGAGTGGAACAGGAGAGAAACAGTAAGAGAAGAGGCCATCTTGCACAGAGGTTTCAATGCGTGGCCTTTGGGAATCCAGCAAGAAGTAGGTGCAAGAAAAGATTACAGAACTGCTCAGTGACAAAAGCGGGGGTGGGATGGGGATGGCAAACGGTGCCCCTCCTCCCAATCCCACTTGACCACAATTCCCATCCTCACCAACCAGTATGGTCAGCTGGAGAGGAATGCTGGGAAAGGTAGTTTGGCAACATTTGGGAACAAGTCCTGGGCTTTCCCGTCCCTGACCTCGTATTTTGCAGTTCTCAAAATCCAAAAGTCATTCTTTGCAAGCCCCGTTCCAACAGAGTCTCTTTGGCAAGAAGGAGGCAGCTAGAATTTCAGCAACTGCACTCTTTTTCTTCTACAATCAATATAACCCAACATATTTCTTTCTTTCTTTCTTTTTTTACTGTTTTCCTGTGAACCAGTAATCTGGCAGGTCTTTTCAACGATCGCGAAAGAGCTTGCAAGTGGTGGTTCATCAAACCACCTCCTGAATCCTTCACCACGATAGCCTTCCCCAGCCTGTGACAGGCAGATGGGGGTGCCAGGCCCCCCATTTTGACCTCCAAAGGGACCGTCCTGCTCCTCATCTTACTCTTGGCAGGATAATATGGCGTCAGAAGATCTCCAAAGTGGCTGTTATAGGAGCCCCTCTCTACGGCAGAGCGGGGCATGTACCACGAGTGGGGATAGGTCTCCTTCGGTGAAGATTTGCCATCGTTTATGTCTTTAGGATCTGTGTACACCACCACTCCGATGACACCAAATTTGGCCCCATTGATTGCCTGGAGGGAGAAGGGAAAGGCCGTCAGATCCGGATTTAACTCCTTCCTCGGACTGTGTATGGGGGGGAAATTACAGAAGCGGGTAAGAGTTTTCCTTCAATAAGAGTAAGATGTTTTCTGAGCTGAGCAGAAGACTTCAAGCACTTCAGGGCCATCACCAATTTTGGTAGATCATCACCACTTATTAGGACCGATATGTTCCAAAAGAGTGTCCGTCCGTCCGTCCGTCCACCCATCCATCCATCCATCCATCCATCCATCCATCCATCCAAACTTTATTTTCAGTCATAAAATACAACCAAGGAAAACTACACCAGTTTCAATCATGCCACTAAAACCTACAAGAGGTAAAAGATAACTAAAAGCTAGGATTGCTAACACACTATAAAGTTAAAAACACTCAAATATCTAATATATCCAACACCTAATATAATATAAAATCTCATATATAAAAATAATGCAGAAAACATTCAGAGAAGCCAGACATCTTCAACAGTATGTTACAAAAAGCTGGGGAACACAACCACAGCCCCTCGGAATGCCAGTGCCTTCCGGGCATGTGGGACTACAGTTCTCATCACTCTCAGCCAAACTGGGAGTGGCGGAGAGTTCCAAGCATCTTGAGAGGTGGGGAGAAAGTGGCCTGGGTGATCAAGCAAGTGATACCCAGCGCTGCCTTAAAACACTTCAGGAACACATTACCTGTGTTAATGCAATATGGTCAATGGTTGGTTCACAATTGTGGCGGTTAACCAGGGTTAGGATTTGCTGGGTTTTTTGCATCGGTGGCTGTCATGTGTTGGGCAAACCTGGCTCATGTGGCACGCTGGCTAGGGGATTCTGGGAGTTGAAGTCCACCCATCTTAAAGTTGTCAAGGTTGGGAAACACTGATTCACATTTGAATGGTGAATCTAGGTTTTGAATGTCGGATCCTGTGCATTTAAGAGCAGCCTACAAAATCTCACTGCAGGAAGAAAACATATTCCCTCCGGTCCAGGGTTACCTTGGCAGCTCTGCCGGCTCCTCCGTAACGAGTGATGGCAATTGTGCCGTTGAGCTCAATCTTTTGATTAAGAAGGAATTCATAATCACTCATTTTGCCGTGGTTAGCGTAGACCAGTTTTCCCTGGAAGAAAATAAAGTGCCATGGAGTGGCATGAATCCCATATTATTACGGATAGATTGACCTATCGATACTAATAAATGAAGACTCCGATCTGTCAAGTAAACAGAAACCACTGGGGCGAAATGTTAAGGAAACCCTTCAAAGTTTCTACTATTGAAAGGAAAAAGTAAGGAAGCCAAACAATGAAATGCATTTAGTAAACAGCAGAGCGAAGGCAAAAATCAGCCGTGCCTGCAGGGCAAGATAGCGGCACGAGAGGCTGATCAAAGCTCTGTAATCCACATAAAAAACAAGCTGAGCTCCAATCACACCAGCGCGCCTCCATTTTGACTTTTTGGACCATACACCACTAGAAAGCGTATAACTTCTACTTTTCTAGGGTAGTATATTAACAGCAATACAAGGCTTGTTATAAAACAGAGAAACCAGGTGGGGCAATTTCAGATTTAAATGCTGAATTCTCACACTGCACTAGCCGGGCCGGAGGGACACAAATTTTTCAGACCCAGAACAGGACTTGGAGCTTGGTTCCTTCCCTGGGGGGCTTCCTTTCAAAAATTATCTGGGCCTAACGTAAGTATTGGATGCATTAAATTTGATTTAATAAATGTTCAGGTCAGTTTAATGAAAAATTAAATGCAATTGAGACAATGAGTGTGTATTCCCGCCCATCAGTTCAGCTCCAGATTAGTTTATTCATTTATGTACTGTATGTATCAAATGCATTTCTATCCTCCCTGCGCAAAATGACGCTCAGCAGCTTGCACAGAATATAAAAGGTCTATTTAAATCAGTGTTTCTCAACCTTGGCAAGTTTAAGTTGTGTGGACTTCAATTCCCAGCTGGGGAATTCTGGGAGTTGAAGTCCACACAACTTAAACTCGCTAAGGTTGAGAAACACTGATTTAAAACATCCACAGTGACATCTAAAACGACATCGAAACATCATAAATTACAATAAAATAAAATAAAGCAATAAAAGTGTCACCAAGCCAAAAACAATAAAATAAAGACAATAAAAATGAAGGCTAAAAATGGCCTGACCAAATCAAGTGAAGCCTCTCTGGAGAAACTCGGCTTTTAAAGCTTCCAAAATGTGAATAAAAAGGGGGCCTGCCTGACCCCCACCAGGAGGCTGTTCCTGGGCCACGGAAAAACAGTGTCTTCTGGCCTCAGCCCTGAATCTCCCTAAAAGGTGGGATCTGCCACAGTTTCTCCCTGTTTGGTCTGGTTGGTTGGGCTGATCCTGGTTGGGTCCTGCTGCTAGAGCTTCACGGCATGGGATGATAATCCTGGATGTGCTTTTGATGGGGGCATCCCAGCCATTGAGGTTTGTAGACTATGGTTTATGGTTTGGTCCGTGGCCTCGACCCAGACCACAGTTGCCTAGTTCACAAAGCAGGGTTAAGCCATCCCGTTAAGCCAATGTTGTCCAAACTTGGCCACTTTAAGGTGAGTGGACTTCAACTCCCAGAATTCCCCAGCCAGCCCTGCTGGCTGGGGAATTCTGGGAGTTGAAGTCCACTCATCTTAAAGTGGCCAAGTTTGGACAACACTGTGTTAAGCAGACTGGATCCATACTCTTTTTCTCTTTCCGAAGCTAAAACTCGACTGAGCTGAGCAGTAATATAGCAATAATTGAGCTGAGCAATAATACAGTAGAATGGGAACATGGTATCTGGGATTGGACCATAAAACTGGGCAAATTCCGCCCTAGGATTCGACAACAAAGATTAGAGATTAGATTAGATAGAACAAGGTTGTGCAACCTTGGCAACTTTGAGATGTGAGGACTCCAACTCCCAGAATTGGAATTCTGGGAGTTGAAGTCCGCACATCTTAAAGTGGCCAAGGATGAGCAACCCTGAGATGGAAGAACGAAGGGCAAGGGTAGAGCTACCCTTTCAGGGTTTGTACCTTGGGGGTCCCTGGGGGTCCATAAGCTGCATAGGGCCTCACTATATCTGGATTTTCTTGATCTGGGGTGAGCTTCTCCTCAGTTTCTCTGGACTCAAAGGCCTGAGTGTTGTTTTCCAGCACTGTCATGAAAAAGGAAGGGAGACTTTGGTTAGAGCAGTGTTTCTCAATCTCAGCAACTTCAAGATGTGTGGACTTCAACTCTCAGAATTCATGGCTGGCTGGGGAATTCTGGGAGTTGAAGTCCACACATCTTGAAGTTGTTGAGGTTGAGAAACCCTGGGTTAGAGCAGCCTTCCCATGCCAACCCCCTTTTCCCATTTCCCAGTGTTTTTCCCTCCTCTCAGATCTTCCACTGACATTACCGTAGTAGGTTATACACCCATTTAGCACCGATTTCCCACTCTTGCAAAATGTTAAAGATGCCCTTGCAGCCAGCTTTGGGCTTTTAAAAATCCCGATTAGCTTTACACCTCCTGCAAAGTTGCGCAACGCCTGAGCAAAAGTGCAAGCGGATGAAATTGGTCGATCGGAAGCTGGAGGCTTGCACCAGTCGGAGCCCTTGAAAAAATCCCTGCGTCTTTTTCAAAAGCAGCAATCAAGCGGTTGCAAAATTCGTACCGCTGATCACGGAAGATTGCAGTGCCTGCAACTGGAGATTGAAGCTGCTTTTAAACATGGGTTTTGTTGTAAGTTGTCAGCCACAGACCTTTGTTGTTTTAAATGAGGCAGGGACGGCTGATTTTATCAAGATTACCCGGAAGTGCCGTATTCAAGTCTGCAGACCAAAGAATATGAAATTGAATACACAGTCCAAAAAAGATGGGGAAAAAAATGGCAATTTGCATGAAATCCGTATATACTAATTCAAATGTATAGATTACGGCAATTTTCTTAGAAAAAACAAAGGACAACCCTGAAAAGGGGGCAAATCTGAAACAGGTTCATAAGGATAAAACATTTTAATTGTTTAAGTTCATCACTTTGCCTTACAAAGGAAAATTCAAGAACAAAACCAAGGAAAGCTTTACAAAAATGCATATTCTAATAAAAATATCTAAAATCAAACAATGCATGTAAATTGACTTTAAAAAAACAATCGATTTCCTTATTTTTCACATAATGTGAGAGACTGTGCATTAAGGGGTAGCATTTGTACCGAAAAAGTTAAATGACCGAAATAAAGGGCCGAAGTGAGTTTTTGAAAAATAAATAAAACCGAAGGACAGCTTTCTGAAGTATAAGGACTGTCCTTCGTCATGCAGAATGCACGATCGCCATGGCACAGATGCAGCTTGGGACACCGGATGAAAAACTGAGCAGAGAATTACCAGCTGCAGGGCTGCCATTTAATCTTTGGTCCAGGGGCCCCTAACTGCAACCCCTGCTTTGTTCTCCTTCCAGCTGGGCCGTGATTTTAAACCAGATCCAGACCAGACATCCCTTCAGATGCAGGAGGGGCGCGAAAAGTAAGCACGCAGCCCCGTTGGAAAGCCTCGGAAAGATTGTCTTGAGTTCACACTACTGAATGTGGCCAAGAGGGAAGCTGTTAAACAGATGGGACTCTACCCTATTCTCTGCATTTATTTCTTTCGTTTTAATTTGAAACGACATGTCAAGGCCAGCCAAATTCAAATTAAATTAAACCCACTTTAGGGGCATTGTAAGGGGGTCAAAAGAGTCGAGATGGTGGCTGTGGCCATGTGATGGAAGCCCTGTTCCTTGTTGATGCGCATTGGGGTGCCCCATCCGAATACTGACAGGCTCGTAGCCCAAGACCAGATTGGCAGGAACTGCGATCTCAGACCCCCGGCTAGAGACAGCTGCAGTAAAAACTTTATCGCTTTTGTGGAAAGAGATACAGTGGTACCTCTACTTACGAACGCCCCTACTTACGAAATTTTCGAGATACAACCAGCTCCGGCCCCAAAAATTTACCTCGATGTGCGAACTCCACCTCGAGGTACGGCCATTTTTCCACCCTGACACGTGGTCTGCGGCCATTTTTCCATCCTGACACATGGTCTGCGGCCATTTTTCAGCCCCTGACACGTGGTCCGTGGGCGTTTTGCCGCCCCGCCGCGCCCCTGATGCGCGGCGCGTGGGCGCTTCTCCGCCCCTGACGCGCGGCGTGTGGATGCCAGAACGGATTAACGGTAATTACATTGAACCTTATGGGAAAATTTGCTTCGGGGTGCGACCAAATTCGGAGGGCGGAACGGATTAACCGTATTTACATTGAACCTTATGGGAAAATTTACCTCGACTTGCAACCAACTCGACTTGCGATCAGAGTCACAGAACGGATTAAGTTCGTAAGTAGAGGTACCACTGTATTCCGAATGCAGTGAAGATCAGAGACTCTTGGTGAGTGCCTTCTTTTTGACATGGGGGGGGGGGAATGCTATTTCAAAGGATTTTAATTGAAAAGCAAAAAGCTTAGCAAGATTGAGAATCCAAGAAAGTTTTAAATGGATAAAGGGGACTATCTCCATTTATTGGTGACTTTTTACGTAACTATGAAAAAAAGGGAACTTGTGATTTATGGTGTTGAAGATTAGACAGGATAGATTATAGAAAGAAGAGAGTTATGAAAGTAACTTTTTAACAGGTTTTAGGTTTTATGTCATTGTATAGTTATTTATCGTTTTAATGAGTTGTGAGCTGCCCAGAGTCCCCCATTAGGGGGAGATGGGCAGGGATAAATTTAATAAATAAATAAATAAATAAATAAATAAACTTTAGAGAGAGGTGAAAATATAATTGTATTTGTAACTGCTGTAAAGAAGATCAGAAGCCAATATCTTTGTTCTTTCTTTTCTATTTTTCTTAAACTTTTTCTTTTCTTTTCTTGCACTTTTTGCTTTCTCTTTGATTTCTTCCTTTTTCTTTTTTTCTGCCTTAGTTTGATTTGTTCTTAACTTCTTTTTTTAAAGGTTTCAGTAAAAATCATATTAAAAAAAATTAAAGGCTATGCAAGCCATTGAACGGGCCTTTGTAAATAACAGCCCAGGGTTAGAATCAACTGTCTCTCTTTGGCTCTGAAGATCTCTGTATGGCTGGGGAGACCTAAACTTTAATCCGTATGATTTTTTGTGTGCAAATTTGACAGTGACAGGAAGAGATTATTAATAGAATAATAGAGTTGGAAGCTACCTCAGAGATCATTTAGACCGGTGTTTTTCAAACTTGGCTGCTTTAAGACATTTGGACTTTAACTCCCAGAATTCTCCAGCCACCACAGCTGGGGAATTCTGGGAGTTAAAGTCCACACGTGTCAAAGCGGCCAAGTTTGAAAAACACCAGTCTAAACCAGCTCCCCCTTCAGGGCATTATAGCCTTTCTGACAGATGACCATCAAGTCTCTGTTTAAAAGATTTCCATCAACAGAGAGCTCACCACTTACTCCAATCGTTGCAAAACATCCAGGAAAGGATTTTGAATTCCATCTGCCTTTTTCTCAGCAAGACAAAATAACTCCAAAAATATCTCCTTCCCCTGGTCAGTGCTCGCCTTTTCTTTTCTTCTCTTTTCACTTGTTTTTTTTAAATATACAGGTGTCGATTCATTGCTGAATTTTTTATCAGGGTAATTTATTCCCAGGGTGGTGATTGCTAAGGGAGAACTCCAAATCTTTATTATTACTCAGTTTTTACTCATCAAGGAATAACGCAGTACAGAGAATCAAATCTTTAAATGTGGAGATTTGACTTCCAGCTGGGAACCTAAGAATCATCCAAGTAACACTGTAAGATATAACATGTACCCAACAAGGTGGATTTTTTTTTAAATCCAGAGTTGATATATTTAATTCTTGTAAAAATTTGTTCAATCTGTTTGCTGTTCCACCTCACGTGCCATAAAGGCGGCTTTGCAAAGATCTCCTCCATGATCTTTCAATCATTAGATCTCAATAGTCTGTATTTTTTCCAATCCCTTTTCCTCAATTTGTGCTGTCCCTCGATATAGCCACATCTACAAAAATGACTCCTTTCTTTTCAGTTACTGCTCTATCCGGCATTTGAGCTGACCATCGCTTGTAGGAACAATCCCATCCATTTCTAACATCATCATTTTCAACGATTTCACTACCACTTCAGGAAACTTGGAAGTTATGATTTTTGCACAGATGCCAACGCATCTTAGTGCTGCAAAGGAAATTGCAAAGATGCAACTCCAAACCATAGTTTGTTGTTGTTATCGTTGCTGTTATTACCATTATTTAAGCACTGTCTCTATCCCCAGGCTGCCCTTTCCCCCATACTCACCCACAGTCACCCTGTTGGGTCTCTCTGGGTCTGGAAAGGACAGAAAGACGTCATACTGGATCTCCGTGGCCTTGTCTAGACCGGATTCCGGGTCACTCCAGCGTTGCAGGAGGAGTTGCACCAGATCCTGGTCCCCCTTAGTGGTTGCCATGTGAGGCTTGGCCGCCAGCTTCCTAATGTGTGAAGGACAGACCTGGGAACAGGGTTTGCTGCACATGGGCAGATTTCAGAGGCTGCTGCAGAATTCCTCCCCTCCAACGTCACCCTTCTTGCATGATGGCGTCTTTCAATGGAGAAAGGTAGGGCTAACCAGCCTGGCAATCTCCAGATATTTTGGACTGCCATTCCCAGCAGCATAACCAGTGGCAGAGAATGGTGGGACTGTTTGTACAAAATATTTGGAGTTGTCCAGGAGGATGCCAGGTCGCAATGCTTTACCTACTGCACCATGTATTCATATAGCATAGTGGCTGTGATGGAATGGACTTATGAAGGCCAGGCTGAGGGAGATAAGCGTGTTCTTAGTTCACCGCAGGAGCGTGGGAAGTTCAAGAGGATGAGACTGGCACCTGAGGAATTCACGGTGTTGTGGCTGGCTGGCTTGGGAGCTGGGGTTCAGTCTGGGGAGATTTTTCTGTCTGGAGGTTGTAGCTAATAAACACAGCAGAACTGAATTTGCATTGTCTCTTGGAGTTCTTTGGGCTAAACCTGACATCAATCTCCCCAGACTGAACCCCAGCTCCCAAGCCAGACAGCCACAACACCGTGAATTCCTCAGAGAGGTGCCAGTCTCATCTTCTTGAACTTCCCACGCTCCTGCGGTGAACTAAGAACACGCTTATCTCCCTCAGCCTGGCCTTCATAAGTCCATTCCATCACAGTGGCTGCTGCGTTGAACTTTCACAAATTGTAGGCTTTTAGAGTTGAGAGATTCCTCAGAGGTCATCTAGCCCAGTGTTTCTCAACCGTGGCAACTGTAAAATGTGTGGACTTCAACTCCCAGAATTCCCCAGCCAGCATGCTGGCTGGGGAATTCTGGGAGTTGAAGTCCACTCATCTTAAAGTGGCCAAGTTTGGACAACACTGTTTTAGACTATGGATTTAAGAGTCCTATGGAAGATGGGGATCTTTAGATGGGATATCCCCACTGCCAGCATGATGACTCGATTCGTACAACCCAGGGTCCAAAGAAAGCCATTTTAGAGTTTGCATGATGCATTGAATGGTACATTTACCAAACAGGCTTGTTGTTACAGTACATTTAACCTGGTTATGAAGTAAGCCAGTTTTCTGATTTCATATCCTACATTCATCAAATAGGTAGGTTTAACATGCTGTGCCATCAAACTGAGGGGGAACCTAGCCAAGCTTAAAACTAATCACATTTGGGATACTTTAAGAATGCAGCTGTCTGAGCTCAATGGATCTGAAACCTCTGAGATTTAAGATACACAGGCAAGGCACATTCAAATCTTGGATTAAGATAGGCATGCCAAATTTAAATCTTGGATTAAACCTGAATCCAACCGACTACACAGACCTTCACACTTCAAAGTATGGTAATCCAGCCCTGATACTTCTGGGGGTCCGACTTGTTTGCTGAACTGAGCCCCACCCCTCACCTCCAAATACCAACATGATGGTCCCAAGGGCCACAGGGCCCTACCCATGATTTCAAGGCTGGTCCCGTCCCTCCAAATGTCTCCTCGCAACTTACTTGAGGTTCTCTCGGATGTTGGCAGCTTCCACCTGGTTCATGAACTCCTCCAAGATTGCTAGATCCAGGTCCTTGGAAATGCTGCTGACCCAGCTGGGGGAAGACGTCTCTTTCGGGATGGCGTAGTGCCCCAGCAAGATGCCGACAGTCAGCAGTGCCGCTCCGCCCAAGGCTGACCCCAGAAAGTATTTCCAGCCTGCCATGGCTCCCAGCGCCCAGGAAGGGAGGGGTCCGGTGGTGTGACCAAGAGACCCTCACAGCCTCTTTTCTTAGCCCCTGTCCTAGGCAGATCTTGCGCTGCAATGGGGCGTGAAAAGGCAGGCGTGTTGCTCTGGCGTGCCCTTTGAACGCCTGGGATGGGCTGATCAAGGACATGGCCTGTTCTGTTCTGCAAACGGGGTGGGAATGTTCTCAGACCAATTGGGTGGAAAGAGATTCGGTTTTTGCAGCCGGGTTCTGCTGCTCCAAACGGGGCAACTTGCAAAAATTGGCTTGTTGCTTTGTTCCAGCAAGCCCTAACAGCATGTTGAATTGGTGGCGTATTGGCTGAACGTGGTGTTGGGAGAGCTGAGTTTGAGTCCAGCCTCAGCCCTGGGAGCTCGCAGGGTGGTTTTGGACCAATCGTGCTTTCTCAGGCAAACCAAGGGGGAGAAAATTGGAGGAAGGAGGAGGATGTACGTAAAAGAAAAGAGGAGAGATATAGATTATAGGTATATGTAATGTCATGTTTGGGTGGGACGCCACCAAGAAATGAAGCTTAAGCTGGAAAGTTAAAAAAATCCTTGCATGAAGTTAAGAAGAGTTGAGCTTGAATCAAAGGAAACTTTACTATATACTCAGCAGCAACGCACTGAGCCAAACGTGACCGATCCCGAAAAAGGTGGGAGAATCAGAACTGCTGCACACCTGGGTGAGAGACCACCAGTAGGTCCCAGGACATAAAATGAAAAAAATTCCAGAGAACACAACGGCAAACCACTTGTGTGGCCTTGCCAAGAAATCACAAGCAGGCTGACTGGGGGCCATCAGGAGCTGGACTCTTCGCTTTCGTATTTCATGTGTAGGCAAGAGGCAGGCAGGAAGTCAGAATGAGGAAGGAAGGAAGGAAGGAAGGAAGGAAGGAAGGAAGGAAGGAAGGAAGGAAGGAAGGAAGGAAGGAAGGAAGGAAGGAAGGAAGGAAGGAATATTTGGGACACAAAGCCCAAAGCAGTGTTTTTTCAACCTTTCAGTTGTGTGGACCTCCCCAGGCCTGGCTGGGGAATTCTGGCAGTTGAAGTCCACTCGTCTGAAAGCTCCCAAAAGTTGAGAAACGCTGGCCTAAAGCAAGGAGCAACCACTAAAAAGTTGGTTCTTTCAGAAATCAACAGATGATTAATGTAGTTCTCAGGTGCTCATTTGGGGACAAAGAATTATTCAGATACGCAGGTTTCGGCCAGGGTCTGCGATGGCAAAGATGCAAGCCTTCTCTCTCTCTCTCTCTCTCTCTTTGTACATGCGAGACAAAGCAGGGATAAATTATTTAACGTGTCCTTTGTTTTTATTCATTTATTTGTCCCTTCATTCAATTTACATATTTATAAATTGCCGTTCCTCCAGAAATAACCCGGTGTAGTTTGAAGCCGTGCACCAAAAGTTTTAATAAACTACAGTAAGATATCCAAACATCCTCCAACAACACCGAAAGGTCACAAAAAGGCCTGTAGTGAAACCGATCCACTTTAACAATCCCGCACCAACAGAAGCTCCGTCTTCCTTTCCATTCTCTTGCTTCCTCCTTTAAGACCGCCGAATTATAATGCAACCCGGGTGATCAGAGCAGGGAAAGTGGGAGAAGGCGGCCCCTTCCCATACGTGTCCCGGTCACTGAAGAAGCCCGCAGCGGCACAGCCTTCGTGAGACCCGCCACGCTTGCTTTGTGTTACCCGGGCTCTGCTTTCCGTGGCTTCCCGTGCTGGGCATTCCTGCTTTGCTGGGCCCGCTGAGTGAACCGCACCAACGAGAACATGGGTCCCTCGATAAAGTGGGGGGAACGTATTCTGTGAACACTACCCAGCAGGGGTGTCAAAAAAAATCAAGATGGCAACATGCCACCCACACAAAAAAAACAGGTGGAGCTTCGTTTGCAAACATCAGGGCCGCCATCTTGACTTTTTTGACCATACCTTGCCAACACCCCTGTTCCCAACCGGCCTCTTAAGAGTTTAATTGGAGTCTTTGATCAGACCCGAGGGTGGCTCTGTTTTAAGGGGAGATCGTAATCGAGGGAGAACATTCCTCGCAGGCGAAGACGGGCGCATCTCTTCCCCACGATGCAGCCGGTGCAACCCAGCAGCCCCAGTGGACTTAGCTGGGGGGGGCGGGGGGCCGAGGGCCCTGATCCCGACAGGCAGCGGCTCTGCCTCCTCACAGGGCCGTCGAGTCTTGGGCAGAAGCACTGCTCCGTCTCCCCCTTCCTCCCCCCTGGGGGACCTGGGGCAGTGTGCCCCCCATATGCCGAGGGCTTGGGCAGATCTCCCCCTCCCATGTCTTCTTTCCAGGGCTTCGCAGGTGCTGGTAGGAACGGTTTTCGCCGCTCTCTCCTTCACGCGCAGCTAAGCCGTGGGGTCGGGGCCAGGCGGCCGCCTTCTCCAGGTTCTCCCCGCGCTCTGAGCACTCGGGGGAGAGGCCACGGCTGGCCAGCCTCTTCGGCCTCAGCTGAGGATCCAGACCGGATCGCCACGTCTGCTCCACCAAGCCGGGGCTCCGGGAGATCTCGCTGCGATCTGAGCGGCCCCGTCTGCTCCGTTCAGACCCCTGAGCCAGATGCGGGCTGGCTGGCTCGCTGGAGAGGAGAGGGGGGCGCAGCATTTCGAAGACCACCAGCTCAGGGGCTGGCAAGCTGCTCGCAGGGGGTGGGGGTGCCAAGGCCTCCTGCAGGTAGAAGAAGCAGGGGGCTGCGGGGGCAGAGACTGGGCCCATCTCTTTCCCGCGGTACTCATCCTCCGTTGAATTCACGCCCTTGGAACCGAACGTAGTGGACTTCCAAGGAGGGAGAGATGGACCACGGGTGTGGCTCTTGGCAGGGGGTCCAGGTGCCTCATGGCCCCCCAGTGACCAGCCTGGACCAGATTCAGAGCTGCAGCCCGGCTTGCTGCTTTCAGGGGTCAAATCAGCCTGGGCAGGACTGCTCCGGGGGCTGGAGGCTCCATCCTTGAAAGAGGGAGGGGGAGGAACTACATCCAAGAGTGGTTGGGAACAGAGACCAGTGGGGGACTTCTCCCCAGGCTGGGGCTGGATGCTGGATTTTGGGAGCAGCCCTGAGACCTGGAGAAGGTTGAGAAACAGACAAGAACAAGGAGTCTGTTCAGGTGTCAGTCACTTTTCAAGCAACTGACCATTCATTCAACCGTCATGAGTTTCCCCCAAATAATCCTGGAAATCGTTGTATTGTCGAAGGCTTTCACGGCCGGCATACGATGGCTGGTGTGGGTCTTCCGGGCTGTGTGGCCGTGGTCTTGAAGTTTTGTTTCCTAACGTTTTGCCAGCACCTGTGACCGGCATCTTCAGAGTGCAGGAGCACAGACAGGAGCAGTTCAGGATGCCGGTCACAGGTGCTGGCAAAACGTTAGGAAACAAAACTTCAAGACCACGGCCACACAGCCCGGAAGACCCACACTAGCCAATCCTGGAAATCAGTGGAGCATACATTGGAATGGGCTCAGAAGGAAAATCAGCCATGAGTGGTGGGACCACTCTGTGCATCCCACACGCCAGACTCCTAACACATCTGGAAAGTGCAGGTCTGCTGCTTCATGTAACATTGTGAAAAGCAGACTACAATTTCTTCTTTCGGTTCAAAAGGAAGATCCTTTACTTAATTACACAAAATAGAGACCACGTCAAAGGGCTTCAAAGATGTTTTCTATATCTCTTTAGATCAGGGTTTCTCAACCGAGGCAACTTTGAGATATGTGGACTTCAGCTCCCAGAATTCCCCAGCCAGCATGCTGGGATCTGTGCTTGGCAGCGTGCTGGCTGGGGAATTCTGGGAGTTGAAGCCCAGGGATCTCAAAGTTGCCAAGGTTGAGATACACTGCTTTAGTTGATGGTCCAGAGCAGTTGTGGCAACTGAATACACTATCCACATACAAAAGCAAACAGGACTCCTGTATCTTTAATAACAGAAGGAACCCAGACGTTAAAGGTACAAAAGCCCCATTTGCTCTCACCACTGTTATTGCCTCAGCTTTGTTCTCTGCTTTTTAATTTTTTTTAATTGCTTTTAAAATAACAGCTTTGTTCTGTGCTTGTCCCAAATCCCAGTTTATTCTAAGTAATCTCTATCAGCCTCACACCATTATTCATCCCAACCCACATTTAGATGCAAGCAAGGTACTCACATTACTTTTCTCCGAGCTGCAAATAACATTTTGGGCCCCGATGAGCCGTTCCAGTTCACAGATTCGCTGGTTCCAGGTCTGCCTTTCTTCAGCCATGCTCTGAACCTGATGAGAAACAGAGACGGGTGGAGAGGCCAGCCAGTAAAGGGGTTCGAGCAGTGTTTCTCAACCTCGGCGACTTTAAGATGCCTGGGCTTCAACTCCCAGAATTCCCCAGCCAGCATGGGTGCAATCTTCCAACCTGGTACCTTCAAAGGAGTTAAAGCTCCAGTTCCCATAATCCTGAAACCAGGTTTTGTGATGCTCAAATGGGGGATTCTGGGAAGTGAGATCCAAGATACCTGGAAGACAACAGTTTTGGGAAGGCTGGCTACAGCGTGACAGGGCAGACATTGAGGTCACATCAGAAAGTCCCTGGCTCCCGTCTCATTTCTCCTAAAAAGTCAGTAGGTGAGGTCAGAATATTTCCTCTAAAATCAGGGTAAACCATCTATCCCAGATGAGAACAGAAGTCTTGGAGGAGAAATGGTGCCTGACAACTCTTCTGCCGGACCATATACAAATCAGGAGCACCTCTGAAGGCATTTGGCTGACTAACCTTGAGATCGGCCGTCAAAATAAAGATGATACCGCATTTCTAGTTGGTGGGATCACGTCATTTTTCTGAAATCTAGACTATCTTCCGAAGTTTCCTTCCGGCTGGTACTTCAAAGGGCCTCCGTTCACCCAGGCCTGTGGAGAGGATGACCAATGCCCCTTTCTTCCTCTCTGTTCCCCTCGGGGTTTATTATTTTCATCGTTCTTTCACCTTATGCTGTTTTTCTGGGTTTTTTCCAATTGTTCCTTGTTTTTAAATGGCTTAACCATTGCAAACCGCCCAGAGTTGCTGGGATTCAGGCAGCATATAAATTTAATAAATTATCGTTGTTGTTATGGTTGATCGCACAGCCAGCCAGATGTTTAGACTGGTTTTGGCATTTTTGTCCACCCATTGAATCCTTCCCAAGGACCTGGGATAGGCAGAGGTTGTTGTTTAATAACATTAAAGGAATCATCGCAGGATATGAGCTGTTCCAAGTAAAGCTGCCGTTTGCAATTTCCTGATGGTGATGATTATCATCATTATTATTATGTGTTGGATTAATTCATATTCCAAGAACAGCTTGGCTACGCAATAACTATAGAAATTGTACTGCAATCATATTAGCTCTTACTTGGAAAAATGCGTGATAGATTCAAGAGAGAGAAGGCAGGCAGGGTGATACCACGTTTCTGCGGCACGAAAGCTTATTTATGATCCTAATTCATAATGATTGGAAAGGAGCAAACGCAGCTCAGCTATACATTAAGCTTGCAACTATTAGCAGAGCATGAAGATGGTATAACGTTTCAGAATATTTAAAGTTATCTGTCAGAAATTATATTTAGAAATTCAAGTCATTGTATTCAATTACGTAAGTTCATATATAATTAACAATATCAATAAGTAATATGACAGATTTCTTACAATCATCTGAAGCTTTTCTTCTAACAACTGGTTGGTGTGTCGTGTGTTTGAATACTCTTCTTGAATCCTAATGGAAGAAAAACAGAAAGTAAAGTGTCAGTTCCGAATGAAAGTTCTGCATAGAGAAATTTGGGATGAGATGGAAGAAATAAGTAAACTATAGTAGTTCCCAAATAGCAATGTGTTGGGCAAAGGTGTTGGGAATGTTAATATGTTAATATTAAACTCCCATAAGTGGGTTGGACTACAGGAAACTCCACCCCACTAAATTCCCACATGTGCTTTCAACCTTCCTTACCTGTTGAATTTTTCCCTTAACGTTTCTAAAGTTTCTTCCCAGTTTTTTTGCAGGTTCTGTTGGGCAGATGCGGACTTGGAATCCAAGGCTGAAGTTGTTGGTGGCTCCTGCTCCTGAGTAGATCTGTAATGAGAACCGAATCCGAAGTATTTGTGACGGGTAGGGCTCAGTGATGAGGTGCCAATAGGTCAGTGTTTGCTCTTAGCGACCACATAGATCAGTGTTGTCCAAACTTGGCCACTTTAAGATGAGTGGACTTCAACTCCCAGAATTCCCCAGCCAGCCATTCTGGGAGTTGAAGTCCACTCATCTTAAAGTGGCCAAGTTTGGACAACACTGACATAGATAGATTGAATTGATCCATTTTCTGGATTTGCACCATAAATTTCAAAATAACTAATAGTGTCACATCCACTTCAGTGATCTGGGTTAACACAAATATTCAATTTAAAGGCGATGTGTTCCCACAATCCCACTTGGACAGGTTTTCGAAAGGAATCTGAAAGTCAATTCAAATTGTTAGAACAAGTTGCCTCCAAACCAGTTTGGACAGTTGAAGACACTCCTGTGCATGGGGAAAAATGGCTTTTTCTGAACTGATTCAGATGTCTGAATCCACTTGAACTGATTGGATGGTCCGGCTCAGATCGAAATGGCTGATTTTCGGAATGGATTTGAATTATGGGATCAAATCCATTTTTCCAAACTGGATCAAAGATTCAGACTGGATTGGTACGAATCATAAAGGGTTTCACTGCTCTGGCTAAGCACGTTATGCAAACCGAGACCTCTGTATAAGGCGCCTGCCTGCCTGCCTCGGAGGTTGCAGCAAGAGATTGGGAACTGCGACGGGACCAACATATAAAATCTAGAAAGGTGAGATTTAGAGATTGATTAACAATGGCACCCCACAAACAACTCTTGGGTGATTGGCTGGTGTGGGTCTTCCGGGCTGCGTGGCCGTGTTCTGGAAGTTTTGTTTCCTAACGTTTCGCCAGCATTCACAAACACCAGCACAGTTTCAATAAAAAAGAGGAAAGTCTAAAAATCAACAAAACCTGGCTACCGATCCTGAAAAATACAGCCTGCAAAAGGTCAACGAACTCAGCATAACCACCAGGAGCGTGAACAATTCACACAATGAACATGCTAATCACCCTCAGCAGCACTCGTTAACAACTCAATAGAAAAAACCCTGCCTAAGCCCCAGGAAGATACACACATATTCTGACACCAAAACAAGCAGCCAATCGTTAACCCAACCCCCCCCCCCACACCCTTCAGGCACCCTCGCTGATCTCTATAAATACCCACAAAAGGGTCACATCATCCTGGGCACAGAGAGAACTGCTCCTGTCTGTGCTCCTGCCCTCTGAAGATGCCGGTCACAGATGCTGGCGAAACGTTAGGAAACAAAACTTCCAGAACATGGCCACACAGCCCGGAAGACCCACACCAGCCATCGTATTCCAGCCATGAAAGCCTTCTTGGGTGATTGTTCCAATATCTGAAATCTGACTTCCAAATTTGTGAAAGTTGTTTTCCCTTGAAAAAGAGGTTATCATCATTGTCATCATCAACATTTATAAGGCCACCCAGTGTGACCCTGTGGGTGGCATACAGTATAAAATGCAAACAATAAACCAACCCCCCCCCATATAACATTAAACATTATGTATATAATATATAAATACAAAATAGAAAATGTTGTTCAAAGGAGGCACCAGGAAGGGGCTGGGAAAGCAAGGGCCCCCTTTCGAGTGACTCGACATACAGGGGAGGGTGTTTATAAAGGAGATGCGGGCATACTCACGGAGGTGGTTTTCTGTTCCCTTCTGCCAACAGTTCCTGAAAAGCAAAGGAAAAGTGATCTCAGTTCTCATTCTCTTCCTCCTCCCAAAGGTGAATGATCAGCCCATAGAAAAGAGATCTCAGAGGAGACCAGATGGGAGACGATTTCCATTCCAAGCCTATCCTTGCCGCTTAGGACACTGATTCCAAATTCAGGGCTTTCTTAATCTAGATCTTCTTTTCTACAATTCGGTTTGGTTCTCTTCCTGAAGCGGCAGCCAAAAAAAGGCCATACCTGCTGGGGATTATGGGAACTGAAGCCCAATATATCCTCAGGGCACCAAGTTGGAGAAGGGGGATGTGGGTTTTTAGTGTGGACTTTCACAAACTTTGTCACAGAGCTGGAATGGTGTGTTTTGGCTTAGTAACTCTTCATCCACTGATCACTTTTATACCCCACTTATTCTCCAAGGCATTTAGATATTCCCTTCCTGCCATTTCGTCATCATCATCATCATCATCATCCTTTGAGGCAAATTGAGCCAATAGGGGTTTGAACCCAGATCAGCCCATTTTTCTCTGAACTTTTTTCTCCCGTTGATGAATTTCAAAAAGTAAAGCAAGCATCTGGGTATCACAAGACAGAAATCAAAATGGAGAGCTATTAAAATTAGATGGTAGAAAATTACTCAGCTGTTTATTTTTCTTATCACCCTGACAAAAGGCTGAAACCATCCTTTGTGAATGAGTGGAAATTCTGTCTGTCTATCATCATCAGATTCTGTCTGTCTGTCTGTCTATGACAGATAGATAGATGAGAGAGAGAGAGAGAGCTCGCAGGACTGAAAGCTATAACATCAAGAGATTTGGAACATGCAAAGGAGAAAATGATGCTTGTGATGCACCAGGATTAATTAATTAATTAATTAAATTTATTTGCCTCCCCGTCTCATATACATGACTGTGGGCGGCTAACAATTAAAACAAAATAAAGACACAATAATTAAAAACACAAATAAACATTCCTTCCTGCTAGCTCTCTCAGGGACTGGGAGGAGCAGCTGATTCCAACTGAGAGTGTCCCCCTTGCTCCCTGGTAGAGGGAGCCCCCTTTCTCCCACCTAGAGGTGAGCACCCTAAACCTGTGGGTTGGTCTCTGAGCACTCCAACTTCATTCTTTGGCTTTTGAATTAGACAGCCAATTGGCTCGCTGCAGAAATTTGGCTGCAGTTTTGGGGGGGGGGGGCAAATTCACCATGCTGACTATTATGTTAATAAAGGAGACAGGAGTCCCTGCAAAGACAGACAGCACAGGTCTTCTCCTTCGGGATGTTCAGAATATGGCCAGAGAGTCTCTGTTTTTGCAAAAAGCCTTGTACCTTACAGAGCATCCCACTCTTTCTGGCCACAAGCCCTGGCCATTCTTTGCCATTTGATTTCTCTGCTCCTCGGGGCACCATCTCCTCTGCTTTCTTGAAGGACCGTTCTTGAGCCTTGGCCTCCAGAGCATGCTCTGCTTCTGCCTCACTGTTCCTCCTTGCTCCACGAGCCTCTTCTGACAGCTCAGGCAAACTCAGGTTGGCCAGAAAATGAGTCAAGAGGCCCGATTCAGAACTGCTGCTGGTCTCATCTGGAGTCCTGGCAGGGTTGGGATTAGCCTGGGGCTGGCTGGGGCGGATGGGGGTGGTGTCTCCTTTGGCTTCAAACTGTCTGATTCTTCTCCTCCTGTGCAAGGACATTTTGCCCTCATTTTTTTCCAGCAGTGACTCGGATGAAATAGACTTGGAATTTGACCCAACAGAGCTGGGGGCTCTGTTGGTCAGAGAAGATACCTCAGGCTTCCAGCCCAGTGACATGAGACTGGAAGGACTCATGACTTGTTGGGTGACTTCGTTGAGGAACTCTGAAAAGCGCAGCTTCTCCTCTATCAGCCTTGCTTCTCCTGGGGCAAGTGACCTCCTGGGGAGACTCAGATCCAGGCCTTTAGGAGAGGGGTGCTTCTCCTGCTGCTGGCATCTTCTGGGTCTGGGAGTCAACAGAGCCTTTGCTCCTGTTGACCGTTCAGTGATGGTCTCATTGGATGTGGTCTTCCACAGCTGGCCGTCCTCCTCCACCACCCCATTTCTCAAGATAACCCTGCCAAGAGCAGGCAGGCCAGTCTGGGGGTGCTGCTGCATAGCTGGAATTTCAGCCTCTTCACTGAAGACAGGGCTGTGCTCCAGGCTAGTGGCCTTGTAGAAATTCTGGTCTATGCCTTCAGGTTGGCCCATCTGTGGCTGGAGCTCCTGGTGGTCCTGAGGAAGGGAGAAATGGCCAGCACCCATACTGTGGCCTCTCATAGTAATTTCCCTGTGAGACTGGGTTGGGGGAGAATGGTCCTCTGAAGTGACCATTAGAAAAGCTTCCTTTTCAAGCCTGGCTTCTGAAGGCCACAGTGCCAAGGAAGGGGATGTGGAAGAGCTTGAGGAGTGAGTAGACAAGTGGTCATCGAAGCTCTCCACCTGCAGGGGCCAATACATCCTCTCTTTCCTTTCCTTGGCCTGTTGGACCGGCGTGAAGAACTTTTCCAGGACTTGGAGCTTCCCAGCTGGAACTCCACTGCCACCATTCTCCTCGGACCAGCGGGTTGGGTTGAATGCCGCCGCCTGCTCTTTCTTGCCCAGCTTTTGCCGGATGGCCGAAGCATTCATCTTGAGCAACGGGCTCAGCTGAGCTCTGCCTGTCTGCTGCTGAGCTGGTCTTCCCTGCTTGTTTATCCAGGCCAGCAGGTTTAGTGGAGCAGAAATGTGGGTTGTCAATAAAATCAGCCTTGGAAGTCTGATTGAACTAATAGAGGCCAGCAGTTTGACGAAACCATCCATTTTGCCTCTTTCCTCGCCATCAAGCCCAATTTCAAAAGCAAATTGCTTCCTCCCATTTTGCCAACATCATGGTTTAGATCTGAGCTTAATCTATTTCACCAAGGCTGACATTTTCTGAATGAATGAACAAAATGAAGCCCTTCTTACCTCTCAGAAACAGATTATGCAAGACATGAGCTATGTCACCAGCAATTTCCAGAACGGCATTCATCTATCTATCTATCTATCTATCTATCTATCTATCTATCTATCTATCTATCTATCTATCTATCTATCTATCTATCTATCATCTGTATCATCCCTCTCTCTCTCTCTCCTATCCATCCATCCATCCATCTCCTTTGGAATTCAAGCCTTGGCTGGAATTACAGTGGATATATGTAAAAGTCCCAGCTGGACTGTTACATAAACATATCCCTGGGAGCGCTTTTACTCGTGTTTCAAAGAAACTATTTAACAATAAAAATTGTATATTGACCCATTGTCCCATATGAGGGAAAATCAATCATGTGATTAGATTATTTTTAACCATACTTACATACATACAAAAGCAAATCTTTTGTATTCAACCGTCCCATCAACTCAGCTGGAAAATTGGCAAGGGTCTCAAGCCCCTCTCCCCACCCACCCACCCGAGCCCCGATACACCAAGAGAAATTCAGCTCTGAAACCTGCATGTGCCCTGTCCAAAATCAGCAGCCTGGCCTTTCTCCCTGCAGTCAAGGACACCGAGTAGGGTTGATCGGGATGGGAAAGCTGACCCAGTAGCTGGATTCTGAAAAGGGTTTTTTTTGTGCTCCTCTAAAGCAACAGCAAAGAAATTCCATTGTATAAGGGCAGCAAATTATTGGAAGAGACTGAGGGTTTTCTGTGTAATGGAATTTCCTTATATCTTTCAGTCAAGGGTGTTTACTTCTTGCACACAGAAGTAATGCATACTTTGATTTGGGACCTTAGGAAACTGATATACAGATGCTGTTATGCTGATGGTGGGACAGATATGAACGCTGTCTAAAGGTGGATTGTTAAATAAATATGTGTATCACTCACATGCTCAATAGCATGAACTCGGGGGACCCAGGAGGCATGTTTTCTCAGTGGCAGCCCCTGCTTTTTGGAACTACCTCCTCACCAATATACAACTGGCTCTGATCCTCCAGAAAGGCAGTTAAGCGTTCCCAATTGGCGAGATACGGTGTGTTTTAATTCTAATTGCCATTTAATGGTTTTACTTGGTTTTAATGGTGTTATTTTCCTTTTGTAATTTTTAAAATGTTTTCTTGTATGCTGCCCAGTTATGTTGTCTGTCCATATAAATGTGTTAAATGAATAAAATAAACCTATCTTTCCTTTTGGGCTTAAATAGGATAGTTTCAATCAGCAGGGATTTTACTTCTTCTCTGACTTTCACTTTTGGACAATACTGGCAATTTTACAAGTGTTAATCAGAGGATGGGAAGCATTCAACGTGTTCACCAACAAGGAAGGATGTTTGCAGACCCTCATGTGTATGTCTGGAGTAAGTATGCCTGAGTTTTAATAGCAGCAAGGCTTCTTCCATGCTTTCACCAAGCTGAAATGGTGCTTTTTTTTCAGCTGCAGGATGTCTTTACTCAACGCCTTGCTGCTGACACAGTAATAACCAGCAGATCTAAATCCCTCCTACCTTCTTTCCCCAAATGGCCAAATATTACCGCAGTGGGATAAAACTGAAAAAGTCAGACTGCAGCCAAAAAGTCTTTTCCACCCAAAAGGATTAGAAGCTTTTTCTGAGTTAAAAGGTGATTGATTAGTATTTAAGCATGATAAATTTCTGCTTCCATTTCTAAATGATTTTAAGTACCTCTTGCTAGATGAGGAGAAAGGGGAGATACTAAGAGGAGATAGAGAATATAGAGCAGTGTTTCTCAACCTTGACAGCCTCAGGATGTGTGGACTTCAACTCCCAGAATTCCCCAGCCAGCATGGCTGGCTGGGGAATTCTGGGAGTTGAAGTCCACACATCTTAAAGTTGCCAAGGCTGAGAAACACTGAGCTAGAATATTGAAAGATGAGGGGGAGATAATTACATCCTAGCATACAAAGACAATGAAAATTAACTTCATATTATGGAAAATTAACAAAGAATATTGTCAGAGACTTTGGCATCTTGATCATCAAAAGGACTTGCCAGAAATAAAATTTCAGCATGGGAAGGAACCTTGGGGGTCTTCTAGTCCAACCCCCTGGCCCTGGGGCATGACTCCTCAGACCACCCCACATAAAGCTGCCAACCTTGGTTGCAAACCTCCAGTGGTGAAGCATTCATGATTCTAATAGCTCTCAGAGTCAGGAAATGCTTCCTTATACCTCCTTCTGCTCTATCTGCCACTGTCTTCTTAAAATCCATCAAGCAATCCTGCAAACTGAGAGACCTAGAGGTTGTTTGAACAAACTTAGGTCATGCCTAGTTGGAAAAGTCATCCCTGAGGCCATTTTAATATAATGTTATTCATGGCTTAGAAAGAATCAAACATTGGGGCTGAAATTTACAGAGTGAGAAAGCAAATCTGGTAGCAATTGTATTTATTTCAGTCTTTGATATATCACTATAACACGCCCCCCCCCACCTGCTGCCCAGTCTCTAAAACAGTGTTTCTCAACCTTGGCCATTTTAAGACGTGTGGACTTCAACTTCCAGAATTCTCCAGCTAGCATGTTTTAAGATTTGTGAACTTCAACTCCCAGAATTCCCCAGCCAGCCATGCTGGCTGGGGAATTCTGGGAGTTGGTCCACCCATCTTAAAATGGCCAAAGTTGAGAAACACTGCTCTAAAATAATCGCAGCATTCCCTCACTTCAGTTTCATCCCAAATCATTTCATCACTTTTAGTTAAAAATACGCATGGATGGTTAAAGACAACAGGAAAATAGAAGGAAAGCCTTTTTAATTTTCCTATGGTTATTCTTACAGGGCTGCACTATGAAACACACACAGGTTGAAAAGGGACAAATTGAACTACCAAAGCTTTGCCATTGAGAGGAGCACTTTAAGAGAAATAGCAAAGGAGGCTTAAGAAATGAATTGTCCTTAAAACAAGATTGCCCAAGCTTGCCTTTAACTACCCCATAAAATTGTAAGCTGGCTGACCAAACAAGGTCCTCGCTCCATTTAAGTAAATATGACTTTGCAGAAGGCAAACACAGAAGAAAAATAATTAAAAATAAAACTACTGGACAAAGCAAATTGATGCGCTCTTTCAAAGGCTAGCATGCACATCAACTTAATATCTTGCCTATCTTCTGTGGAGAAAAAATAAAAGACAAAGACAAGCTGTTCCAAAAGTTGGCAATGTCATTTACCAGTTGTGATACTGGACAGAACTAGTAGCCCTCTACCCATATTTTCAGGCTACAGCCAAGAAAAAATTAGTCTTCAGGCCAACAGAACAGTGCAACATTTTTTTTCCCCCTGGAGCATCAACTAAAGTGGTAGCTGCCTTTTGTCACTGAGTACGCCTGTAGCAAAAAAATTTACAGCTTGACACCAAGACAGCTTCAGGGTCCTCCTTGGCAGGCCTCAGATCTATGTACAATCAACATTCTGGACACCGACGTGCTGCGCAGATGCCTCCTCATTCCACAAGAAGGTCAAACCTCTCGGCTTCTTCAAACTCAGCGTTCATCTGGGCTGCCCATTCATCCAGCTCTGATTTCTACAAAGGCAAGAAAAGATCTTTTATCTGGGTAAAAAGATGGTCCTCGTCTGACAATCAACCCCCACCCTACAAGATAGGAAGACTGACCTAACATTCTGCGCCAAGGCAATCCGAAATTTGCAATGCTATGTTGATTAAATTCATCTCCATGTCTTTATATATTTTATATTCTTGGGGAACTGTGGCCCATACAGCCTTCCAAAAGGGTTGTGCTTTTGTTTTTCCTTTTGTGAATCCTAACTTCACAAATTCTGCAGATGAAGCTGATCTTTCAAAATGACTCTGTAGAGCATGTTTTGCTTGTGTAGACCTCAACTCCCAGAATTCCCCAGCCAGCATGTTGGCTGGGGAATTCTGGGAGTTGAAGTCTACACATATTAAAGCTGCCAAAGTTGAGAAACACTGCTGTAGAGGCTTGCAAAAGGTTTTAAGGCCAAAGCACCCAGACTCGAAAATGTAATTTTCAAATACTCTTGGAGTCAGGAATCTTGTTTCACAATTGGAAGAGGCTATTCCAAAGTTGAAATGCTTCCAGTGAGGTTGGAACAGGCCATTTTGGGGTCAAGACCTCAAACCCTCCTTAGTGCTGCTCCTCTCAGATCTGATCTAATCATCCTAGCGTGCTCTTCATTGATAAGCTACTTGCAATCCTTCTCACAAGTAAGCAACCTGTCTTCCCCCAGACCTCAGCCCAATTTAAACCCTACATCAGTCTGGCCCAGTGTTTTTCAAACTTGCGGGCTGTGGAATTCTGGAAGCTGAAGCCCACCCATCTTAAAGTGGCCAAGTTTGAAAAACCCTCTGTGCATCTGATGAAGGGAGCTGCAGCTCTCAAAAGCTCATGCTTTTTCATAAATGTGTTAGAAAAGGTGCTACCAGATTCCCAGTTTTTTTGCCACTGCAGACCATTGCAGCTCTTCCTACAACAGCAGCCTCTGCTGCAATTCCAGCACAATATTGAGAACCAGGGTAATAGGATACTGAAGATGTTTGCAGTCCTCCCTCAGCCAAAGAGATCTCAGAGCGACTTTGGGCCGACTGTTCCCTCTCAAGCAAACCTACCTCATGGGGGTTGTTGTTGCAGGGGAAAATAAAAGGAGCTCCTGGAGATGTAGCAGTATATACATCTAACAAAAAATGCGCAGGGGAATCTTGTATGCAATTGGGCTGCTCCTTGTTGCTTATGCATTTTCTGTTTCGTTAATTTACGTTTTTAGGAAATCCAGCAAAACAAAAGTGCAGAATTTTTTTTTTTTAAATTGTATGGCTGCCCATCGTAGATCTCACGACAATAAAGCCACAAGAGCCACAAAACAGAAACTAAAACCTGCTGCCTCGACCATCCTCCTGGGACGTCCCAACAGCCACCCTCGAGCTCCCATCACACTGACCGGGAAAAAGGCAGGCTTCCCAGGTGCCACTAGATGGCGATATTTCAGGGACAGGACCTGGGGTGTGCCCGCTCCATCTGACCCGGTGGGGCGGGCAGTTGCGAATGAGGAGGAAAAGGCGTAGCTATGCCCACGAGGACCAAGGTGCTGCAAAACCCTCCAGCAACTTACAGTGTTGCATGCCCCCCCCCCACCGTACAATTTTAAATACTTCTCCCATCGCAGCTGCCTGCAAAGCCAAGCATCAGCTTCCACAGCTCCCCTTGAATGCCAAGATTTATGGCAGTGTTTCTCAACCTTGGCCGCTTGAAGATTTATTTATTTTATTTAGAATGTCCATCTCGTTAAATGACTCTGGGAGGTTTACAAAACAATTAAAATCAATTAAAATTACAAAATTACAACAATAAATAAAAAATAAAAAGATCCAAAATAATTGGCAATCACTCAGGGAGCATCAGCGAGGTGCTAGCCACCCCCAGGATTGGGTAGAGTTGCTATCCCCCCATGTAAGCTGGCAGAGGAATTCTGGGAGCTGAAGTCTACCCATCTTCAAGCGGCCAAGGTTGAGAAACAGTGGTTTATGTCTTAGCAGAAACTGCACAAACTGAGACTGAAGACCCAGACCCAGAGACCCTAAATTATAATTTTTAAGAAGATGGAAATGGAAAAGTATTCAGTATGTGCCTGGAGAGCAATCATACTAATTGTAATAAATTTAAAGCAACTTAAAACATATTTAAACTTTATTTCAGTCCTGATTCCACCTGCTACCTTTTGGAATGGGTCCCGGGGTATGCTGTGCGAACAACAACTGCTATCCCCAGGCCTGGGAAGAGTTGTGCACCACTGGATTAGGGTATCGTGTGCACCCAGCCCAATGGAATTAAGCAACCCATAGTTTAATACAGTGTTGTCCAAACTTGGCCACTTTAAGATGAGTGGACTTCAACTCATGGCTGGCTGGGGAATTCTGGGAGTTGAAGTCCACTCATCTTAAAGTGGCCAAGTTTGCACAACACTGGTTTAATACGTCTGCACCAAGGGGCCGAGTAGCCACAGCCCTGCTTCCCTGACTGTGTCCAAAGTCATACTCACATCGAACTGCGGGACCTTCTTCTTCCTGCGCTTTTCTCTGCCGAACGAGATGCCGGGGATGTCAGTGTCTGGCTCCTTGAAGGCGCTGGTTTCCGCAGCTGCTGGCTTTGGGGCACCGTTTGCATTCAGAGGGGAGAGATCAGCCAGCTCCCCTGGAAGCAGAAGCTTTTCGAAACCAAAGAGGGTTTGCCGCTTGCCAGGGCCGCAAGTGGGCGTGGAGGTGCCAGCGAGGCTGCAGCTCGGAAACTCCTGCTTTTCTAGGAAGCTGCGGGTCAAGGAGACGTCCAGGCGGCTGTAAGAACGGCGCACCCGTTTAGCCATGACCAGGTCCTGTTCACACTCTGGCAGAGAATCGTGTGTGCTGGCACTGACTAGGGACGGGATGTCAGTCCCTTTTGGTGGAGTCTCTGCATCAAGATTCAAGGAGCAGCACGGGCCAGAAGACTGGGGTTTCCTCTTGGCCTCAACTCCATGGGGACTTTGATCCTCAGTGGCCCCTGGGGGGCTGTTCTCCTTGTTTTCTTTTAAGGAGATCTGAAAAACAGGAAGGGCATAGTTAGCCTTTAAGAGATATTCTGCTGCTGGTCAGGGTCAAGCAGGACAAGGGGAGAGGTTTCCAGCTGCTTCAACAGGATTTATCTGATCCCCCACTTGACTTGCCATGAATCAGTCTGCATATCGCTAAGGCCTCAAGAAATATTCCTGAGATGTCAAAGGCAAATAAGGTTTTATGGAACTGTAAACTGGTAGCATTTCCCATTTTGAGAAAGATGATATATTTCCTCATCACCTTCCTTCCACATCAAAAGAGAGGCTCTCCAACCGTCTGGTGTGCTGGCAGTGATGTTTAGAGCAATTTATGCTCATTTCTTTTATTCTATGCAGGTAGGCCCCTCCAAAGGAAGGCACAGACCGCAGATACTCATCGTTTTTATTCTCTAAAAATGCCTTTGGCATCTATGTGGATTTCAGAGACATTCTGGAAATAAAGGCAGGACTTCCCATTTATTCTTTTAAAATTAAAATACATTAAAAACAGATGGGCAGAGAACCTAATGGGCATTCATTATCTAATCCTGGGGTGGCTGGTGCCTTGATGATGCTCCCTGATTACTGCCAATTTTAACATCTACCCTTGGATTGTATCTATTTTCTATTTATTTAAGATTACTTTTTACTGTAATTTTAATTGATTTAGAGCTTTGTAAACCACTCAGAGATGTATTTTAACAAGATGGGCAGTGACAAATTTGATAAATAAATAAATAAATAAATAAATAAATAAATAATTCATGAATACACATCAGGACATTCTCTGTTGGAGAACTCAGGATAAATAATACAAAATCAAACATTCTAATCACTCACAGAATCATTAATTCCACACTGTCTCATCAACCTCCCCCAACCTGGAAGCCTCCAGATGAGTCAGACTTCGACTCCTAGAATCCCCCAGCCATCTTGGGGAAGGCCAGGCAACTTAAAGGTTGCAGACCTTGTCAAAGGCACATTATTTTAATTCTCTACATGAATTACAATGGCTCCATGCTTACCCTTGGACTCCGGCGAGGAATTAAAGCACTGTCTTTGACCTGAACCTGGGGAGTGGTTGAGAAAAGAAACAAATGAGATATGTAGTTAATCTGACCTAAGACCATGGAAAGACTAAGTATGCATGGAAGGGTTCATACAACTGCACACCTCCACGTACCAGCTGATTCCGTGGCTTAATCTTTTTCAGAGTTATTGTGCGCATCACAGAGGGACCTGGACACTACAAAGACAGAAAAAAAATTCAGAATGGTAAAGAAAAATCCAGCTGGGAGAGAATTTCTTTATATGTATTTATATCAGTGTTTCTCAAACTTGGCCACTTGAAGATGGGTGGACTTCAACTCCCAGAATTCCCCAGCCGGCTGGCTAGGGAATTCTGGGAGTTGAAGTCCACCCATCTTAAACTCACCAAGGTTGAGAAACACTGTTTCATATATTTATATACTTCTGCAGCATAAAAAGATAAAGTTTTAAAACACACAGACTGTTGCTGAAGACAGAATCTGAGATTTGTTTCTCTAGAATACATCCCATCCTTTCAGAGAACCTGAACAAGTATCCACAACCCAAACACGGGTTGCACAATGCACCACAACCCAAGCAGAATTTTAAATTCATAAAGAACAAATGAAAGAATACAACAAAGCTTTTCTCATACCGGGCTGTCTGTCATTTTCCTGGCTACCCCACTGGGCTTGCCCTGGGACACTGGATGAGTTGAGGAGGACAAGATCCTCTCGGACCTGCGCCTGGGGGGAGAGGAAGAAGCACCTGGGGAAAAGAGAGGATAAAGGGGTTTGGTCAAAAATGTTGAGAAAAATCATGAAGCCCACCCACAGTGAATGTTTTCACTTAAAAATTTAGCAGTGCTACAAACCGGGGCATCCTATAGTGCCAATTCTGTTAGGAATTGGTTATAAAAGAGCCTTATGCCTTCTAGAAGGCCAGTAATGAAACTATAACAACAAATTACTGTAGTGCAATTTGTTAAAAGGCATTTGAAGCTAATGGCATACAAGGCAACCAGTCACTTGGAATACAATAGTTACAATTAGCAGCTACACAGAATCTTCAGTTCACCTGGGGAATTTAGGACATTCATCGCAATGAAAGACAAGAAAGGGAGGAAGCATGGACTTTCAAAAAGCCATTCATTTTGACAGAGCAAATAGTGCTCAGCTACAGTCAGGGAAAGCAGAAAAATAAAACTAAAAAATAATGTAGACGCTTCTTGCTGTATTACAAAAAGTAAGAAAAAAATGTAGTGCTGGAAAACAAAGTTTAAGATGTAAGACTCTCAAAAAAATTACACAAGTGCTTAAAAAAATAAGTGGAAAAAATACAACAGAAAAAGTAATAATAATGAAAACGTAAAGTACGTTGTTACAACAATAAACAGTTACAATTCTATATATATTTCTCTAATGCAAATAGTATGTGAGTGTATATATGTGTGTGTATATATGTGTGTGTGTGTGTATACACATACATACACTTCTACTACTATCGTGCTTTTTCTTAATCTACTGTATTTTGTAAAAATGAGTCCCATATTTCATTATACTTGTCCATACAAAGTCTACGTCTATAGGCAATCTGCCTATAAGCGGCAAGCACAATCAGGTCTTCAATCCATTGAATAAATGGGGCCATACATTTATCTTTCCAATGCTGCAATATCAGTCTTTTGACATAGGGGCACGGAGAATCCCATTTACATTGTCCACTTGTCAAATTCCACGTACTAGGTATATAGTTTAAAAGAATATTATCCTCTGAAAATTTTAGCTTTTCTTGCACAATCATATTGATATGGTTGTAATGGATGGCATGAGTGGGGAGGATTCTGGAATGGAAGTTCGAGGTTGTCAGGAGGGGGGAGAGACATTCCAGAGCAAGCGCCTCCTCAGCCAGCAACAAGCGTGTGGGAAGACGAAGAGGATGAGGCTGGCCCCTCCCTGGAGTCTCACGGGGTATAGCCACTAGTTGCTTTAGCATAGGTTTAGTCTGGCGAGATTCTATCTATTAGGTGCCAGCTAATAAAGGAACTGAACTGTACTGGATTGCCTTGTGGTTGTTCTTGGGCTGAGCCTGACATCGATCTCGTCAGACTCACCCTATGCCAAAGCAACTAGTGGATATACCCTGTGAGACTCTAGGGAGGGGCCAGCCTCATCCTCTTCGTCTTTAGTCAATAAATCGTCTAAAACTGATTTATTGATAACAAATATTTATATAACCTAACAGTAGTTTTTTTAGTTTTAAAGGATTTAGCTAGTTGTTCTAGTATCTCAGGTATCTCAGAAGCTGAAAATGCTGCTAGTCATTTTCAAGTCAAACGATGTTGTTAACAAGTATAGCTGTAAATATTTTAGTTTTAATTTTGGAATGCAGTCTGTAATTTGAGCTACAGTTAGTACCAGATCTTGCTTTTGCTAACGCTCCTTTGGTTGCAAGAATCTAGCCAACTTGATTTCACTGATGTCCACTTGATACCATTGTTTAGGTTGTTGGAAGAATGCACTTGCTATTAGTCCTGCTTCATGCCCCCAGGCCAAAGCTTTCTGTTATTCCAAGATGCTGTTTTAATTCCAGCTTTAGCATTCCAGACTTCTACAATCAGAATGACATCATTTGGAGGGGGGGTATTGGGTCAACAAGGTGTTGTAAATTGTTCAACAACTGCTTTCTCTGTATTCTGGGAGCTACAGTACAACCACAGTTGTCTTAGTACACACAACATGCCTGCCAGGCTAAAATTAGGCAGGGACTGAATAGTTTGTGGTGCAGCATGTTTTGGGAAAGTGAGCCATTGTCCTACGACATTTTGTGAAAAATGATTGATGATTACGTACCATCAATTTGTTGTCAACTCTTACATTTTCTCCATGACAATCTGTCTGTAACCTGGTCCTTCAGGTCTTCCATTGGTGCCCCCCTTGCCACTATCAGAGTCCACCCACTTTGCTTTGCTTTGTCGTCCTCTGCTTCTCTTTCCTTCCACTTTTCCCAGCATCAGAGCCTTCTTCAGATGCTGGGAAACGTGTCCGAATTAGGATAATCGGGACAGCAATCACACAAAGCCCCAGTAACCCCAGCTCACTGGGTTAAGTACAGAAATTTTAAGTAAACGCAGCACTTGTCCACTATTAACCAGGCTGAGCATGTTTTGTAAACCATCCAGCGGAAGACTTACATTTACGGTGCTCCTTCTCTTTCTCCATTCCCACAACGCATTAAGCCCCAAGCCATCAAGCTTTGTTCGCACATCGCCTTAGGCCATAAACCACGATATCTGGGTTCGCACGCACGCCCAGGCCTACCAAACCCCACTTGGCTGGATGCCCACATGGTCCAATCGGCTGAACATGCCCAATCATGCGCCAAGGCACACGTTAAGGTTGGCAGACCACCGCGGCAGGGTTCAGCGGAGCCGCCAAGCCTCCCTCCCCGCCTGGCCCGCCTGGCAGGGCTGTGATGAGCCCAAAGGCGCAATGGCGGCCCCAAGAGGGCTTTGGAGGAGAGGGAGAGAAGAGCGAGCCAAAGCCCCGGCCCCCTCCGCAGAGCCCCCCATGCCTCACTTACCTTCCCGGGCCTCCCCCACGGAGTGCGCCCGTCTCCCGGGGCGGCCTCCCGCCATGGCGGCCGCCGCCTCCGTATCGCTTCGCTCGGCCCTATTCCTTCACCGTTGAAATCGCCCGCCAGAGGCTCGGCCGGAAGTGACACCGAGCCGCGCGCCGGAAGTGCTAGGCTACGGCCGGCGCCATCTTGGGGAGGCGGCGGCGGGTCGGCGTGACGCTCGCCGAGCGCGAAGTTCCCGGAAGAGACGTGGCAGCGGGCCGGAGGGAGGCGGGGGAGAGCGGTGGGCCTCGCTCCTCGCCCGCAGTCCGGGACCGGCCTGGGAAGGCGAGAGCCGCTTGGGCTCCTCCGGGGACGCTCGGGCGCCTGGCTCCCTACCGGGGAGGGCTGCCCCTGGAACTCCCCCGTCAGGGGAGAGAGGTATTGCAGCTGGAGGCCGGGCCTCAGGCGCCGGCGGGGGAAGGTCCGATCGCTCGGGCGCCTGGGTGCCGTAGGGGTGGGCGGGGAGTGCCCACGCGGGTGCTTGGCAGATGCGGGGGTCTGGGGACCGTGGTGCTCGGCCCCGCTCGGAGTCGGGGCGCCGGACACCCGCCCCTCGACGATTGCGCCCCGGGGGCGACGGCAAGGGAGCCCGCCCCCCCGGTTAGTCAGGGTCGCTTCTGAGTCAGGGCGCGCGGTTTGGGCCCCGGCTGCGCCTGAGCGACCCTGTCGGGCGATCGGGACATCTTTCGTGCTAGCTGGGCCGTGACTTGAGTTCTCCGAGCCGGTCCTTTTCCCTCTCTCTCCTCTTTTTCTTAGTGGTCCTGTGTTGTTGTTTTTTCCCCCGATGGTAAGGCTAAACCGTTTTTGGTTCATTGCAAGGCGCCCAGAATCTCAGTGTTCAAGTTGGGTAGCCGCATATGTTTCTTAAATAAATAAATAAAAATAAATAAATAAACGTTGGATCTGGTGTGTTTTAGGGGCCTGGGAGCTTTTCTGTCTAACAAGGGCTGTAAAAATGAATGAATAATGCAAATAGCAAGTAATTGGGAATATAGATTCACATGTTTGGTGGGGATAAGATATTGTTATCCTGTCCTACTGAATTTGATAAGGTAATCCTTTGACGTACAGAGGTGTGATGTTCTTCTGGAAGTGATTCTTCTTTATAACCTGTAACAATTGCTCATAAGGTAGGCATTCAGCAAGGCCAAGTTTCTCTGCATTCCTAAGTGTCACCTGCTGTTTTTCCTTTTGTGTATGCAGCTGTGAAAGCACAGAAGCCTTATGTTCAGTAAGATGTGTAGGCTTAGCATGCCTATTTTGGATCTTTGGAGAGTGATAAAACTGCAAAAGGTTGTGCTCTGAGAATGGTCTAGTTTGCTGTGATTTTCAGAGGGGATATCTGAGAACTGCAAATGGGACTGGGGAAACACAGATGAATCAATGCTTAGTTACCCACGTTAAAGGGGTCTTTCTGTTTTAGGAAGAAAAAGCTGTGAAGGTAAGGAAGAATTGGGATTGTAGTAGCGGTGCAAATTTTGGAACTAGGATAGTGGAGGTGGCCATCTGATCTTGCATTGAATAGGATCAGAAGTACAATGAAAATGTTAGGCAGTGGTTTGAAAAGCTCTTGTGTAGGTAATCCCTCTGTCCATCTCTTCTTTCTCTTTCTCCAGCTCTTCTCAGTCTAAGCCACCGCTGCGCTTACTACAATGGGGCTCTGTAAATGCCCCAAGAGGAAGGTCACGAACCTGTTCTGTTTTGAGCATCGAGTGAACGTCTGTGAGAACTGTATTGTTGCTAATCATGCCAAGGTAAATGGAAATAGTACAGAGAAGGGAGATGCTTTGAAATGAGAGTCCAGAGAATTTAGAAGGGTGATGCATTGTACTAGCAGGATATTAAACCATACAATCTATGAATGGGAAAGGACCTGAGGGGTTACATAGTCACAGGATACAGGACAAATTGGAATGTGTATTAAATTCTTAAATAGAGAGAATTAATTGAACTCTTAATTAGCTTCTTTTGCCAATTAATTAGAAAGCATGCTGCTTTGGATTCATTGGTATACATTCAGTTTAGTTCCAACAGATGAGGGCCCCCCTAAGTATTATGGTGACCCTGTACTTCCCTGAGCATTGAAGCCCCCAAGTCTGCCTTTCAGTTGCTTTCCAGTTCCTGAGCTGGTCTACAAGTTGATTCGTCTCTGGAGGTAGGACAGACCAAACTAGAACCTGATCTATGCTGCCAAGAACCACATGTATACATTTCTTCCTGTGTTAGATTTTGATTGCTGCAAATCACCTTGAAAACTGAAATGAGGTGTTTTAACATTAAAAACAAATGTTAGCAACTTGCTTTTGATACAATTATAATTCTGCTCTTCTCTTTCCCAAGCACTCCTGGTATGAGGGTTAACGTTAAAATTCACATATACATAGAAAAGCAGTCTAATTTTTTAAGCTCCTTTTCTGCAGTAGTCTTCCTGGGTCTGATTATCATTGTCAAGTTTTGTCTTTGGGCTAATCTGATCAGATTAAAAACAAAGGTTCACATCACCTGCAGCAGCTTTTTAAAAACTTGGGCAGAACTTAGGGGTTTGGGACACCAGCTCTGTTGCAGAGTGGTTTCCCAGATCTGATTTTTTTTTTCTTTTTAAATAGCAGTGGTATAGAGTCTTTCTTAGGCCAAGGGCCACATTAGGTCTCCTAGTAGCACATCCCAAGCCAGGTTCTTGAAAGTGGATGGGCAGCTCAATTTGATTTAATTTTATCCAGTCAGTGATATCCTCTGCATGTGCTAGTAATTTGACTTTTCTGCCACATTAAAATAATAGGATTTGGGAGAGACAGCCTAGGCTTAGTGGGGCCATAGGTTGTGGGTACACATGTCGCGCTGACTTGCTGTCCTAAGATTGTCTCCTCCAATCTCCTTTCCTAGGGCAGGTCCTCCTTAGCGGGGGATGCCCAAGATTCCAATTGGAACATGAAATTCCACCATTGATCTCTGGGTCCATTAAGTAACAAAGCTGCTTTTTTCTGAAACACCCCCTGCCCCACCCTAATTTCTTCTGATCTTGTGTTAGCTTCTCAGCTTAGCCACTCACAAGGTTCTTTCTACCTGGATTCTTGAGCTCTTTCTCACTAGGGTTGACTTAGCATTTTTGGCATATGCCACCTTTCTCTTTGCAAAATAATCAGGCTGCCCCTTCCTATTTCCACCTGCTGCCCTTTGCACCAATTTTTTTTTTTTTCCTGTGCTTCTGTTTTTTCAGTGCATTGTCCAGTCGTACCTGCAGTGGCTTCAAGACAGTGATTACAATCCCAACTGCCGTTTGTGTAATACTCTTCTTTCCAACAAAGAGACGGTTCGGCTTGTGTGTTATGGTCAGTAGAAACTCTCTGCGCATTGTGTCAGAGAGGCTTCCCCCTCTGTGGCTCCCTAAAATGCTATCTTGGGGAGGGTGCATTTGGGTTTTCCTCTCCCACCCTTTAGGAGACTGGCAGAAATGTATCCCTTTCGCCAAGCTTTAAAGTGTTCAGTAGATGTTAATTATCCAGGGTTTGATTATTTTACTGGATTGTCTTGATTTTACTGTCATTTTTTGTGGTTTGATTGTTCCAAGCTGCCTTGAGTGTTTGTACATAGAAAGAGAAAGAAATGTAGTGATAATAAATATTAATAAATGAACTGGAAGGGCCAGCCCCCTGGATGTTTTGGCAGTCCTCCAATAAATTCATCCTTCTGGTCTGACATGTCAGTGCTGTTGTTTTTCACGGGCTCCATGCAGGGAAGAATGGGAGGACTTTAATGGTGGAGGTTAAAGAAGAGAGGGTAAGATTGTGACTCATTAGTAAGCTGCATTTGACGTTATGATTGCATTTGCACATAACGTTAAACCAGGATTTTTAAAATGTGGTTTGTTGAAGAATCTACAATAGCTTGATTCGCACATAATGTTAAGCTATAATGGCTGCATTTGCACCCTGCGGTACATCTGAAAGGAACCCAGTCCTTTTATGGGTTAGTGTTTGTATCCCAGGCCAGCTTGAACTTGTGTAAGAAGAATCTGGGCTAAAAATGTGATTTAACTGGGAATCTCAGTGAGAGACAGCCCCTAGTCAACCTTGGCCAATCTCAAAAAGCTAAGAAGGTCAAGCTTGGGTAGTACATTGGAGAGGACACCATCAAAAATCCCAGAGCTCTAGGCTAAATGGGGAAGCTGAAAAATCACCCCACAGTAAGGCACATTCAACCCCCCTTCTTAATAGTTACCAAGAGAACTGCAAGGTTGTGCCACTAAGAGTTATCAACAGCTTAAGAACGTCTTTATTGAATTGAGATGTTCTCTTGCCTGCGCTTTTGCTCACTTGTCAACATTGTACTTGCTTTCTCCTGCAAATGGCATTTATTGATATCAGTAACAAATAGCATCATAAAATAGCATTACATTATTGGCACTTTGCTCAAAAGCCATCCCTTTAAGCAGAAACAGGGTTGTAGCCTCCAGCCAGAAGCTCTTTGCAGTTGTGCACAGATCCTCCAAGGCAGGATTTACCCAGCTGCCCCTCTTCTCTCTAGATCTCTTTCACTGGTCCTGCCTCAACGAGATGGCCAATCAGCTGCCGCAGAACACGGCCCCCGCTGGCTATCAGTGCCCCTCTTGCCAGGGGCCGGTCTTCCCTCCCACCAACTTGGTCAGCCCTGTTGCGTCTGTCCTCCGAGAGAAGCTCTCAACCGTCAACTGGGCTCGGGCTGGGCTCAGGCTTCCCCTGGTAAGAAATTAATCTTGCAATCATTTTGCTGCTTTGTTGCCAATTTTACAGCACCAGGCTGTAAACCTTTAATCTGGTGTTTTTTCAGCCGTTGAGAGCCTCAGGAATGGTGATGAACCATTGAGGGCAGGGGGTTGGATTTGGATTTGGAGCTCGGTGTTTCCAACCTTTGATTTTGTCTATCTTTTAAAAATAGCTATTTTTTAAAAAAAATTCCCTGCAGAATACCTCCCTATAATTATTTGGCAGCTTCAGTTCTGGTTATGCACCTTGGTGCTTTCAAAGGGAGTTTTTGTGGGGCCTTTCACAGGCAATTCAGATGCTCATGGGACTTTAGAGGTCCCCTAGTCCAACCTCCCTTCAGCACAAACATGCACTAAGTCACTCTAACCAGTGGCAGAACTAAAAGAACAACAACAAAGGTCCCTAACCAAGTACTGTACCAGAATGTGGGTGATTTGCACTAATTACAGCCCCTGGGATGAGCTTGTGTAGGAAAGAAAGAAGCCTGATGGGAAGAAAAAGACTTCATAAAATGGAAGAGGCATGCTTGATCCAAACGGCTGGTGCTGGAACGGGGGTTGCAAGAAAAAAGCAAGTGTGACTCCCTTCATCAGTCAGGAGCTGCCTTTCAGATCCCTTTTTCTCTCTCAGGCAGTTGGTCTCTTTGTTCATGGGAGGAGCAAGGAAACGGGTTGCACACACTGACTGCCAGGGTTGTAAGTGAACCCAGAGGGGCATATCCCTTAAGAATAGCTGTGCCAGCCACAGGCAGGAAATGATCAGCGTTGGGAGCAGCTTTTAAATTATTTATTTTCCCCTTCATTCAGGCCTTGCCTGCTCTCCAAAAGTCAAGCCAGATTGACTCTGGACAGCAGGGTCAGATGGTTAGTAGTGCTTCCCATGAGGAAATCCCAGGGTGATAAACTAGGCTGGGAAGTAAAAACAATAATAAAAGAAATCCAAGGAGGAGGCATGGGAATGTCTGTATTGCTGCCTAGAAAACTACATAAACCTGTCTGTGATGTCACCAGGAGTCGAACAAAACTCAGAGGAGCCTTCACTTTGACTTCAGAAGCCGCTTACATTCCAGATTCCGCCCTGATCATTAACCTCCATCTAGTTTTCGCTTTCATTCTGTTTAGATTGATGAAGTGGAAGCCGCTCAAGACACAGATTCTCACCACGCCACTGAGTGCAGTGACTGGTCCAGTTTCACAGGTGAGTACATGGAGTCAGGAGCCAGACGGGGACAGCAGCATTGTGTCTTTGGCGTTGGGGATCCCCTTGGATTTTCTGGCAGAAGCCACCCTCCATCCCCAAAATAATTCCATAGATGGTGTAAGCCCCAAACCTAATTTAAGATGAGGTTGCTATCCAGATTCTGTGTTTCAGAAACATCTGTGTTTCAGAATGGGGGAGGGGATTGTTCACTCCTCAGGGTGAGATTTTCACCCATCTTTCTTGAAAGCAAGAAAATCCCTTTAAGGTCTTTTGCCAATCTTGTGTGAGAGAAAAGCAAGCATGATCACACTTTAAGTGCCTTCAGAGCCTGATTTCTTACGATGCGCTTAACTGGTGACTGGATTATCCCAATAATGCTTTGCATTGCACAGTGAATCATAAACTAATCAAAGGCTTACACGGCATGCTAAGCCCCGCTGACCCCAAGTCTGCCCTTGATTAAAACTAATCCTGCAGAAACAGTCACTCTTGAAGTCACTCTAGTTAAGTCTTTTGGGGAAACCCAGCCAAAGGGAGGTTATTTGAATCTGGCTTGAAGTAATACCAAATGTTGTGGCACTGCAGCCCAAGGAATAGAGCTATTGGGAGTATTTGGGCAACATCTGGAGGGGCCAGAGGAAAAATTCTGGCCCTCTTTTCAATCCAGTCTATCAATAAGTAGACTAAATGCCAGTAGAGTGATGAGAGGTGGTTTGGGCAGTTCCTGTTTGTTTGTTTTCTCTGTCACATCTGGCGGAATGCAGAAAAGGTGGGCAGAATACAAGAACAAGCCACTAACAAGCTATGATTCCAGGCTCAGATACAATGTCAAGACTGATTAATAGAAACTATAGTTTGTAAACTGGTAGTAAATTGTTTCCAAATGTGTGATTTTGTGTTGAAAAACAAGTCATTCTTTCTTTCTTGGGTTTGTACTTCATGGAACATGCTAAAACAAGTTGATTATCTATGTTAGGGCTTAGTGTTACATGTGAACCAGGCTGCAGAGTCTTGGAAGTGCAGCACAAGGCCTGGACCACCATTGTGGTCGCAGAAGGGAGGGGGGGAGATCCTGGGACCAAAAAGCCTTTGGTGACCTATAAGTCCACTGGAGTTGGGCGGCCAATAAATTTAAATAAGTAATAATAATAATTAGCAGTTGAATTCCAGAAGGATCTATGGCTAAGTGGATAAAGCAACAATAAGCCCTGGTTTGTTGAACCAACCCAATAGCTGGATTCAGACGCAATCAGGTTATGTTATATCTTACTTTATTGATACATGCATTGATTAATATGTGACCTCTTCAATGGCTGAGCAGCCTACAAAAATACATACAATTCTAGAATTCCTGGAAAGCTCTAACACTTAACAGTAAATGCTAAAAATCTAAAATTCCCCACGTCTCACTGGAGCTCAAGCTGTTTTTCCTCTTCCTTCTTTCTCTGTTTCCAGTCCTCAACTCAGAAGAAGCTGTCCCACAGGATTCAGTCTCCTCGTTTGCCTACAGCCCTAGTTGCAATTTCCAGTCTCTGCAGCAGCAGCAGCAAAACCTGAAGAATGGTGGGGTTGCAGAACAGCACACGGTTGTCAGCATGAATGATGGGGGTAGAGACCCTGTCACCATCAATGCAGGTAGACAGCTGAGGTTTGGGGGGGTGATGGAAGGAGGTAAATGGGTCTTGCTTTCTTTGGGGTTTTCTTATCCTGCTTGTAGGAGTATCTCTTCAGCTGTCCCACTGAACATCAGCATTTCCTGCCATTTCACAGTGGGATTATACTTTGCTTAGAATCTGGGGTGCCTTTAATTGATAAAGTATTGATAAATCGAGTATTTTCCTTAGATTCCTTATCACCCATAACCCCAATTAACTCCTTTCTGTCTCAGTGGAAGAAATCCTAATACAAAATCATAAGGCATTTGGGTGTTTTGACCTCTATTTGTAATTTCTCTGGGGATACAGAAAAGAAAGCTCCTAAAATAAAGAGAAAGGGGTATAAAGCAGAAAAAGCTATGTGCTGTTCCTTGCATCACTACCGGACCAAATAAAGCTTGTATGCCAGTGTTTTGCAATCTTGGCAGCTTGAAGATGTGTGGACTTCAACTCCCAGAATTCCCCAGCCAGCCATGCTGGGAGTTGAAGTCCACACATCTTCAAGCTGCCAAGGTTGAGCAGCACTGTTGTATGCCATTCAGTATTGCTGTATATTCTGACCTCATTTGATCATAGAAGCGTGGGCCTCTTTAATGGAGGAGGGAATGATGCTGTGACTTAGATGTTTGTGTCAGAGGTGCCACAAGTACACAATCGTGTTTATGTGATGATGTCATTGCACACATGAAGTCACTCTGGCATCCTAGCAGTTTTTGTAGATCCTGCTGTGCAGAAGGGCATTCGGTGGGGTTTACCCTAAGGGGCACCTTAACTTTCTGTTCTCTTCTGCTGGCAGAAACCACTTTCCCTTCTGCGCTATTAGAAGGTAGCTGTGCTGGCTGGGGCTCCTGGGAACTGTGGTTCCAGGATCAGAGGTTATTTACCTCTGCTGTAGAACTCAAACATAGGCTTGATCTGATTAAAACCAAGTCAAGAAACAAGCAGAAAAAACTGCTCCTGCACATGCAGGGAAAAAAGGGTAAATCTCAGCCAGGGATGTCTGTAGGGTGAGGGTCAAAAGAATCAAGATGGCGGCCACAGTGGAGGGATTGAAGCTCCACCCATTTTTAAAGGGTGTCGCGGGTGGGTGGAGTTTCATTGCACCCCGGTGGCTGCCATGCTGACTTTTGTAACCACTCCCTGCAGGCGTCCCTGATCTTGTTCCTGCCTGTGTGTGTGATTCAGCCCTGTTCACATTGCAACACCCCTCCAAAACGTTGATTGTGACCCAAAAGTTAACAATTGTGTGGTTTGGGGGGCACGGGGGTGAGCTAACCAAACAATCAAACAATCCACACTGGAAGGAGAAACATGCACCTTATTTCCGCAGTGGATGGTTGGGGTGTGGTTTGTCAATATCCTACAGAAGGGCAAGGAAGAAGGCTTTTAAGCAATATGGCCGGTGGGGGGATTGTCCTCTATGCAATTTGATTTTCCAAGCCTTTTTTTTTTTTCCTTTTCCTTATATTATCATGATTAATAATGTGGAGATTACATTATACTACTATGCTGCTCTTAATTAGTTTCTTATAATAAATTATTTTTGAAATGGAGGGGGCATTGCTCTGGAGGGACAGATTGTCTGACCTGGTTTCAGGCATCTTCGGGGGGGGGCAGAATTTCTCCAGAGATGTTGTGTTTTTCTTTGGTCAAGAAAATATCACTTTTTTCAGCCCTTCTCTTCTCTTTGCCTTTAGCCTCCTCCCCACGGAAAATTTATGATACCCGGGAAGGGGGGTTTGGCAGGGACTCAAGCGCCACCATTGACTTTGATGAGGACAAATATCGGCGGCGGCCCACGCTGAACTGGCTGGCACAGCTGCTCAAGTGAGTTCCAAGAAACACCTTCCAGCTTGTCGGTTTGGGAATGGGCTATCCCCAGACTTGCGGTGCAGCGGCAGAAATTGGAGAATGGCCAAGAGTGATGTCAGGTCGCACGGGAAGGAAGTCATAAAATTAAGCTGAAAGCCTAATTTTCTCAAGAGTTTCTCTTCCTTGTGTGAGCTTTTTATGAGGCTTTTGTCAGATGAGGCTGAAAAACGGGCCACTTTATTTCAGGCGCAGTGCCAAATTCTGGCTGGCTTCTAAACATATTGTAATGGCTGTAATTCAATTCTGTTGTACCTTCTGGACACCTTTCCTTTCCCCCTCTTGTGAAGTTGTTAAGGATCCCCTCCTGCCAGCTCCGTCATTCCTTCACCCCTTCCGAAAGCTCTGCTGCTTAGCGCAGGGTTCGGCTCCTACGATCTCCCAGCTCGCAGTCCATGATTTGAAAGCACCCCCAAATAGGCAAAATCCAATTCAGAGCCCCAAGGGGCACCCTAACTTTCTGTTCCCTTCTGCCGGCAGGAACCGCTTTGGTGCCCGAAAGCAGCCACGCTCTTTAATGCAGAGGTTTGTCATTTTCCTCCTGATCGGCGGGATCGGCTTTCTCACACTTGTCATCATCATGATGAAGCTGGGGCGGGCCTCGGCCGACAACGACCCCAGTCTGGACCCCAAGTTCAACCCACATATCCGAGTGGGACAGTAATGAGCAAGGCCAGCCTGTCCTTTGTCACGTGGCCCCATACCCCATTCTCGGCTCTTCCTCTCCGCAGTTCCTTGGCAAAATTGGACCCGAGAGGGAGACCTGGGGTTGCAACTGCTGGGTGTCAGTGAGTTTCCCAGCCTGGATGAACAAGGCTGTTGGGACACCTTCAAAGCTTGGATGAAGGTATGCTGGTTAAAAGATGGCCCTCCATCTCATTCTCCTCCTCCTCTGTTCTGCCAATCAGGTGGGAGTTGAAAAATAATGCCTTTTGTTGCCCCAAAGGGCAGTTTTATTCAGAAATGCCAGGCGGGCAGTTGAGGGGCAGAATTAAACTGGCAACTTTAAAGAGAAAAATTGCCCCCCCTCTATTTGTCTTCTCTTGCTGCTACTCAATAAGTTTGTGGGCAAAAGAAGTCCTTGTCTCTTATCACAACCCATCTATCACTGCAGCCTTGCAGAGGAGATGTCCTGTGGGGCTTTCCCTGGGGCTAGTGGTTTCTCCATTGCTCTGTTTTCATTCTTGGATGGATGTTTGAGACTGTAATGATCTACTGGGAGTCAGGTGCCTGTTTTGCTCGGTCCATTGCCACCCAACCTGTAAAAATTTTTATAAAAGAGTGGGGCCAAGTTTACGGATTTCTAGTTCAAGTAATAGGGCCTCTGACCCTAAATCTATTTTGATGCTTGTGCACAGCCGCCTTTGGTTGCAAGAATACCAGAGCTTCACCCCCAAAAGGGAGCTTTGTCTAAGCTGGAGCAAGACCTGCCCACACCCCTCCTCAGTACTTTTCTTTCACACCCCTACATTCCAGCCTATCTCTGCTGCTTTGTCTGCACAAGGCAGCTGGGGCATGGGGGGAGGAAACAGGCTTCTTCCCCCTTTCTCTGTAATCGGAAAGAAATGGGAAGGACGACAGCTGTCCGTCTTTGAGATCCCCGTGACAGGTGTCTTCTAGGCGTTGGTGCTTGGGGCCCATTTTGTAGGACCAAATGCTGGAACCACAGTGCTTCTCTTGGTGGTGATTTGATTGGCAGATGGTCCAGCTGCTCTGGCCATGAGAGGTGGATGGTTCCTCAGCGCTTAGGTTTTGCAGTGCTTTACTCAATAGGCCAGACGCTTCACATCAAAAATGAAGGCCTGAGCAGACCCATGTCCTTGTGCCCCACTCTTCCTGGTGGTCCTCTTGGTTCTAGAGAGCCCTCTGCCTTCCAGGTTCACCTTCAGCAACATTCCCCACCCCCAGATTCAAACAGTTTCTTGGGAGGGGTGGCAGCAACCATGTCTTCTCCAGAACCACCTTACTTGCAGATCTGTTAAGTCAATAGCTTCACTAAAAGTGGCAGCCCCAATCGGTTTGAAGGGCATCTGGTGAAAAAAAAGGCTTCTCTCGTCCCTGATCTTCAATCAAGAAGGATGAGGCAAGGCACCTCTTCCCACAATCCTTTGCAGGAGCCTGTGTTTGGGAAGGATTGGGCTGGTGAAACTCTGGTAAATGACCTGTGAGGTTTATGTCCTCCACGTGCTTTGGATGTAGGAATGGTGAGTGTGCAAAGCTCTGGCACATTGAAGCAATAGAGATATTTGTTAATATTCTATTAAACTCTCTTGGCTGATCCCAAGGGGTGGCTGTTACTCCTTTGTTGCTCCTTCAGAGGTACACGCTGGAATAATGTGAACGAGCCTGCAAAGTTCATCTTCTGTCTCTTGTCATCCCTGGTTCTTTTCGATCAATCATATTTTTCTTCTCTGTACTCAATGGTGAGATAGTCCATCCAGAATCGGGCATTGTACATAGCAAAATTCAGGGCTGGATAAAAAGGAAAGGATCATATCAGAACCATTGAATTTCCCACAGAGAAGTGCTTCGACAGTTCTCCCTGCTTTTAGGGGTTCCCGACAGGTGCTACAGGCGTGCTCAAGCACATCTCAAATCACAATTTGTCATCAAATCCAGATTGCTGCACCCACTGCCCAAGAGAGGAAGAGCAGGGAGGGCTGATCTGAATGTGCTAGTATTTAACTGGACTGGCTCGACCTGCAAAAGCAGCCCGTTGCATAGCCAAGTTCATGTTGAACCATGGTTTGCTTAATCAAGCTATGTTGAGCAAACCACAATATTTTATTTATACAAAGGCTGGATTCTCACTTTTGCTGAGCTGTAAACCATGATGACAAGAGTTTGTACTAACTAAGGTTTTGAGGGGTTTTTTTTAAGTGAGAAAATGGGTCTCTTTGTTCTTCTTGGGTTGGTGACTTAATTAGGAAAAAAAAAGATTTTGTGGGTACCAGTCCACAGTCTAAAAATCTAGGGAAAGCAAAGCGTGAGAAGTTTTGATGCTTTTGTTTTTAACAGGGAACAATGCAGTGTGGGATTTTCCAGGTCCAGCCAACCCTTCCTCCTTTGATGCACTTAAACTTTGGGAAAACATCCTCTCTCTCAGAGGCTGCACAACAGTGCTTTCCATGTTTTTCTGTATATTTTAACAACTCTGGGGCTGGAAGATGCTCAAGCAGGGTTGGTTGAAGTCTGTGAAACTGCAGTGAAGGAAATTGGAAAAGTCAGTTTGTGGCAGGAAAAAAACTCATGTAGGGCGTACATCAGTGTTTCCCAATCTTGGCAACTTTAAGATGTGTGGACTTCAGCTGCTGACTGGGGAATTCTGGGAGTTGAACTCCACACATCTTAAAGTTGCCAAGATTGGGAAACACCGGCCTAGATGGTAGAAGGATTGGAGACTAAGCAATAGCTAAAAGAAGCTGTCTTATTACCCCAAGCAACTCTCTGTTCTTCCTCCTCCTTCACGGGGTCTTACCAAGGGAAGTCAGAGCCAAGCACGTCAAGAAGCCGTCGTCTGCTTGCAAGGTGTAGATGCTCGCTAGCAGGGCCCAATAAAAGCTGGTCACGTGGGAGAACTGTGAGAAACCCAAAGAAGAGGAAAAGAACGGATGGTCTCCCATTGCAAAGAGCAGAGCAGCAATTGAGGCATTGCGCTATCTGTTCCCACCTGACTTTTTAAAAACATTGTTTTAAGAAAATAGGAAGATGATATGCTACCAACAGGAATGTTAGCCTCTCACGCCATATCAATTTGCAGGAATGACTTGGGTCCCCCAAAAGGGCCTTCAGGGATGGCAGAGTTTGCCTTCTGGTAAATGGTGGCCATTTTGTGAAAGTGCCTACCACATGTTCTCAAAATTCTATATGTGCCTTCACCCCAAAGGTTACCTACACCTTGCTTTCTCTTTACAGCTTTGCAGCCGATCTCTCAGAAGAAATTGCCACCCAAAAGGGAGGTGGGGGGAGAAATTGCCTAAAAGAGCTCATTCCAATAACATGGGCCCAATTGGCTGGGTTCCCACAACACACTCAGCCTGCATCCCAGACTAACAAAACCAGTTGGATTCACCTAATGTGATGCCCAAGTAAATAAACCACATTCTGGCTTGATGTGATGGGCTGGTTCCCATAACATGCTAAGACAAGGGCTGGGTTCCCACAGTACCTAGAATAGCAAAATGTCTTGACCCCACTTTAGCTTTGAGTGTTGGGTGAACTCAATCATTTTTGGGGGGTGCAATCTGTTGCTTTAACCAATCTACTGGAGGCAGGAAAGGGCTTTCGGATGTTCACAAATGTCATGTGGCAGGACACCTAAATCAGGAAGGGCAACCTCATTCCTAAAATGTGTGCCCTGGAACCTAAAACAGTCTTATAAAGATAGAATTGGTTATCCTTGAAAAAAGACTCAAGTCTCCTGCAAACAGCTCCCTACCCCCATATGTAGGATTAGGGAACATGGGAGGTGTAATTTAAAATAGCAGAAGGGAGTGGGAGGGTTTATTTTTTTAGTTTTAAGTGTGCCTTTGTTCACGGATTTGGACCACCTTTAAGCTTCTCACTTAAGTAGGTCTTGGGTCAGTCTCCTGTTGCAAGGCAGATGAGATCCACCAGCTTATCCTATTATACAGGGATTCACACAAGAATAATTTGTGGGAAGCATCTTTGAAAGCATCCTCTAGAAGACAAAGGATTTAATAAGGGATGGTGCCCCAATGTTGCAGTGGATCTCTCACCTGACCTCTTCTGGCATCCCCAGCTAGACGTTATCTATTCACCCATGGGTGAATTTGCAATCCCAATGCTCTTTGGGATGAGTGAATTGCAAAAGAGGGGAAGGAAGAGATGGGTTCTTTACCAGCAGCGATATAGTGAAGTTGAACTTCATGAAGTTCTCTTTTTTAGCCTCAGCGAAGAAGTGATAGAGGTCCCCAGTAATCACTCCCAAGTGGATGATGAACAGAAGCCAAGAGCCAATGATAAAGATGACTTTGCTTGGGAAGGTGAGAGTTATGAAAGGGTCTTTCCAGGAGCCCATCCTGTGGGTCCCTTGGCAGCTGGCCTCTTCTTAGCCTTAGGGGAGTTGTGAGGAAGGAGCCACTTCCTGGAGGAGATGGTGCCTTCAGAGATGCTGGGCTGATGAAGTCATAAGGATGCAGAGGTTCTAGAAGCCGAACAATTGGCAGTCTTTTCCCCAAAGCAGGTGGGTATCAGGTTCACCCTGCAGCAGATAATGGATCACTGAGGCAGCTCAGAAGACATCCAAACACTATGGATAAGTAATATTTACTGGACAAAGTAAGAAGTCATAGTCCAAGAATGGAAGCTGCTGCAGTGATTCAAGAACAAGCTCCATATAGAGAGGCAATGTTCAAGCTCTTCTGCACTTAGTTTTTCTTCCCACTCTACGTAATGGCTCACTAGGCCCCTCTTTTGAGCGCGCTGGGTTGTCTCCATCCTTTATTTTTCTGTAATGTTCAGATATGCCATCGTACTGTTTTTCTACTGGGTGTTGGGCCCTGCCCAAGAACAACAGGGAAAAGGTCCAGCCAAATTCAGTTCTTTTATTGCTTACACCATATAGACAGAATCTTGCCAGACTAAATCTGAACTACTCTAACCTAGTGGATATACCCTGGGAGATTCTAGGGAGTGGCTATCCTAAGTCTCTTCCCACACTCCTGCTCCAGACTATGCTGTCTCTTGCCTCGCCCCCTTCCTGCAACGTGCTCCCTCCTTCCTGAGAACCTGCTGCTTTATTGCAGTCCATCACATCTCTTCCCCCTTCGTAGATACATTCCATCACACTGAGTGAGAATTGACTCAAATGAGGTTTGTATAACCTGCCTTTGGAACAGGATTGAAAAGCAATCTAGACATAGTGAAAACATTAAGTAATATGGAAATGAGAGATGTGGAAACTGGCAAAATCTCCTTGGACAGATCATTTCACGATGGAGAAAGAAGCATGGGAGGGACAGGGTTGTGAATTCTCAAAACCGAAGATTCCTGGGCCAAAAGCTGGCCAGCTCCGAACCCTTTGGGCTGCATCTTGTGCCAAATGGAGCAAGCATGCAGGATAACATAATGCAGAAAGTTCATTATTTTGCAAGTGGGATATATTTAGCAATGTGAGTGTCTCCGTAAAAAGAAAAATAAGGTTCATTACTGAGATGTGGTTCTAAATCAGTGTTATTAACTGAGATTTTACACAGTCTATGTTTTCCCAGGTCCAACTAGGCATAACCAATGCCTTACATTCTGAAATGATTCTAAGCATTCAGGAACCCCACAAAGAAGACTCATTCCTATATTCAGCAGTTAAAATGAAGGAGCTTCCCCATTCAGAATACTGGAGTCTGATTCTTTATAATGAGAATGTTGGCACTTTTAATTGTTCATTTATTTATTTATAGCATTTATTTATAAATTGAACACTACATGGACTCATGATGGTGTACAATAAAAATAAAATTAATGATGACAGCAGTATAGAGATAATACCGAAATAATAATCCTTACAACTCTCAGAGCATTTTATAAACTAAATCCTAATATAATATGCTGATGACAGGTTTTAACTAAACATCCTTCTGAACATAAGATACATCAATGGTTACCGATAAAAACCTTGAATTCAGTCAAATTCAAAACAATAAGGTAGAACATTGTGATATAAAATACGCATTAACATTATATAAAACATGCAAGATGAAATGAACAATTAGATAAGGAATTCTACATTTACATTTTCAAAACAAAGGGATTTTCAGATAATGTATTGTGTAGGTGATTTTCAGCTAACCTATTGTGTGGGTGATAAAGATCCAGGGGATTGCTCCAACTTCTAACATTTCTTAATGCAAACACTGCTTAAGATATATAAGGCTGGGTTTTCACTGGTGTGTCTTCACTTCAGTCTGCTGCAAAAAAATCCAGTATTTTTTTTTTAATGTGGTAAAAAGAGATTTGGTAATAATGTCATTTTTAAAAATCTAAGGCATAATTCCAACAGTCTTTCCTTTTTCATCCTTGCTTCATTTGCATAAAAAGATTGACTTTGTATGCAGATTAACCCAGTTTTCTAAATTCTCACAGTATATTAAATCACAGAACCTCACCAAGATTAGAGCTACTTTATTGCATGAACAAAGCCAGTGTTTTTTACTGAATATCTCTCTCCAAAGTAATACGCTCTCCAAAAATGCAGAAAGCCCTTCATATTTCTATGGTGGCCAAAAATCAGGAATCTGGTAGCAATCTTTTGACTAATTTAGGCAGAAGCTTTCAAACGGAAAGGAAATTCCCGGAAGATATTTTAGGGAAAGATTAGCTTGTCTACTCTTCTGCTTCCCTGGTTAGAATCCCCTTACCTATATAGCTTTATCTGTCAGTTTTGTTAGGTTCGCACAACCCACTAATCCCAGGCAAACGGTGTCTGCATTGATCTAGCAAGCTGTATCCAAGGAAATGCAACGTATTTTGGCTCAACCCAGTGACCTGGTTCCCACAACATACTGCGACACAAACTACCCAACCCATGTTATGTGAACCTAGCCCCACCGCATTATACTGCAGGGCTGTTAGTCCTTGCCTGTGGGCCGTGCTGGCCCGTACAAGAACATCTTTTAAATGTTTTTATTCACATTGGGATGAAATGAGACTGAAGATTGTTGGCCAAGGATTTCCAACAGATAGGTTTGCCGAGTACACCAGACTGAGTTAAAATAAACTTGGTTCATTCATGGTTCTGCATGTGGTAGGAGCAAAGCCTCTGTGGCTTCATTGGTTTTGATTTCCCATGATGGGTGGACCCAGACAATTGTTTATTCAGTAAACCATGGTTAAGCCAGGCAGTTGGAGCGCCTTCCTTTTTTGCTGTGCAACTGTGGATCATTCTTAGCACATATGTAGACTTTCTTCTTAGTGCATAAAAGCCGAGATGGCAGGGTCTCTGAGGCATAATTCCTTCAATATTATGTGCACACACAAAAATACATTAAACCTCAGTTGTGTTTCATTAGCCCAGATTTAGTGTGGATTCAAGCCTACAGCCATAGTTAATAGTGGGCAATATTGGCCTGTGAATATAGGCGTGTATTTCTTAACATGCTGGGTGAACAAGCCAATTCTATTTCACTAACCCGGGTTTAGCGTGACTCAGAAAACTGGGTTAATTCAAGGATCGACCGAGCCGAGTATCCTCTACAAGCACGGCACATTATATGCGCACACTGAGTTTGGTTTACACAGGCTTCAAGTCCGACAGGGGGTCGTGCGAATCGAGAACGGCGGGTACGCACATCGTGAGAACGCACCTCCGACATTCAGCCTCGCCGACCCGCCTGGGGGGCCCAGCTGGAACTCTTCCGGAAGCGTGGGCGTTTCCGGAAGTGCTCTGCGCCCCGCGGGACAGGCGAGCGGCGAGTCTCCATGGAGACGGGCGGACTTCCTGGTTACGCCACCACCGCGACGGAAGTGCTCCACGGGGGCGTGGCCAGGGCGCCGGGGCCCTTTTTCGGAAGGCGAAGAGCGGCTATGGCGGCGCCTCAGTCCGAAGGCGGTCCGGAGCCTCCGGGCGGGAAGCGGCGGCCGCACGGGATGCTGAAGCTCTACTACGGGCTGCCGGACCCGGCGGGCGAGGCTTTGGTCGACCCGGCCAGGGGCGACCTCGGGGGTCCCACTGACATCAACGGGCCCCACTTCGACCCGGAAATCTACCTCACGAAGGTGAGGGGCCTGGGACACACCCCTCTGCCGAAGGTGCCTCTGAGCGTGAGCAGAAGGCCTGCAACGCTCGAGGAGGGCCCTTTGGCGTTGGTTTGCTCCATCCCCATACTCCGGGGGACTACAACCCCCATCATCCTTCTTGGTCCTGGTGGCTGGAGGGTTGTGGAAGCTGCGCTCCAGCCGTCCTGGCGGGCCCTAGATACAAAGAAGCTGGCGTGAGGAGGAGAGTAGATCCGAGGACCACGAGCAGAGTGCTTTGCCCTGCGAAAGAGGGAAAGTCGTTGGTGTGCGTTTTAAAAGATCGTTTTTAAAATCAGCAGGGCATCTTTAGATTGCCAGCTTAATCTAGCGATGTGGTAGCGCTGCAGAACAGCACAGGTGCTTTAGCGTGTTTGGGTTAAGCCGGTAGGGACGATGCCGTGATAAATCTGCTGGAGCAAAGGTTAAGGCACAGCAGAATGGGGGGATAGCCCAGAAAAGGGGCCTGAAGCAGGAGAGCCCCTTCCCTTCCTCCCCCCTAACCAGGATGATCAGAGGGATGAGGGGGTTGTAGTTGAACAGCACCTGGAGGCTCCCAAAGTGTCTATTTCCGTATGGAAGATTCTAGTAAGTAGGACTACTGTATGGTCAGTGGGCCAACAAAAAGGGAGCTGGGGAAGCTCTGGGCACGCTCTTGTACCTTCCTCCTGCAGTTTTTCTCCAATGGCCAGAGAATGGGTGGGGAGACCCAGGTTCCAGCTGGTGCTTGACTGTAAACTGAGCTGATAGTTGTTCTCTGTCAGCCCAGCAGACTTGGCAGGGTTGTTGTGATGATAAAATGAGAGAAAAGGCAGGATGTAACTGGAATACGGTAATGAAAATATTAGTTATGGTAATAGCATGGCCCATGAGAAAGTGACTGTAATGTCTCTTTCAAATTGAGCTTTTGGGAGGGATGTCTGTTGGGGAAGGGAATAAAAAAAAGTCAGGATGTATATAGTAAACTAGTGGGGCTTTGATATCATAGCCACGGCTGCCATCTTGACTTTTTGGACTCCTCCCCAGCAAATCCCTGCTTCTGGTGAATTCACAAGCACATCCATATAGCTTTCTTAGCAGCAATAAAGAACTGATCTGCCGTGGTTTTGGCATGGTTTTTCAACTCCCGGGTTATTAGCCCTGGAGTTTCCTGATGGTCTTCCATCCAAGTACGAATCTGCCCTGATACTAGTTAGCTGTTTGAAATCAGCCAGGCTTGGCCAGATGCTGCCACCTGCTGGGACAATAGCAAAGACAGAATGAAAGTCTGGCTTTGGATCAGTGAGTTAGTCAAGGGGGGGCCATAAAAAAACCTGCATCAGAGTCTTCCCCAGTGAGCCCGCCCTCTCTGGAGAAGTTGGCTGGGATCCAGCCGGAGGCTTCCACCTGCAAATCTTGCAATGAAGACAAAAGAATAAGTGAAGTTGTTTTTTGCTACCAACAGTCCCTGCCTCTTACCACCTCCTTATCCCTTCTACCAGCTGCGGAAGGAATGCCCCCTGGCTCAGCTGATGGACTGTGAGACAGACATGGTGAAGCAGATCCGAGCCCTGGATAGTGACATGCAGACGTTGGTCTATGAGAATTACAACAAGTTCATTTCTGCTACAGGTAATTTGAGGAGGAGAACTTCCTGGCCTCTGGAATGTGTAAAGACTTGAAGAATTAATTGATGTTTTCTCCACAAAGCTCTCGTTCTTACTTTCAAGCCTTCAGTGGTTTAGGACTGTATTGCCTAAAAAACTGTCTCTAGGTGTATCCTCCTGACCACGATGTGCAACTGAAGCGTTTTTCCCTTACCCTCCTTCTCTTAGAGAAGGTTTTTCTACAGTGGCCCTACTTCTGAGGTCCATCAGGCCAGATGACTCTCAGCTTTTAAGGAGGCAGGCAGTAAATGGACTGCAGAAAGCTGAACAGCCACAAGATACCAGCAAAGAGTTAGTGTTTTCTCTGTGTGTCTGTGTGTCATTTGCATTTTTGCAGCTCTGATATACTGACTAATTTAAAGAAAAACCTAAAGACTTCTTGGCTGGATTTACACTAGCTGTTTAACTTGGTCATGGAATTACCCTGTGTTCTGGGTTTGCATAATATGGGAAACATAAAGTAACCAAACTGGCTGGATTATCATAATGCACCAAGCCACTAACCCCAAATGCTAACCAAGCTTAGTGTGTTCTGCAAATGTATCTTTCTCTGACAGGATCAGTGTATGACATTCCTCTTCACTGGTTTTGAGAATCTCTCTTGCTGATTGTGACTATCTTTGAAACAAAGCTTTAGTTTTATTATTTGTTGTATATGATTTTATGTTTGTAAACAAAGATTTTTGCCTTAAAAGCCTTCCAAGGTATTTATAGTTTGAGATTTTCAGAGGAAGAGAAGGAATAGGCTATTTTATTTAACACTAATCCTCCAGTTCTAGCCCCACAGTTGCCAGCCATTTGAGCAATAGCCCCCTCTTGCCTATGGTACATGGAAGAGAGGGCATGTAGGCTTTGAAACATGTAGGCTTCACTGAGCTAAAGAAGCAGTGATCACTGATAGAGTTACAGTCCCAGACACTGTAAGCTCTCATTTTAAAGATATCCAACATATAAGCATTTTGAGGCCGTTTATATTATTCTTAATGTTTTATGGTAATTTTAATACTTTTAAGATGCTTTTGTTATTTTCAAGATTGTGTGTGTGTGCTCTGCTTTGATGTCTTCCAGTAGAAAGGCAAAGTAGAAATAATAAATGTAAAAATGTACAAAGTATTTGACATCAGTATTTGTGTTTGTCTTCTCTTTGGCCTTGGGCTGATCAGTTACTACTGTTTCCATCTGAATAACTCTTAGTGATGTATTTTTATGATTATGCAATGTGATGCTCTGGGAACATTCAGCATTGCAAGGCCTGTCAAAAGCCCCTCCCCTGAGAAGTCCACAAGAGTTGGCTGAGATCGCAGGCTCTGTTCGTAGTGGCTCCCATGCTCTGGAACATGTTTCCTCTAGAGGTATAAGGGGAAAAAAACTGCTAAAACATTTCTCTTCTGTCGTGCCTTTGGCCGTAATTGTGAGCACTTCATCTTAGTGTATTTTGATATGTTTTTGGTATGTTTGTCTTGGTATGTGCATCTTTATTTTAATTTCTATTCAAGTTTGCTTCCTTGTGGTACACCCAGAGTCTTACCATTGGGGCAGTCTACACATATTGTAATTAAATAGCACAGTTTACCATGTTGATTAAAGGCAGAGGACCTGTTGTTCCACACTCAGAATGGGCTGTGCGACACATGGTCATCAAGGCAAGAACCCTCCAGTCTTTTCCTCTGTTCCTTTCCTTTCCCCCTCTAGACACAATCCGCAAGATGAAGAATGACTTCAAGAAGATGGAAGATGAGATGGATTGCCTGGCTGCCAACATGGCCGTGATCACGGAATTTAGTGCCAGCATCAGCGGGACCCTGCAGGATCAACACGAGCAGATCACCAAGCTGTCAGGTGGGTGTGTCTTGCTGACTTCCACACGCACAGGAGTTTTAGATGGATTTGAGGCTGAAGCATCAAATTGTGGCAGTGAATTTATTTGATCCCCAAAAGATATGGGAGGCTTAATATCCCTGGTCCCTCTGTGATAAGATTCAAGGAAGCATAGAGGCTTCATATAGTCTGTTTTGATAAAATATAAGTATCCATTTCCTGTTGCTATTCATACCAAAAAAAGATAGCTAAGCAGACATGTTAATTATGAATATTGTATCACTAGAGCTGCAAGATAAGAGGTGTCTAATTCATAGAGAGTAGTATGTTTAAATAATCCCTATCTTCATTATAAGCCTTATTGTCCCATAAAAGCCTTATTATCCCATGAGACTACAAACCAGTTGATTAATTCTATACCAGTGTTTCTCAACCTCAGCAACTTTAAGTTGTCTGGACTTCAATTCCCAGAATTCCCCAGCTAGCATGTTGGCTGGGGAATTCTAGGAGCTGAAGTCCAGGCATCTTAAAGTTGCCGAGGTTGAGAAACACTGTTCTAAACTGTTCCATAAGCTCTGTCCCTACAAGGTGCTTCTGCCTTGGCAGTATCCTTACACTGAAACCAATACAAGATGGTTGGAGAAGGATGTCCAGGAGAAGAATGAGAATGGTGGATGTAGATTTGGCATATAGGAGGCTCCTGGTTTAACTGCTTACAACTTCAAGAGGAATGTGTAGCTTCCTGTGATGGAATGGAATTATGAAGGCCAGACTCAGGGAGAAAAACGTTTTCTTTCATCTCCTGAGGCGCGAGGGAAAGATAAGAGCATGAGACTGGCACCTCCCTGAGGAATTCACAATGTTGTGGCTGGCATTACTTGGGAGCTGGGGTTTCAGTCTGGGAAGATTAATGTCAGGCCTAGCCCAAGGAACTCCAAGAGACCATGTAAATTCGGTCCAGCAATGTTTATTAGCTACAACCTCTAGCAAGAATCTTCCCAGACTGAAACCCCAGCTCCCAAGTAATGCCAGCCACAACATTGTGAATTCCTCAGGGAGGTGCCAGTCTGATCCTCTTATCTTTCCCTCGCGCCTCAGGAGATGAAAGAAAACGTTTTTCTCCCTGAGTCTGGCCTTCATAATTCCATTCCATCACACTTCCCAACAGAGAAGAGTATAACCTGTGTCTCCTGATTGGACCCCTCTCTCAACACCAGGAGTCCATGCGCTTCTGCGCAAGCTGCAGTTCCTTTTCGAGCTTCCTGCCCGCCTGACCAAATGTGTGGAGCTGGAGGCCTACGGGCAGGCAGTTCGGTATTACAGCAAAGCCCGTTCCATCCTCCACCAGTACCAGCATATGCCGTCCTTCCGGGGCATCCAGGATGACTGTCAAAAGATCATGGCTGACCTCGCTCAGAAGCTGCGTGAGAAATTCCGGTAGGCCTCAAGAGGAGGTGATGAGAGTTGGGGAACTGGTTGGCATGAAAGGTGTGCATGCTTGGTCATTGAACTTACAGAGGGCTGAAACAACAGAGGCCATGAGCCTCGAGATTGTGCCAAGAAGTATTGCTGAGTTGATCATCTTGGGTTTGCTGCAAGGAGTCCTGGAAATTTGTACTGACTGTGGCTTGTGCAGCTGAGAGTGACTGCATCCATGGCACATGCTAAGCTGGGTTAATTTCAACCTTGCTCAGCTTCTCTGTAGCTTGGCATGTTGTGTGAACCCATTCCATTTGGTTTGCTTACAGTTTAACAGACTGAGTTAGGTGTGTTGTGCAAACCCCAGGATTGGGCTTCTCAACCCAGCCTGTTGCACATTTGTGGGTAAAGGTGGGATGAAGGAGTGCAATTTCCCACAGGGGTCCTTGTGGTCCTGTAGGAAATTCAGCATATAAATCTAAAGATGTTGTATTTTCTTACACAAATATGAGAAAAAAGGTCTGCAATTAAGCCTTAGGGTCCCCCCCCATTTTTCCTCTAGGGATGGAGGCTCTGGTGCCAAGGACTTAGCCGAATGCGTGGAACTGCTGCTGCAGTTGGGTGAGCCAGCCGAGGAACTGTGCGATGAATTCCTCTCCCACGCCCACTGCCGTCTGGAGGGCGAGCTGCAGTCCCTGGAGCCTGAGCTGGGAGATGGGCTGCAGCCAGGCGGGGCTGGCCCAGCGACCGACATCCTTGAATTCACTGACCGCGGCTGCAACAGCTTTGTCAGCAACATTTGCCTGGTGATTGCCTCGTACCAGGAGCTGTTCATCAACCGGGAGGGCGCCCAGGGCATTGCCCGCATGGCCCACGACAAGCTGGTGGCTTTTGTAGATGGCCTGATGGAGCGCTACTTTGCCCTGGTGGAGAGACGCATCCAGCTGGAAAAAGGTGTGGGGGACAACTCTCTGCTGGTGCGGGCGCTGGACCGCTTTCACCGGCGCCTGCAGGCATTGGCCAAACTTTTGCCAGCTTCGCGGGCAGCAGCCGAAGGCACGGAGATAGTCGTGCGCGCAGCCAAGGAGCGCATCCAACAGTACCTCCAGGCCCTGCAGAGCTTCTACCTGGACTGCCTGACAGATGTGCGGCAGTCACTGGCTGCCCCTCGCCTTGTGGGTAAGGACAGCCCCAGCCTGGCAGAGCTGCTGGGCACCATCTCCGCCTCCATCCTCAACCAGATCAAATCTGTCCTCACCTACGTTCACCTCTTCACAGCCAAGGACATCAACTTCTCAAACAAGCCGTACTTCAAGGTAAAGAGGGATTTGTCCTTTTGTAACCCAGGAAGTCTATACAGGGCCCGATTAATGCCAGCTGATGCCCAGCAACGCTGCCCCTCAGCCCTTCCATTGCTTAACTGATGAGACATTAAAGCCCAGTAAGTGCTGAATAATTTTTAAATTCAGTTTTCTTCCAGGCCATGTCCCAGGCTGGACTCCACAATTACATTTAATATAAACTTTTTAAACTTTATATTTATTTAACACTAAACAGGAGCAAGCAATATAAGCAAATTATTTACCTATAACTAGGGCAATAGAAAAATGCAAGTTTCCAACACTTTTCAATGCATTTTTTAATAAAATTGTTATAACGGAAAAAATGCAAATAAAAAAATTTATTGAAAACTGAAGTGTGGCAATGAACGAGTTGAGGGCATCGTAGCTAGGGGAAAAAATCTGTGGTGCCTCCCTGCCCTTGGTCCCTAAGCACATATGAAGCCTCCTGAAGGCAGCTCACCTCAACTGGGCACCTTCCAGATGGTTGAAATCCATAATCTCCAGCAAGCACCAGACTGCTTTTGTAGGGTTTGTCAGGAGCCACCCAGGAACAGAAGCAGTTTCATGACAGATACAGTGCGTCTCAGGCTCTGACTCTGCCAGACATCTAGGGAGATGACTCTCCTTTATTGGCTAGGAACACTCACCCCAGACTGCCTCCCTGCATGGGATCTTGGTGTGCAGGATTTGTCTTTAGGGCCAAAGCTTTTGGCTGCCATGATAGTCAGCCTGAACCCTCCATCTGGTCCCAGGGAGCCCCCCATTACTTTCCAAGCTCTGGTTCCCTTCCTGTCATGCCTCTCAGCCATTTTACTGAGATGAAGGGTGTAAGTCATAGATGGGGAACTTTAGAAGATAAACTTTAAAGTACTGCCAACTCTGCTGCTAAAAATTGGGTGTGATTTTCTGCCATTTTGAGGCATGACAAGTCTAACTGCTAAAATAGGTTTAACTCACTGTAAAGAATGAAGCAGACTCTTCCGCCCACTGAAAAGCAACATTTTGGGGTAGGCACAAAAGCCAGCTGGGTGACCTTGGGCCAGTCACTCTCTCTCAGCCCTAGGAAAGAGGCAGTGGCAACCCTCTTCCGAAAATCTTGCCAGAAAAACTGCAGGGACTCGCCCAGGCAGTCAGCGTTCTTGAAGATGCCAAAAGAAAAGGTCTCCACTCGCTCTGACCCTTATTCCCTCTCCAATGTGCTGTGGGGTTCTGCCCTTCCTGTTCCACAGTGACTCCCCACTTTTTACAGTGATGCCCCGCTAGTGTGTACTCTTGATTTTCCCTAGGGCGAATTCTGCAGCCAGGGTGTCCGTGAAGGCCTCGTGGTCAGCTTTATCAAGTCTCTTTGCCATACAGCGCGGCAGTTCTGTGAGAGTGCAGGCGACAAAGGAGGGTCCAGCCCCCCAGCTCTGTTACTGCTCCTTTCCCGTCTCTGCTTGGATTATGAGACCGCCACCATCAGTTACATTCTCACATTAACCGATGAACAGTTCCTGGTGCAGGTAGGGTCGAAGGCTGGGGAAAGACCGAACTCAGAAGTTAAAACCTTGCAGGCCTCTGTTTCTTCTGTCTGAACTTCATCAGAACTGAATTCTAGTGAACAGCACAGAGGAAATACAGGGATGTAACGGGATTCTGGGAGCTGCAGACCCAATGCATTTGGAAGTCTAATTTATTTGAACACTGACATTACACACTGTTTGCCAGGCTAGTCTTCAAACCCTCTCACCAGCAAACAGGAAATCAGTATGCTGGTATAAAACCCCAAAGGAAGCACACAACATTCAGATAAACCAAAGCCAGCAAAATTATTCCAGCTGTGTGACAATTGAAGTGTGCCAATTGATCTGGCTACTTAACAACATGTGTATCATGCCATGTGTTAAAACAGATTCTGTGATCGTTTCTGCATGTTCAGAAAGTTCCAGCTCTCTCAAATTGCAACTAAAAGACAAGGCAGCCAGTAAAGGAATGGGACAACACTCCTTATAAAGTAGGCAAAAATAATGTAGAAGCTTGAGATTTTTTTTTCCTTGGTGTCTGAAAGAAAGCAACTTTAGCATCAGGGAAATTTCAGGATTTTCAGAATCAGGCAGAGAAGCCAACATTTGCTCTCTGGTTGTCCCCCATTGTCCTGCTGACGAGGCTTGTGGAGAAATTATAATCATGTTATTAAAATGCACACACTTTTGTGAGCTGCAACTCACAAAAGCATATGCCTTTTAATAACATTGTTAGTTGGAAAAGGTGCTACCAGACTCCTCCTGATTCTTTGACACCATAGACTAACATGGCCCTCCTCCTACAACATCTATTTCTCAACTTGGGCAACTTCCAGAGGTGTGGACTCCAATTCCCCAAATTCTCAATAGGACCTTTGCTGGCTGGGGAATTCTGGGAGTTAAAGTCCACACCTCTGGAAGTTGCCACGGTTGCGAAGCACTCATCTAAGAAAAGGGCAGATTGATGGGCAAGGAGGGGTTCCATGCAAAACAGAGAGACAGCCAATGGAAATTATTTTCAAGCAAGGAGAATAGGATCTGAAGGAGAAGTCCCATTACTGAACCCGAGAACTGAGTCAGAAAGAAGCCCTTGCTTAAATCACTCCTCTCCAGGAAACGCTTAGCCTAATGTCGGGTGGGGGGTCCTTTTCATGCTCTAGCAACTGCAAAAGTTCCAAGCTACAAGAGAAATCGTAGGTCATGCTGGTCTATGATCATCATAAAGATTTGATTTGATTTGATTTGATTTGACTAGGTCTGCTGTATTGCTGAAAGCTCAAAACCCATTAAGAGAAAAAATGCAGAATAAAATTATTTTGCTCCCTGTTCATCAGAGACGTCACTGATGGTCACAGGCACGCAGATCCCCCAAAGGGGGGGAAACTTTAAGCATTATGCAATCTCCTTTGAGTTTATTTTTTTAAAAAATAAAGCCACAGCAAGCTGATGATAGGCGAAGAGACAAAGGTTGCGCACAATGCCACTTTTGCACAATTTGTCCTGGTTAGAGCTTTCTTAGTTTCCTCGTTGCATTCTCTGAGAGTTGCTTGCGCCACTCCAAGGGCCCTTGTGCGAGACCCAAGGGTGCCATTTCCTCCTCCTGCGCTGTGGGGGAGCCCCAAGGGAAAGCCCAGGATGGCTCAGTCTGGGTGCAGCTTCTGAGCTGAGCCCCTCACTGGGGAGGAGGGAAGATGCCAGTTCTCTTGGGAATCCAGATGGTTTATGTAGGAAAAAAAGTTGTATATTAGAGGCACTACCCAAAGGTCCTAAGTTAATTTAGGCATGAGTGTCTGGCTCAGATTACAAATTCTATTTACGGAACTAGGCTTCAATAGCATGGAGTTGACCCTTCTAACAAACAGGCTTTGATCAATCCTGAACGTTTAGGGTGGACTTTGAACTTCCCCACCCCGGCTGCCACTGTCTCCTCCTAGTGTTATTTATAAATCTGACCTTTGGGCAGAAAGGTGGCAAATAAATTAGCTACTGCTGTAGCTAATCACTGCAGTTCCTCCTCCTGCTGGATTTATTACTTCAACAAATACAGTTCAGAGAGAAATAGAGTCCGGTCATCTGCTAAGCGTCCTCAGATGGCATTAGCCTGGCGTAGTAGCTGTGAATGAGAGACCAGTTCGAATCCTTCCTCCACCGGGAATGGACTGGGCTCCCTCCCCTATTTCTACCCTTTCTGATATGGCAGCAGTAGGACTGGCCTCTATTACAATGCTTATAAGGATTACTGATATTTTCAGCTCTCTACAAACACTGAACCAACCATCAGGTTTTCCTGATGTATTGGGCTTCAGTCTCCATTCTCCCCTGCCAGGATGATGGGAGGTAAGGTCCAAAGCATCTGAGGAACTCCAGGTAAGGGAGCGCTGTTTTAAATCCCCGTGAAAGAGGCTTCAGTTTGCCTTCCTGACTGCTGGGATCTCATTTCTTGCTGGATCTCGGCCCTCCACAGGACCATTCCCCTGTGACGCCAGTCACTGTGCTGTGTACTGAGGCCAGGGAGGCTGCCCAGAAGCTGCTAAACCATTACGTGAAGGTGCAGGGCCTGATCATCTCCCAGATGTTGCGCAAGAGTGTGGAGACGCGCGACTGGATCACCACCATCGAGCCACGCAACGTCCGTGCCGTCATGAAGCGTGTGGTGGAAGACGCCACCTCTATTGATGTACAGGTGAGCGCAGGAAATACCGGCAGCCAAGCCCTTGCTTTTCCTGTGAAGAAGTTGAAGCGCTGGTTAGGGCAGGGGCTGTCCCCTGCAGGGTGGTAACTCAAAACCCCCCCAAACCTAAAACTTCAGGTAACAGGGCACAGCTGCTATGTTTTCACATAACACGATACTCCAAAAAATAAACCCGGGGTGTAAGACAACACAACACTGAAAGACAGCAGCTGGATTTTCACAACCCACTGCAGCACAAACTGCCCAAGCCTATTTTAGCCTCACCTGATGAGATGTACAAATCCAGATATTAGTTAATATGTGAAGTGAATCAGTTCCTGGCCTCAACTTTTGAATTCCCAAAAAGAGGAAAGTGGGACAGGGCCTTAGTTCTAGTTGGAAGCCAATACCAATCCTGGCTCACTTACCAGTAAAAGATACTCCTGTGTGTTCTGGTGTTTTTTGTTGCATTTCCATTCTCTTTCTGGGGGAAGCAGAACTAGAATGCCAAATGCATCCTTTTGGGACCTCTCTTTCTGTCCTACCTTGAGCCCCAAGAGATGTGGCCCACATGTTCATTTTTGTTTGGAGTTTTGGAGGATTTTAAGCCTTGCAGACATTTGAGGTACCTACCTTAGCCCTTAGGACCACCCACAAAATGAAAGTTGGAGTACTTGGCCAATACATGGAGTATGAAAGTTGGAGTACATAAGCCTCTATCGCACTGTTTTTGCCCCTTAAACTCCCTCTCCCCAATGCCACAGAAACGAAAGGCCTGTAGGTTTTGATTCCACCCGTTCTGAGGGTACTCTGGGGGAGAACAAGTACGCTGCAGGTTCCTCCTCCACAGCCAGTCCATGCCTCTGTGCTTCAGCTGCACTGCTTCTGGAAGCTGAGAGCTGCAGTTCCAGTCCAGGGCTTGGTGCAGGGTCCTGTAAGGACAGCGCTAGTGCTCCCTTGCCACATTAGCAACTTACCTTTCCCTGACCTTGTCTCTTCTCATAGGTTGGGCTGTTGTATGAGGAAGGTGTGCGGAAAGCTCAGAGCAGCGATTCCAGCAAAAGAACCTTTTCTGTGTCTCGACAGCAGAGTCGCTATGCGCCCAGCTACACACCTAGGTGAGCTGATGGGAGAGGACGTGTAAGAAGTCTGCTGGAAAAGTTACGTCCTCGGCATGGAACACCATCACGCAGATGCTCTCTGCAGAGGTCTCCTTGTAAGGATGGTGACTTCAACTATCACAGAGTTTAAGAGGAGAAAAGAAGGCATTTATTGATATATCCAACAACTTTCAGCTCAGTCTGAGAATACTAGGTCTACAGCCATTAGAACTAACTTGGCTTGGGCGATTAGTTATTTTAGGGAGCCACCAAGATTTTCTGGTTGCATTGGTTCCAAGCTGCAAATCATGCTCCCTCCCAAATTGTGCTTAGCTCCCACTTTTTAAGCCTTCAGGAGAGGAGTTATTACAACCTCCTTTTCGGCTAGGCTTTCTGCATTCAGTTAATTGTGATTTTAGGGGTTTTTTACTTGAATGCCAACTGCTATATTTTTGCTTTTTCTCATTAGCTTCCTAGATGTTCTGTGGGTTGAAAGAAAGAGTGTAAAGTAAAACAGTATTCCCAAGGGATGGGAAAAAAGGATGCCTTTTAAAATAACTTTTTTTGGCAACCAGAAAAAGATCCTTAGTAACACACACAAACAAGTGCATAGCTGTGGATCAGATTATTGAAACTAACGAATTGTGTGTTCTTCCCACACCATAATTGCGGCCAGCGCCCCTATGGATACCAATTTGCTGAGCAACATCCAGAAGCTTTTCTCAGAACGCATTGATATCTTCAGCCCAGTGGAGTTTAACAAGGTGAGGACAGGTGGGCAGAACAGAGCCCAATTCTTCATTTTGTTCTCTCAGCTCAGGGCCTTTGGAAGCAGAACTGGTAACGGTTTTAAAGTTGGTTGGTTTTGGCAGTGGCTGTGAGAGCTTTCAGCAGGAAGGAGCTGATACATCCCGAAGATTAAGATATTCAAGAAGGTTGTGATAGAAAGCTTGGAATTGGCCATACTCCCAACTCAGGCAATAGGAACACCCACAAGAGCATTTTAAAACTTTTACGCAGCTTTCCCCAATCTGATGCTCTTCAGATATAGTGGTGAGTTGGCTGGGAATTATGGGATTTGCAGTCCCTGTACAACTGAAAAACAGGTTGCAGAAGAAGTCAATTGTACATTTATTCCAATCTTTATTCAATGACCGTTTTCTGTTGTTTTAATTATTTCCATCTATATCCTGCCTTTCTAACCAGAAAGCATTCAAGATGGCCACAAAATGCTGTAGTAGAACGTAAGTAGTTTCATATTAAATGAGGTCAGGAGCCACCCAGAACTGTGTGTAGAGCCTGCTAAAACCCAGAGGTGTAAACATGCCAGAGATTTGTAGATAATTAAAAGGGTTCCTTCTGAGTTTGAACATGGCTGCCTCCCAAGCTTTTTGAAAAATCCCGCCTCTGGATTTCAGAGGCTCAGCTGCCCCTCTTAAACGCTCCGTCCTCTTCCTCTTCCGCTGCCCAGGTCTCCGTGCTGACTGGCATCATCAAGATCAGCCTGAAGACATTCTTGGAGTGTGTCCGCCTGCGCACCTTCGGTCGCTTTGGCCTGCAGCAGATTCAGGTGGACTGCTACTACTTGCAGCTGTATCTGTGGCGCTTTGTTTCAGACGAGAACCTGGTGCATTTTTTATTGGACGAAATCGTGGGCAGCACAGCTCACCGGTGCCTGGACCCGGTGCCCATGGAGCAGAGCGTCATTGAAGTCATCTGTGAGCGCGGATAGAGCGGAGTGAGGAATACCAGGACAGAGCCTTATTTTGGACAGTCTGGCAGGTCCCAGTTTGCATTCTCTGTTGCATCTTCAGCTCTGTTCAGTGAAGGAGCTTTCGAAAACCTCAAGAGACAGCACTTCTGATCACACTCCCTTTCTACTGTATGTGAAGCAATGTAGGAAAAAAAAGGGGCAAACTTGGGGAAGTACGCTGCAGCTGAAACATCAGTGTGTGGGAAGATTATGATAAATAAAGAGTAACTTAATTCTCTGCTGCCTTCAGAATTCTGGATTAATTATTGCCAGCTATCTTATACCTGCACCAATCAGGAAACTACAACTCTGGGTAATTAAAACCCTTGTCTCTGCTTATTTTTACAAGGTATCATCTCCTGCAGTGACACTTTTCAAGGGGCTCATTTGCTAGATCAAGTATTTGGAGGAAGCCCCATCAGTGAGCTACACAAGAGGAGGTGACCTTACTGAGCATGGAAATTGTCTTATTCCAAAGCCGAGAATTGGTCCAACTGTTCCTTACTTTCATTGGCAGCAGCTCATAGCCAGAAATCCTCCCTTGATCCTTTAACTCAGGGTTCCTCAACCTCAGCAACTTTAAGAAGGGTGGACTTCAACTCCCAGAATTCCCCAGCCAGCATGGCTGGCTGGGGAATTCTGGGAGTTGAAGTCCACTCATCTTAAAGTTGCTGAGGTTGAGGAACCCTGCTTTAACTGGAGGTGCAGGGAGTTAAACTCAAGATCTTTGGCATTTGAAGGCTGGGTTCACAAAATAAGCTAAACCAAAGTGTGGTTTGTTTGGGGCTTAGCATATTATGGGAGACCAGCCAGTGCAGTTTGCAGATTAGGTGCGTTATGAGCCCAGCCAGGTGTGACTTACACAGTGAACTGTTAAGCAAGCCATAGCTTAGCATATTGTGTGAACCCAGTTGTGACATAGTCCTTTTCAGCTCCTTGTACAAGGTCAGACTATTTATTCACTTAGCTTAATATTACCAACTTTAACCAAAAATGAAAGCAATTAATCATCTTTTAATTCCAAATATTAGAGCTGAATATGGAAGTCTTTCTTTCATTGAGATAGAGGACAAGAGAAAACTGCTTTATCAGACCCCAAGTTGTTAATTGTTCTTACTGTCTCAAGCCGAACAGGCCTGTCACTGGCTTGTTTTAGGGCAAGGTTAGTACCTTGCAGCCCTTGGGACATAAGCAGTCTTCTGTATCATTTCAAATGCCATCTATAAGGGGGCAGAGCTCTGCTAAAAGAGAGCGTGTACCCATTTCCTGCTGCTTAGGAGAGTCACAGAAAGGAGAAGAGTATCAGAGACTGCACAATGAAGACATACTGGAAAACCAGGATGTCAGAGTATGGCTAGGTTCACACTGCATAGTAAAGTTGGGTTAACAAATCCTGTTATGAATCCTGCTGGTTTGCTAAAGCAGTGCTTGTATTCCCACCAAATGCTTAACCTTGTGCTACTTGTCCTGGGAACCCAACCGATGTTTGTTGATTTTGACCTCACTGACTCCGGGATTCAGCCTTGTGCATTACATGCATTGCCCCCAACAGACTTACTCAATAGACATTCCTATCTTTGCCCTGCTCAAATTCTTGTTTTTTCACTTGGCAGGAGATCTTTCTGTGTGGAAAGCCCCTACACCTCTCTTCCAATTTTTCCCAAAGAACTGATTTCTTCTGGACTCTCTGCCTAGCTTCACGGTTGCTATCTAATTTATGTGCATAGCCGGAGTTGGAGGGTTTTTCACACGATCATCAACATCATTAAGTTCCTGCCTTCCAATGCTGACTTGCCTTACCAGTCTTATCCACAGTCCCCCTCCCTTTTCCACAAGGTGTTGTAATGTCAATGTGCGTCTTCCACCATTGCAACAGCAGGAATGAGGCTACAGTTGGGTAAGACCATGCGCAGGAAGTCCTGCCGTGTCAAAAGTAGTGGTGGGGACAGTCTGTTTCTGGGGGTAGGAGACCTCTCTCCTGGAGATAATAAAACATCCGTGTGGTATAGATGCTGCTGAGGCAGAAAGAGGAATGGTTGTGCTCAGCAGTAGGACAGCGGATGAAAATGAAGTCCCAGTTTACTCCATGGCTATGTAAAAACCACCCAACGGTCTCATAGGCCTCTCCTCAGTGCCTTGAGATCACATGGCTAAAAATTGACTGCAAAAGAGCCATATTCCAGAGGTGCCATTTTGGACTGGCTTTTTCCCCCCAATCTTGGATGTGGTTTGCTTTCCAAAGACCCATCTCCATGTTTAAAAACTTACAAAACAACAGAAAAATGCAACTGTGACCCTCACAATGCTTTCACTACATCCCAGATGGGATGTTAAAATTCTCCAGAGGGTCCCTGGCCCCACAAAATTGCACATCCCTGGCTTAATGTGTTGGCTTGGTTCACACATGCTACTAAGAGAACATTTTCCCACAATGTGCTGAATTGCAAATGACCCAACCCCATTTTAGCCTACCATGGCATGTGTGTGAACTCATTGGTACAATGAATTGTCGTTGTTGCAACTTTGCACAATTTAAGCCTTCACATAATTGTCATAAATACACAATTTTTAATAACATTTTCTGGGGGACTAGTTCAAACTTTCCTAACCTGGCATCCCTCCAGATGTATTAAGGCAAGCAAGGCTGAGATTTTGTGATTTGTGGGTCTAACACATCTGGAAATACCAGGTTGAAGGAAGAAGGGTTTTTTCCCATTAAAAAGGCTTCAGTAAATATGTTAATTGTTAAAGTGCCACAAGTTGCTATTGCACTACACAATATTGGCTGTGTCCACACAACCTATGATTAATTTATCCATGGTTTACTCAGTCTAGTTTTTTGGTTTTGCATGAGACATTGAAGCTCCACGTAGGTTCACACAACACATTAGCCTAAAACGCAATTGATTAGTTAGAAGTTCAGTGTGTCACACAGTCAGGAAAAGTCTGGTTTTTCTAAGCCTCAGAGGGAGACATTTCTGTTTTTTTCATTTTTCTTTTGTGACTACCGCCGTGGGTGAGCCTTGTAGCCAACATGGCCTAGTAACTGGGAAGAGAGATTGCTCTGTAGGCCTACACATGCACCAAAAGAGCATTTCCGAACAGGAAATGATAATATCTTGAATAAACGTTGCAGAAAGAAACTTCCTCTAGATCTGAACGGTGCTTCACTCTGTAACAAGGTACATTGCTTGAAATGTCCTGTTTTACCCAACAATGGAAGGTAAACAAGGGTCTGTTCACACCTGAACATGAGTAATGATTTTATTTGAGCTCTATCTAAAGATCTGTTGACCTGGGAAGACCTGGCAAAGGGGTACATGATGTGCATGTGGAGGAACATCCCAGAGGGGCCCAGGGGGAATTTCCCTGCCATTTCCCCATTATGCAACTTTTCAAATCACTTTTTGTCAACAACCGCCTTTGACGTGAGGCTTGGGAGGGTGGTTCCAGTGGCATTTATATGGGGCCATAACGGTGCCACTGCACATATACAGGAGAAAGTCGCACACTTTCCATCCAAAGGAGGAGGATTTGTTTTGTTCCACACAACAGCATGTCTACATTTTGCCGGCGATGGCCACTGTGGAAGACTCAGAAAGGTGAGACGCAACAAAAATGGGGTAAGTTGGGGGCACACTAAATTTGGCTTGCTGATTTGCGGTTTAATTGTGTTGTGTAAACGTACCCATGGTGGATTGTAAACTATGGCTTATGGCTTAATATGTAGGAGCCCAACCAACTGTAATTTATTCAAGATATTGTGGCTAAACAAACTATGACTTAATGTAAGGTGTAATGCCAGAGGTCTATAGACTTTACATGAATTGGAACTTAGGAAATGGAGGAAAACTTAGAATTTTTAAGTTGGGGAGAGCCTGCATCTCATTGCCTGTCACAACATGCTTCACTTGATTAGTAAATGAACTCATTTTTCTGCATTTGCAAATACACTGAACCACAAAGGAACCAAATGGTTTATAAAATGCATTAAGCCACAAAAAATAAGCAAGTTTATTGCTTGTCTGTGTGAATGCTAAATTTTGTCTGACTTGGTTAAGTATGTTTTGTGAATGTAGCCTCTGACAGAAAAGGAGGCCAACTTATTTTACACAGATCTTAAACCTTGTGCTCTTATTTTATTTTATTTATTTATTTATTAAACTTGTCCCCACCCATCTCCCCCCATGGGGGACTCTGGGCGGCTCACAACATATTAAAACAATAAATAGATATACAATTAAAATCCATAACAATACATGTTTACAGAAATAAAAGGAAAAATATTGTATTGTTATTTATTATTATTATTATTATTATTATTATTTATTATTATTAAATTATTATTAGCATGTTCTGCAGGCATCACTTAGTGAAACTGGAAATGTGGGGAGAAAGTTCCTTTAATGGCAATTTAAATGATGGAGACAGTTTTTACCTTCATGTGTCTTCAGATTCTCCAGTACTGTAGAATACTCCAATAATACTCGAATAGTACTCTGATAGTATTCCAACAGTACTCTAATACTGCAGAAGTTAATAAAGAGTTGCTCCCTGATACAGAAAATGGTTTGTTGATGCATCATCTCAAACTATAATTTGTTTAACCATAATTTCCTGAATAGGCCACAGAAGTCTGGATTTGCACATTACACTAAACCAAAATTATGTTGACTTCACAAAAATACTAAGCCAAAATTAAAGAAATCAAACCATGGCTTAATGCCAAAGCTTATGGGGGGAATAAGAAAGGTGGGCAGTCAACGGTGGTAATAGTAGCTTAGACACCCAACTAAACCAAGTTAATTAATGCATAACTGGATTCAAACAACATACTAAACACTAAACCCATGTAAACAAAGTTCCTGAATTGCATGGTCTGCCCAAGTCCTGCGATCAGTTGTTAAGGCTGTTCCCTGACTGACTGATCCCTAGAAAGAGTGATTTTACAGTGGAAATAGGGGTAGGAAACTAACAAATCCCTTTTCTCTCTTTCTTCATTCCAGCCCCCTTCGCTACAATCGTGTCCGTGTTGGTAGCCTTGAGTTATGCTACAGATGCATTTCCCGACTGCCATATTACCAAAATAAATAACCTGATGGTCACCAACTGCCAAGGCCAAGGCCATAGATCAGTCCCTCGTGTGAATATGTCCACTCAAGTCCTCTTGTTGAATTTTAACATCTTATCCACCATCCAGATTTCTTCGTTCCCAAGGATGAGCGCCCTGAAGATGCTATCAGTGGGGAAGCAATTGGGAGGTGCTCTCTTTGTGGGAGAGAGGGCCTTTGCAAATGTACCCAACATCACTTTCCTGGACTTGGGGGGCAATGGGAACTTGTCGTTACACCCCAAAGCACTCCATGGTTTGTCCAAATTAGAGGTATTACACTTAGATGTTAATGGTTTTGATAATGGAATACTGGAAAGAGGCTATTTCCAGGATCTTTTGTCATTGAAAACATTGGACCTTACTGGAAACCACATCAATCGGCTGAGACCAGATCCAACCTTCCAAAAGCTCAAAAAATTGAGTATTCTTCAGCTGAAACTCAACAAGATTGGGGCAATTTGTGGGAATGACCTACAATATCTCAGTGGGCGCCATTTGACCTTGCTTGACTTGTCCTCCAACCGATTGTCGCGTTATCCTTCCTGTATCAACCCATTTCACAACATCACCCTGGGCACCCTGGACATCTCTTCCAACATATGGAATGTGGTGCAGGTTGAACAGTTCTTCAAAAGGCTGAATGGCACAAGGATCCAGAATCTCAAGATGCAACATTCAGGAGCCATTGGGAGTGGGTTCGATTTCCATAACATAAAAGACATCTCAGCCAGCACTTTCTCTGGATTGCGTCACAGTGGTATCCTCACTTTTGACATGTCTCATGGCTTTCTCAGTGTACTGAATGCCTCTGTTTTCTCAAGTTTTCCAGATCTCAACACCTTGCTCTTGAGATTCAACAAGATTAATAAGATTCAGGATGGGGCATTTGCAGGGTTAAACAAGCTCCAAGTTCTTGATTTGTCCAACAATCTTCTCGGAGAGATCTACACAAAGGGACTGCAAAAATTGAGGTCTTTTCCACTGCAGCGTCTCATCCTGAAGTCCAACCACATCGGTATTGTTCAGTATGGTGCCCTGACTGGTCTAAACACTTTGCAATTTCTTGACCTTCAAGACAATGCTCTTGTCCGAGTCCCCACTGGGAATCTCCCTTCCTTGTTGAATCTTAATTTGGGGCAAAACAGGATCACGGATCCCTGGGGTATAGAACAACTTGGCAAAAATCTGATACGTCTTGATTTCTCCTCCAACCGTCTAAGTGACCTGGAGGATGTCTGGAATCATGTAGCAAAAATTCCCACATTAAATTTCCTGAATCTCTCAAGTAACCACTTGGCAAGGTGTTTGAGAGTAGAGAAATCTCCTAGGCAACTTGAAGAACTGGATCTTTCCCACAACAATCTGGAAAAAATTTGGAACAGACAGAAATGCATAGACATCTTCCAGCATTTGGAGAAACTAGTTGTTCTGAATCTCAGCTCTAATCACCTTCAAGACTTGCCTGGAAATCTTTTCCACAGTTTGGTGTCTCTAGAAATCCTGAACCTCAGTGCCAACATGTTGCACAGGCTTCCAGACCAGGTTTTCCATAGTTTGAAATCCCTGCATACTCTCAGTGTCCGTGGGAACCCCTTGATGACACTCTCGCTTTCCTCGTTTCAGCCACTGGTGCGATTGCAATTCCTGGATCTGAGGGAGCTGTCTTTCGTTTGCAGTTGTGACCTTAAAGATTTCCAGAACTGGCTGTGGTACAAAAAGGCAACAGTGAGTGGAACTGAGCTTCTCTTGACTTGCATTCAGACCAGCTTTAATTTCCAGAGGCAATTCCTGCCTCAGTTCCTACAAAACAAGTGTGTCCCTTAGCCGATGGACACGTTGTCCCTCTCTGCGTACCGGGTTTTGGAGCCAGGGGTGTTTGAGCAAAAATGTCAGTGAAGCCCCTTCTTCTTGGGACTACAACTCTGAGAATTCCCAGCCAGCACAAAATTATGAAGCAAGCAGGACTTTCTCCTGTCCTGGAAATAAAGTAGTGGGAACAATTTGGCTGGAAATTATGGGAGTTGTAATTGCAGTACAAACCATTGTGCTGGGAAAGTTTGTTGTAATCTAAGTGAATGTAAAACAATAGAGGCAGGTGAATAATTTGTCTACACTGCAACTCTCTGAGCTCAGCTTGTATATTTATAAATAAACTAACACTTTAGAAAATAACATTGCGTCCAATAACTTCTTTCAAAGGTAAATAAAATCAGGTTTAACTGCCACACCCTTGGAAATTTTAAATATGCGTGGAAACCATGGTGAGAATAATTCTTCAACCCGGCCTGCTCTGCAACCTGCAATTGTAGTCATTATCCCAGAAAACTCTCAGGCCATTTACCTGGTGTGCAGGCCCAAGAAATCACACCAGACAGATGGAAAGGATTAAGACTTCTATCTGCAAATAAAAGGCTGCCCAGGATTAAGTTCCAAAGTAGGCACACCCCTGCTTGGAATCAACCCCCTTTTATACAATTTTGAACAGTGTGCATAACTATAAACCAATCAAAAAGCATGCACTCCTACAAACCAATCATGAAAAGCAACGCCAGACAGACAGTCTTAGTGGTCATCGTAACATAGTTCAGTCAAGGGTTACATTAAGGCTCTTCTCTTATCCCTGAGTAACTTGGTACCAGAGGCGTAGCTGTCCCGAGTGCGCAGGTATCCCTAAAAAGAAGCCGGTGGGCCTGGTTTTCCTCTACTGCTGTCATTTCTACCTAAGAAACAGGTCAGCCATCGGCCAAATCACCTCTAATAGGTAGAGACATCATGGCTATTTCTATATGTTGAATAATAAGCAAAAGCAGACAGGAATAAAAATTGTTTATCAACACAAGACATGAATTAAACTAGATTAAAATAGGCTGTCTCATCACGTTCATACAATGCACGAGGCCATGATCTGCTGACTTGGCTCAGTCCACCCAACAGACTCACCCAAAATCCCTGCATTAGCGCAGAGCGTCTGCCCAGGTCAGATCCGGCCGGGAGCAGCCGGAAGGACCAAATCGAGACTCGATTTGTTGAAATGCACCTGAATGAAATGGCAGCTGAATGAGCAATACCAGCAACAAAATCAGCCTTTTCAGCAGGGTTACTGAGCTTGGTTAATTAGCGGCACACTGAAATAACAGGCTTAGCGATGGCGGTAAAGGCATAATTAGTGGAATTATGAGCAACAGTTTAGCAGTATCAGCTCAATTTGCATTATTGGGACTTCACCCTGATTTTTAGGCTCATTTAGTTTTCAGACTTCATAAGTGATTCTTCATTTACATTTATGTTTCTTATACAAGTGGTACAAAAGCTGTCCTCACCCATTTTGGCCATGTTATTGTGGGATCAAAACGCAGGACACAAAATGCAGAATAATCAAGGCTTCACTGCAGTGTTTATTGAGCAGTACGTACTGGAGGGGGACCCCACCAGAGGTTAGTGGGAGGCCCTCCCCTACAGGCAAAATGGATGCTCTGATAGTTATACAGTTCTACAAGAAGGGGAAGGGAAAAAGAACGCATACGCATTCATATGATGATGCAGCCATGCCTATATAAGCAATAGGTCCCAAGTTACTCTCTGCCCCTCTGTTATCTGCTAACTGCTAGTAAAACAATAGTGTCACAGAGCAGAAGACACAAATTAGTTCAAGGTGCCAAATGCCAGGAAGAAGGCATCCTCCCTCAGGGCAGATGCCCAGGTTGCTAGGGGGATGTTTGTGATAAGGAGTTTACAACTGGCCTGGTTCACATCAGCTTCAAGGATGCTCCCACATGCCTTTATGTTTCAATCTTATTGAGGCGATCCCATTCATCTGAGGCCTCTAGAAACTTGTCTTTTTCACCCAAAGATTCACTTTTCTCACAGTCCTCTCCCCCCTTTTGACCTTCAGAAAGGTCAAAGGTCAGAGTGGAGAACTGGATTGAGCCTTACACTCTTCTGGAGGCAATTGTTTAAAAAAAACCCCATTAAACATTGTCCAGTACACAATAATAGGATTACTAGGGCCAGAAGAGCTAGGCATCCGAATGGTACATTTCTCGGCCACCCAGTTCCAGGCAACCAAGAGGTGAGCCAATTCTACAGATTACTGGGGGCTTGTTCAGTGATATGTTTTGCCAGATCCTTTGAATTTTGCACAGTGGCTTTCACACGCAAGGAATTGTCTGTCAGGTTAAAGGACCACATACTTGGAAATTCCTCGCACCCATAGGCCATTTTGAATAGCACAAAGTCAGTGGCCAATCTATTCTGTAAGATTGCGGTTTTTAATTGTTCCTGCTCTTCATTTAGGAGAGCTATAGCACTTGAGGACTTGTTGATGCTTTTTATAGCTAAACAGGCCAATTTTCTGAGATCCAGGTAAGCACAGGTTGCTAGACCTGGTGTTCCAATTATGGATACAAGCCCATAAACATCTTTGGTATTCAACAGCCCTATGTGGTCATCACAGGTACTGTCAAGTAGGGGGCCCTCTATTTGATATCTGTGCGATCGCCTGGGCTTATGATGAGTGTAATTTTGAACAAGTGGTACTGCATGAAATGAAGTTAAATGCCCAACTGCGCAGGCGCTTCCCGAGGATTGTGCTGGGAAGTATAAAAAGGCATAGTTTCCACACAATTCCACACACAAGCCCTTTGATAAGTAGCAAGAAACTCTTACAGAGGTGAGGTGAATTACCCCTGAGCATTTTTCAAGAGCTGGTAGGGAAAGGCATGTCTTTTTTGTCTTCACAGCCAACTACTCACCCAGAGTTGGTCCCTGGCAAATTGCCCTTGGTTTTTACCCTGTATAATGCTTGGTTGGTCCACTGGTGTTTGGTGGTTGTGGACTGATAGTACAGGAGGGTTTTCCCTATGTAATCAAGGGTAAGTGGGTTATATGTAGGGAGTGATGCAGCAATGGTATGGAGCACATTTAGAAACAGGTCAGGTACTCCTACAAAACATGTTTTAAACACAGAATCCCAGTTGGTTCCCTCGAGAGCACAGAAGGGTTCACCAGGTGGGATTATTGAATGAACCAAAGTCAGATAAGAATTGATAGCGGGCAACCAATCTAGTGGGTATTACATCTTATGGCATTTGCAGATAGGCTATAATAAACATAAAAGTAAACAGAGCCATAGTTTTGCTGTGAGGCAGAAAGTAAAGAAAGAGAAACACAGTAAACAGTAAACAATTTAAATGACTGCAGGAGCCCAAATATTAATATTAAACTAGCAACAAGAGTCCATTTTAAAACTTATCTTCAGAGCTCTTCGGGGTTTCGTAGTCAAAACTTCACCCTTCTTCTTACTTCTTTTAATCTGTTTGTTTCCCGGGAGCTTTGAACGCAGTCCTTGGTATTGCTTGCTTCTGGGGTTGGGGCTGGAGCGCGCCTGAGATGACTTAAGTGAACCCACGAGGTCAGACTTTGCACTGCTGTGAGCTACTAACAGCACTTGGTACGGGCCTTGCAGAGAGACAGTCTTTCCTTTGATGCACTTTTTGATACACCCAGTCTCCTGCTTGCAACTGGTCAAATGGTTCAGTTTCAGGTAGCCCACTCTGATTACGATGTTGTCTGACTCGCTCTTGGGTTTGGCACTGCTCCTGTTGAAAAGATTGTATAGCATGTAAGTAATTTGACCATAGGTTCGGGTGAACGCCTTCTGGAATGGGGATCGAGCCAAGGCCCAGAGGCATTGGTCGCCCACATACAATTTCATAGGGAGACAGTTTCAGTTCCTTTAGGGGTGAGCTTCTGATGGCCAACGGTGCCATGGGGAGTACATCTACCCATCCCCAACCAATTGCTTCTACATAGTTACTGAAGGTGCATATTACAATCAATAGGTGCTTCTTCTGTTTACACGAGGCATGTCAGCAAAGTCAATCTGTATCATTTGGAAAGGATACTGCCCTCTAGGCAGTTGGGAAGGATGTGGCCTCAGTCCTCTCCCCTTAGAATGGGCCAGGCAAACTGCACAGTTGCCAACTATCTTCTGTGCTTCTGCATTAATCCCTTCACCTCCCCAATGTTGCTTAAATCTCTGAGCTAACGCTTCTGCTCCTTCATGACCTTGATCATGTAGTAACTTTAAAATGTGCTTAACTGCCATCCTGGGAATGATTACTTTCCCTTTTAATTTCCAGACTCCTTTTTCCTCCTTTGCTGCTTGGTTCTGTTCCCATTTCTTTTTCTCTTAGTTAGTGGCATATTCCTGCACCCAAGCTGCATCTGCAGGTACAGTGCAGGGTAACAATTGCAAAAATTTCTGCTCTGGCTGTGGTTTGAGAGCGGCTTGCTTTGCTGCCCCATCAGCCAACTCATTGCCTTTAACTCCTGAATGTGCTTTAACCTTGACTATTGCTAAAGCATTCAGGTTCTGGATGAGATCTAAAATAGCACGAATTAATGGGCCATGTTTAATCTCTGTTCCACTGCTTGTCAGGAATCCTCTGTTCTTCCATAGTTGACCATAATCTTGAGCTATTCCCCATGCATATCTTGAATCAGTATAGATGTTAGCTGATTGTGTCCTTACATAACACAAGGCTTGATGTAAGGCTACTAGTTCTGCTACTTGAGCTGAAACGGGGGGTCAATGCTGTCGGCTTCTATAACGGAATGTTTTGTGGTGACTGCCTAGCCTGCCTTGCGCTCTCCCCCCTCTGTGATGAAACTAGTACCGTCACAGTAAATTTCAAAGTCTGCTGGATTCTGGAGAGGAGCTTTAGAAAGTGTTACACTTGGATTTTGCAAAAGTTGCATGCCATATGATGTGAGGCGGGATGCTGAAATAGGTAGCAGATGCCCATGGTTTAAAAGGCCCTGTACCTCATGAATCGTAGACAAGGTGGATATGCTTGGGCTGCTGGATCCAACTTGTAAGACAAATAAGCTACTGGTCTTTTTGAGTCCCCATGTCGCTGAGTTAAAACTTGGGGGGATCACTTCCTGTTTTCTTTACAGGAAATATCGGCACATTACATGAGCTGGAGGTCTCTTTAAGTACCTGTTGCCTGAGCAATGAATCAATCACAGGCGCTATGCCCTGCTCTGCTTCTGGCTTTAGTGGATATTGGGGCAGACATGGCCCAGATTTCCCTGGAAGGAGCTCCAATTTAAACGGACTGGCCCTTTTTATTAAACCACAATTCCCTTCTGCAGTTGCCCACACCCCCCTTTGCGCTGCTAGTAGATACGAAGGCAGGGGCGGTGTGACACCTTTAGCAGATAAAAGCTGAAACACTGCTTCATGAACCTCTTGTACATTAACGTCATCCTCCTCTGGAATTAACAATTCCAATTTACCATTAGGATGACAAGCAACCTGGCACTTCCATTTACACAAGAGGTCCCTTCCCAATAGGTTTGGGGATCCATCAGTGCCAATAAGAAAAGCATGTTCAGCAGTCAATGGGCCCAGTGAAAATAAAGCTGGCTCCGACCAAACATATTTAACAGGAATGCCAGAAATTCCTGTGGCTACAACTCCTCTTTTTGTGGGCTGGAGTATTCCCTTAGCATCCTGGGCTCTTATCACCAACAAGTCTGTTCCAGTATCCACCAATGCCTTAATATTCTGAGACCCCAATTTAATATTCACTTCCCCCTGACCAGTGGTTGTGACTTGAAGAGGAGCCACAGTTGCCCTCCCAGGGCACTCCTAATCGAATAAATCCTCAGCGGGAGCAGTAGCAGTGAGTCCCGCAGGAGCTTGATTCTGGGGACACTCCTTTCGCCAGTAGCCTTGTGTGGAAGGAAACATCCTGAATTCCTTCCGTTATTTTAAAAACTTCCTCTTCCTCACCTCATCCTTCCTCTCCATCCAGATCCTCTTCTCCTGTCATAGACATATTTATCTTGAGGATTTCTGGTGGGCCCTTGACCCATATGTAATTGCAAGGCAGCTATTCTGACTTTATGCTTTTCCTTTTTCTCCAGAAGTATTTGCCGATGACAGTGATGGGTGGCTTCATCCCTGATCTCACTGAGAGATCCACTTTCCCATCCTCAGAGATGGATTCTTAAAATCTGTTTCCTAGCCATGGGTCTAGCTGATTAACAAAGTGCTGACGACAGCATTCAGCATTTCTGTTTCAGGGTCCTGAGGCCCCCCATATTTCTGAAAGGCAGCTTTCAGTCTCTCATAAAATTCACCAGGATTTTCATCAGTTTTTTGTTTTACATCAGTGATTTTAGTCCAATCCATTACTGTTGGATAAATAACTGCAATAGCAACAGCAAAGGAATGTGCATTTGCAAATGATTGCTGAAAATTCTCTGCTCCATTAGCAAGTTTTGGAGCTTCTGTTGGCGAGTTGGATTCTAGGGGATTCCAAGGAACGGGTACTTCTGTGACTTCCCCTGTGCCACTTGGCATGCAATTTCATAGGATATAATTGAGTGTGAGATCTAGTGTGACTTGCCACGGGGCTGCTAATGGTGGAATCTGCTGGTCCAGGTGGGGAAAGGGGGCTGTAGCAGCTCTTTCCCCTACCCTTGCTTCAGCCGCTGGTTGAGCAAATTGCCTGTCTTGCAAAGTTTCCCTTTGTTGATTAAGAGGAGGGGCCGTTAGCATGTTTTCCAGGAGAGGGTCTTCCCATTGTAGTAAAGTTAACTCTCTCTCCTCAATTCATTTTGACAATTGGGGATAAAGTTGTGCTAAAGATTGAAACCTTTCCGTCTCTGTTGATGGTTTGCTAGCAGCTTCTTTGTTTTCCCTGTTAACTTTTTCCTCTCCCTCTGCTTGTGTGTCTGACTGCAGCTTTTGAAAGTTATTTTTTCCAGCTGCTAGCTCTGCTTTCTACTTCTCACCTATCAGTTTCTGTATTCCAAATAGCAAATAGTTTTGATTGTTTTTCTTTGTCTTTGGGTGGGAGACTCAAAAAGTCTGTTTTTCTCCCAACTTCTCAAAGTGGCCACTGAGCACAGCTGTAACTCTTAGTATCATTATGCCATTGTTACATATATTTAATTACTTCTAAACCAAACTTTTGCTGCATAAATCTAACGGGAGCTCCTTGTGGAGCTTCCTTCAAAGCATGCTTAGTATGCAAATTATCCATTTTTTTCTTTTTTCTTTTTTTTCGTCCCTTTCCTCCCAGAGACCCTTTTTAAACTTTAAATTTACTTATCTTTAATTTTCAATCTCTGCCCGCGTCCGGGATGTGGAGGTTCCTCTTTTGCCGGCTTTTCCCTTCCTGCGTTGATTATTCTGGTCCTTTGATTCATGTGTACGGGCTGTTACAACCCGGGAGGATCAGCTTTTATGTGATCCTTAACACTTGCACTCAAAAACCTCTCACAGCCTGCCTGGACACCGTTAACATTTCCCTCCTTACCTATCAGCAGCTTAAAGCAACTTCATTCAAAGAGAAGCAATAGGGAAAGGGAGTGTGAGCAGAGTCTCGGGGTCAGCCTCTGCTCGACACAAAAGGAACACACTCACTCTGCCAAGACCAAATTCTCCCTTGCTTTCTGGACACTCCCGGTCATCGCAATTAAGCTCGCAGGAAGCCAGGGGCGGCTAAGGATTTGGCATGGCCCAAATTTCCTGACAAACCTCCCTAGCCAAAATAGACTTTTAGACACAGACAGTTGCCTTACACACACACCTAAACGGTGCCCTTATCTGGCAGTGGGAAAGGGACATGGGATCAGGCTCACAACAACACTCACCCTGAAGGGCGCCCTGCTGTCGTCTCCGGTCGCAGCTCGAAAACTGTGAATCCCACTTCTGACACCAGTTTCTGTGGGATCAAAACGCAGGACACAAAATGCAGAATAATCAAGGCTTCACTGCAGTGTTTATTGAGCAGTACGTACTGGAGGGGGACCCCACCAGAAGTTAGTGGGAGGCCCTCCCCTACAGGCAAAATGGATGCTCTGATAGTTATACAGTTCTACAAGAAGGGGAAGGGAAAAAGAACGCATACGCATACGTATTCATATGATGATGCAGCCATGCCTATATAAGCAATAGGTCCCAAGTTACTCTCTGCCCCTCTGTTATCTGCTAACTGCTAGTAAAACAATAGTGTCACAGAGCAGAAGACACAAATTAGTTCAAGGTGCCAAATGCCAGAAGAAGGCATCCTCCCTCAGGGCAGATGCCCAGGTTGCTAGGGGGATGTTTGTGATAAGGAGTTTACAACTGGCCTGGTTCACATCAGCTTCAAGGATGCTCCCACATGCCTTTATGTTTCAATCTTATTGAGGCGATCCCATTCATCTGAGGCCTCTAGAAACTTGTCTTTTTCACCCAAAGATTCACTTTTCTCACATTCAAAATTCTCACATGAATTTTCTTCATTCATTTAGTTTTCAGACTTAATAAGTGAGTCTTCATTTACATTTATGTTTCTTATACAAGTGGTACGAAAGCTGTCCTCACCCATTTTGGCCATGTTATTATTCACAGTCCATGTCATACATTAATTATTTCCAAAGACTACCCCCTTTACTTCTAGTCTACTTTATTTTCATCTAACACTGAGTTTCCTTCTGTGTTGTCTCACGTGTGTGTGTGTTTGAATGGGTATGGGCTACACAAATTACCTTTACTGTATTACTTTTGCCATCACAAAATGCGTCTGTATAAACATAGTAATTGTTTTTTTTTTCCCCACTAGAAGCATATTTGGATTTTAAGAAGGTGAGGCTAGTATTATTTATTTTATAGCCAAAAGGCCCAAAAACAAGTTACAAATATAACCTAGACTTGACATCGAATAAAACAATTTCACAAATAAAATATTTAATAAATATGACACGATGCCCTTAAAGGCCCAACTCATTGATTTGTTACTAAACACCTTGTTTTTATAGCCATAGTTCAAAATCTGGCTGTTGCCACTGTGATCTCAGGATTTTCATCTGCAGTGGGGTTAGTATGTTCACAAAACGGCTGCTGTGAGAGATTAGCCAGTTCACATTGTAGAGCCCTTGGGGTTCTCTGAGCTCGGTTGTTTGCTTGCAAACGTTTCATTACCCAGCTAGGTAACATCTTCAGTGCTAGAAGGGAGTGGGGTTTGCTCCCTGTTTATATACTGTGGCATGCCCTGCCAGTGTTGGTGGAAACCCCCACCCCCACCAACACTGGCAGGTCATGCTGCAGTATATAAACAGGGAGCAAACCCCACTCCCTTCTAGCACTGAAGATGTGACCCAGCCGGGTAACGAAACGTTTGCAAGAAAACAGCCAAGCTCAAAGAACCCCACAGACTCCACCGTTCAACCCTGAGCTACACATATTCGCTTCTATTAGTTCATACTGTACCTGTGCAGGTGGGCATGTCCAGCCCCAAACAACCCAGTAGCCCAAAGTAAACCAACCTGTCCCACCTCAGGATGTTCTCTAATCCCAGAGAGATAACACAGAGCCCCAACCCATTGCAGCAAACCAAAAAGCAAGAGGATTGGTGTTTGGCTTGGGCAATTTTTTAAAATAAGTTTTATTAAAGAAATGTTTAACAAGATAAAAACAATACAAATTTCAGAGAAGAAATAAAGAAAAATAGTGAACAAGTAAGAAAGAAGATAAAAAAAGAAAGGAAAGAGAGATGCTTGGGCAATTTAAGTAGTTCTATTTTGATTAAAACAATCTTTTTAAAAATTAGATGGAGCAGCAAACTCTCAACTGTTTGAGGAAATTCATGTATGATGCTGCTTTTAGACAGAGAAAAGAGTAACACCAGAGTTGTCAACTAAGACTTTCATGGCCAACCACAACCATTTTCATGCATCGCTTGAAAGCTTGAAGCTTTCCCCACCTGAGACCCCCGTGAGAACGCGAGGATGTGCATGATTCGGCAGCCAGAGCTCCTGTCCGACAGGGCTGTCACCATTAACGGCTCTCTTGGAGAAATCTATCAAGTTACCAGGAGTCAATTTTGACTGGAACTTCTTGCCTGGAACATTGACTTGATCTCATAAAGCTAAACAGGATGGATCTGGAAATCTAAAGGAGGCATTTCAGAAAAGACCAATGACAAACTATTTTATTGACCAAAAAAAACCCCTGCATGGACAGAGTCAGAGTTACCTAGAGTTAAGCTGACTCAGAGGAGAATTTCCTTTCTTTTGATTAAAAAAGATGTGGTCTTCTGCAGCTAGGTGAAAGTGATCCCAGAAATTCAGCAGGACTGGGCCTGATTATTACATGGATGGGACACTGAGGAAACGCAAGGGCTGGAAGCTCAAATAGGATGTAAAAGCAAACTTGATTCAAAGGAAAGTTTAGTTTTTAATCTTGAGCACTATCAAGGTAGTTTCTTCTTGGTCCAACGTTCTCCCTATGACTATTCAGAAGGGCAACCGATTCCTATGGCTGCTTGTAAGGAAAGCCTATTGCTATAAGGTGGAGTCATCTGAGTTTTGAGGGGTTGGAGTACTTCTTTATCCAATCATGTGTGATATTAGGGGTTCCACATTTTTATGCAGTTACTGTTCTCAATTCAAGGATCCACAGAGCCCCCTGAAACAGTGAGTACGGCGAGCTAAAAATTGGAATGTCTGCCCTAGGATTTGATGCTCTTCCTCCAATGATGGGGGTGCTGACATTGCAGTAATTTCTATTTCTATTTCTATTTCTATTTCTATTTCTATTTCTATTTCTATTTCTATTTCTATTTCTATTTCTATTTCTATTTCTATTTCTATTCAGGTGGGCAGAACGTTTGCAAGGAGATTCAGGGTGGGGCTGTGTGCCATCTAAACCTCCCCTTTTAATCTGGTGAATGAATGTGAGCCTTGCACATTTGCAGTGGATGCTTAGAAATGAGCGTGCAAGCCTCCAGTCTTCCTTACTGGTCATGCTTTTATTGTTGTTGTTCAGTCGTTAAGTCATGTCCGACTCTTCGTGGCCCTATGAACCACATCGCGCCAGGCCTTCCTGTCCTTCACTGCCTCCCTGAGTTTGCTCAGTTTCATGCTCATTGCTTCAGGGATGCTATCTAACCATCTCATCCTCTGCCGTCCTCTTCTCCTTTTGCCTTCCATCTTTCCCAGCATCAGGGTCTTTTCCAAAGACTTCTCTCTTCGCATTAGGTGACCAAAGTATCTGAGCTTGAGCTTCATTATCAATCCTTCCAATGAGCAGTCAGGGTTGATTTCCTTTAGGATTGACTGGTTTGACCTCCTAGCAGTCCAGGGGACTTTAAGAGTCTTCTCCAGCACCACAGTTCAAAGGCATCAATTCTTTGGCGCTCAGCCTTCCTTATGGTCCAGCTCTCACAGCCATACATTGCTACTGGAAAAACCATAGCTTTGACTATGCGGATCTTTGTCGGCAAGGTGACATCTCTGCTTTTTAATATGCTGTCTAGGTTTGCCATAGCTTTCCTCCCAAGGAGAAAACGTCTTTTAATTTCATGGCTGCAGTCTCCGTCTGCGGCGATCTTGGAGCCCAAATAAATGAAGTCTGTTACTGCTTCCATTTCTACCCCTTCTATTTCCCAGGAATTGATGGGTCCAGGTGCCATGATCTTAGTTTTTTTAATGTTGAGTTTCAAGCCAGCTTTCGCACTCTCCTCTTTCACCCTCATCAAGAGGCCCTTTAGTTCTTCTTCACTTTCTGCCATTAGGGTGGTATCGTCCGCATATCTGAGGCTGTAGATGATTCTCCCTGCAGTCTTAATTCCGGCTTGTGATTCTTCCAGCCTGGCATTTCTCATGATGTACTCTGCATTTAGGTTAAATAAGCAGGGTGACAGTATACAGCCTTGTCGAACTCCTTTTTGAGATGACCCTTACAATATTTTGCTATTCCCTTCCTTTCCGGTTTCGCCATCCTCACCTACTTGCCGGCTTGTCTGGGCTTCGCAGCCGGTTTCTGGGTCGACCTTTCCGGGCAGACGGACGCGAAGTGCCCTCCCCCCCTGCACTGGAAGCACGGCGTCCCCACCGCCCGAGCGCCCGCCGCAGCCTTTAAGGCCCTCGCGCTCCGCTTCGCCGGCGGCGGACGGGCAACTCGTCACCTTCGGCTGAGCCGCCGCTCCCGCTGCCTGGATGGCCGCCAGCTGCGATCCAGCACCGAGGCGTGGGCGACCCGTCCAGCCCGTGTGACCGGGCAGCCTCGCGCCATGGCCAGTTCGCGCAGCTTCGCGCTCAATCCCTTCTGGAGCCGCTTTGCCAGAGACGCTTCGGCCAGTCGCGCAGTTTCGCCGCTTGAGCTCCGGGGCGTCCTCGGTCGCCGAGCGGGAGCCTTGCTTGGGTTCTAGGGTGGCATCTTCCGCCCGGGCATGGGCGCAGGGTCTCCGAGCCGCTCCCGCAGCGCTGCGATGGACCCGCTGAAGTCCTCCAGCTCCGGCGCTTCGGCCTCCGGCAGGTCGACCACCCGCTCACTGCGCGACCCACCAGGCAGCGCGATACGCGCAGGACCCTCCACGCGTCGCTTCGGGACAGCCGGCTGCAGCTCCCCGTGGGAATCCTGACTTGGCTCAGGGAGCCGGGCAGCTCTCCCGGGTCTCCCTCGTACGTTTTCTCCGAGCCCCACCTCTTCGACGGGTCGCCCTCTTCCCGGGCGAAGCGGTGCCCGCACTCCGAAGTCCTCGGGCTCCCTTGGCGCCCCTCTCTGGGGGCCCTGAGCTCCCCTTCTGCTCCCGCTGGCCGCTCGAGAGCCCGCAGTCCTGGCCATTCGACCCGGGACCCTTCCTGCTTCCCTCTGGCTCGGCTGCCCTAGGTCTGGCGTGCGCCCCTTCCGAAGGCACAAGTCTCCCCTCGCCCTCCAGCCCCCGGACCCCGCGGTCCTGCTCCCGTGGCTCGGTGAAGCCCGTCAGTCCTCCGATGGCTCCCAACCAACCAGGGCGGTCCGATTCTGGGGTGGTGGTTCTTCGCCTCCCTCCCAATCGCTCTGCGGGGCCCACCGCTTGGAGTGCCGCCGCTCTCCGTCCTTTTCCTTGACGACCACCGGGCTTCTATCGGCTGGGGAGGGATGAAGGTCTCCTCGGCCTCTGTGGGAGGGGACCCCGGCTCCTCCTCGATTCCGCCCGCTGCCCCGCTGTCGGCTTCCCGCTGTAGCAATTCCTCCTCCTCCTCCTCCTCCTCCTCCTCCTCCTCCGGGGCTTCGTGGGGATTTCCTCAGTGAGTTGTCTCCTCGGGAAAAATACGACTGAAGGAGTTTCAGCAAAATGTAGATCTGCAATGTCCAAATCCCAGTGAAGAAAAAGCTCTGGAAACTCGTGTTAAGTTCAAAAAGAAATTCATTTATTGGAACGTACATGCAACTGTAAGCAAAGCATTGCTGAAACTAAAGCCTCGCTTTTCCCCCTCTACTTTTCCCCCTACTTCTCACCCCCCTTTTCCCAGGCGCCTGTTTCTCACAACCTTGCACATTCTTGGCCTTTGCTAACAGCTCCTCTTCCTGGCCTTTGACAGTCCACCAGTTCCTTCTACTTTCGTTACCCCCCCTCCCCCCAAAGAATGGCAGAAACAAAGCAAGCAACCAGTACTTTAATATTTTGGTTGCTGAAGGTTCTGACACAACCCATCAACCCCACCTCTTTTAGTAACCTTTTCAGTTACTGCTCTTCTTGTGCTGTTCTCCCCAAACCCCAGTGCGAGAGAAATGTAGTGCTTCCATAACCTGGTCCCTTAACCGGTGAGTAAAGAGTTAAAAATGGAAAAAATGAAATAATATGGAGAGTAAGGAAGATGACGTTGACAGAAATATGCAAGAGCCATTACCTAGGCAAAAGGGACTGAAACGCTTTTTAAGTCCCGAGAAACAAGATCATATTTGGGCAGACGCCTCCCTGATTCGCTGGGGTATGAGAAGGGAGAGAGATCCAGCACAATCAGGCTTGCAAGATGCTGTCTTTATTAAGATAAATTATTAATAAATTTATTAAGACACCCATCTCAATAAAGGCAGTTTTACTCTTTCGGTGGAGTTGATTTCCTGGTCTGGTGTACCCAGCATGGCTGACAAATAATTTCTATAATGCAGCCCTCTGGCCGTATGGTGTAGAAGAGTGTGATTAGAGATTTCATTCCTTCCTTGGATCTTAGATAAACAAAATCAAACTATATTTTAAAAAGTTAAATATAAAACCAATGCTTCAAAATACAGCCAATGCTGGAAAGAAGAATCTAAAAGCAAATGTAATGCTCCAGTTAAACCACGGGATGGTGCTGATCCATTACAAATTGCTCACGTGCTGCCCCAAATTGTTCCTGCCTGGACCAGCCACTCCTCTGTCTCCTGAAGCTCTGCCTCAGGTTGAATGAATGAATGAGTGAATGATACTTGATTATGGACTTGGACCAAAGCAGACACAATAAAACAAACAGAAACACTTTAAAACCTGGTGGTAGGCATTACCTTTCGTTATTCATTACTGGTGTGGAATCAAAACGCAGGACACAAATGCAGAATAATCAAGGCTTCACTGCAGTGTTTATTGAGCAGTATGTACCGGAGGGGGACCCCACCAGGAGTTAGTGCAGTGTTGTCCAAACTTGGCCACTTTAAAATGAGTGGACTTCAACTCCCATGGCTGGCTGGGGAATTCTGGGAGTTGAAGTCCACTCATCTTAAAGTGGCCAAGTTTGCACAACACTGAATTAGTGGGAGGCACTCCCCCAAGACAAAATGGATGCTCTGATATCTATACAGTTCTACAAGAAGGGGAAGGGAAAAAGAACGTATACGCCTACGTATTCCTATGATGATGGAGGCAGACCTAAATAAGCAATAGTTCTCAAGTGACTCTCTGCCCCTCTGTTATCTGTTATCTGCTAGTAAAACAACAGTGTCACAAGAAGAAGAAACAAATTAGTTCAAGGTGCCAAATGCCAGGAAGAAGGCATCCTCCCTCAGGGCAGATGCCCAGGTTGCTATGGGGATGTTTGTGATAAGGAGTTTACATCAGCTTCAAGGATGCTGCTCATTCTTAATTTACAACCAACCTAATTCACATCGGTTTCAAGGATGCTCTGCATTCCTTTATGTTTTTATCTTATTAAGGCGACCCCATTCATCTGAGGCCTCTAAAAACTTGTCTTTTTTAGCCAAAGATTCACCCAAAGATATATTTTCCTCACACTAGTAACATATTAGCATAATTGCTCTTACCCGTTACAGAAACTAAACAGATAGTACACTAATTGGACCCGGTGTTTTAGGCACCAAAGCCTAAATGCCTCAATAGAAATCCGGCCAGACTCCAACAGAAATAAAGGATTAGAAGCCCAGAGGGGTATGCCTAGCAAGGCCCCTAAAACTTTTGATTAGTTTCGAGGACAGAAGAGCTCTCAGCCTTTGCTCTGGATACCTTAATAGTGTCCGGAACACGCTTATTGCCATTTTGGCTTGCAAAACTCAAAATGGCATTTGCAAGACTTTGGGCTTCTGCTGACATGGTTCACTCCAAGACAGAGAGGAGTGAAAAGAGACCCCAAGTTATTTAAAAGATTTCTTGAGTGATGGATGACAAGCTCGTTTCCTCTGCAGAAAACAGCAAGAGCCATAAGACAACTCAGATCTACTAAGTATGTGGGGAGAAGGACTGCCCCATCTGCACGAAACAGAGCTGAAACTATTGGCTAGCCAAGGTGGGTAAAATTCTGGTCTGGAAAAGTTTATACTGTTGGATTAATATAATAACGGAAAAGAATGGTAGTTGAGATAAAGCCATTTCATGTCAGGATCCTCGCAATCAATCACCTATCAACTGGAATGTTTATTCAGCACAGCCTTAAAGTAGAAACGTTAGTTTGTTAGAAAGTTAGTTTAGGTAAGTTGCTTGCTCGTTCCTGCCATAAAACAGGGGAGGGAGAGAATAGGGTAAACAGCAAAAGCCAGATGGGACGTTATCAAAGTCTGAGGTGATGTCAGGCCTAGCCCAAGGAACTCCAAGAGACAATGCCAATTCAGTCCAGCTACAACCTCTAGCAAGAATTATTAGCTACAACCTCTAGCTACAACCTGATTAGCTACAACCTCTAGCAAGAATCTTCCCAGACTGAAACCCCAGGTCCCAAAGTCAGCCAGTCACAACAGTGTGAATCCCTCAGGGAGGTGCCAGTCTCATCCTCTTGTTCCTCCCATGCAGTTCTGGCGAGCTAAGAAAATGTTTATCTCCCTGAGCCTGGCCTTCATAATTCCATTCCATCACAGGTGCCAACAAGGTCAAATAACCGTGAGAGCAGAGAACAGATCCGAGGAAAGGCGTGGAAAGAATTGAGTGGGAAATTGGCCGGGAGGGGATTAAAAGGAAACCTCTGGCCGTGGGGAATTCAGTTTCAGCAATCTGTGGACCGCTGTCTGCTTCTTCTCAATAAAGGCATCTTTACTGGAAGCAAACTGGTCTCCAGAGGATTTACTGGGATTGGGAATTGAGCCTTGCAGACTCTGACATTTCACCCCTTTTAAAATGGGTATTGGTATTAAATTGGTAAGCAAAGCTCATCCATGGGAGTCACAATGCACCTGCCCGGCTACTGGGCTGTGCTTTCCCAGGTCCGTGCTGAGGTCTGGAGGTCTGGGGTCCCCTGCCATCTTTTTATGCTTTTTCAAAGGACAGGAGATCTGAACACCACAACACCTGAAGATGGGCCGATGGCACTTCTCCTCAATGAGCAGGTCACAAGTCAGACCGTTGACTGCCTGCCCAAAGATCTCTCACATGAGACACGATTTTGCGAGCGCTGCTGGTCATCCTCCCTTTGCCGGTGTCGGACTAAGGAGCGCACGTTGTTCTCTTTGTCTTAATTGTTACAAGGTGTAATACAGGTAAAGAGCATAAAGGTGAAAGGAATTACACAATGATAAAATATAATTTTGTAAAGCTTGCTAAGTAACTTAAAGGGCAAGAATGGAGAAATTCATCTTATATGTGGAAAGGAAAAGTAAACCACATCTCCTTCTCATTTCTTCCATAATGACACCACACCAGAAAGTATTTCTCAGTTAAACGCTAGAGAATGAAACAGTGGTTGAGAGGAGATCTGCCTTCTCAAAAGCCAGATGCTTATTTATTTGTACATCAAATTTGTCACCGCCCATCTTATTAAAACGTGTCTCTGTTCATCTGTTAGAACATTATCTTGTATCACCCAGTCCAATTTAGATGTAGATGTACCTGACCTATTTATGCTACTCTGCAGACTAATTGGACAATAATTTGATGGATTATTTTCACCACCTTTTAAAAGTAACGGGACGGTGATAGAATTGCACCAGTTGTTTGAGATCTGGAGCATACAGTCAGTCCATATGAATAAGTGGGCCCACCAAATCAATTTTGGCCAGCAGCATTTCTACCAGTTTTAGCTTTTTATGGTGAGGGATAAGGGTGATCTGGGCTCAGTTAATGGTTTTTTGAAGTCTTATCCCAACTTGCTTGCACTGCCCCGAGTAAGGAACTAAAATATTCAGTACCTCAGGGATGGCACCCCGTGTTCCTGAAGGAACTTTAGGAAAAGCAAACAAAATAAAGCACCAGAAAAGAGAATATTTCCTTTTGTAATTTGAGGATGTTTTCCCATTTTTTCTAATTTTCATCTTTAAATGAGCCTTGGAAGAATTTTTCCTCTCAAGAAAATGGCTCAGAAGACTAGAGCCATGGGTTTCTAGATATCCAGTAGCTTTCCATCGGCTTCCTCCTGACTACAACATATTTCTCCATGGATCGAGGGGGTCGCCTCCAGGCCCTGGCTTTCCCTGAGCTGGGCACCTCTCTTTTTAGACCGCGCCACCAGGGACCGGCATCCCTTCACGGCAGTGCATTTCCTTTTGCCCCATTTGTGTTTCATGTGCAGTCAGACCTAACCCTTAGGTGTCAATATGCTCCCTGAGGTTTGATGTGTGCGCCTTGCCCTTTTGTGTGCTGGGCTGGCTTCTCTAAAATAAATAGCTCTCACTGCAAGACTGGATTTTTTCCCCTCCCAACAGTGGTGGCTTTGGGTGGTTCTGGGCATGACGGGTGGTGAACCTGCACCTCCTTTGATGTTAACACAATATTCGTTTCCTTTTGTAACTTTAGTCAACAAGTGAATACAAGGAAAATTGCGCAAGGAAAGGAGTGCTTCTTAAATGGTAGCAAACAGGGAGGCATTCCCCTAGTGCGCCCCATGCTTGAGCTTGTCAAAGGATGTGTGACGTCCTCAAGGATGTTTGTGAAGACACGCAACGAGCGTGGGGTTACACTCAATCCCAGTGCATGCATTTGTCTGTCCTGCCCCTCCTTTCCCCAGGGGAGGCCATCTGGCCCAGCAAGGGAGCCCACACCCCCATCTTCTCCCTATCCATTAGTCTTCCTCCTCTGTGCTGAGATTAATTAGGAAGGTATTTTGTTGTATCGTACTACAAATTCAGGCACAAAGAGCATTGGCAAATGCTTCAGCAGCGGCAAGTCTCTCCTTTGCTGGAGGCAAACACGCCCGTGCAGTCAGCAGGATGCTTCAGTGGGCCATATTCAACAGGAATGGTTACTAGAGAGAATGCTCACAGCTACAGGTGAAATGGGAAGTTGGCAACCCAGAGCTAAGTGGCACTTATGCTACGGCTTTTGCCGGCAAGCAACCCTTCCCCGTGCTGGGTCTTAGGTGCCCAGGCTGCAGCTCCGGGCTGCTCTGCTGCTGCCTCTTTCCCGAGGAAGCCCTGGGTGACGTGCCCTGTACCTGCCACACACCCCACGGGTAGAGAGAAACTGGGGCAGGCCTGGCCTGGGAACGCCTCCTGTCCCCCTCCACCTGCACTTCCTCTCATGCTCCCGCCCCACAGCATTCCCCGCAGCTGGTGCTTTTCAGCAAGATCCTCTGCACAGGCCCACATTAACACCTCGAGGGCCCTCGTTTTAGGACTCGAGGCCCGACCATCATTTTCTCCTCCTGCTTTTCTCGGCAGGCGCACACTGCCACCAGCAGGCAGAGCCACAAGCACTGACCTGGAAGTGCAGAACACCAGCCTCCCCTCAGTGAAGATCTCAGCATCTCTCCTGGGAACTTCTGAGACTGCTCCCGCCAGAGGTGGGAGCTCACGGCGGGTGCTGCATGGCCTTTGCGCAGCGGGAGCGCAGGCAAGGGAGGCTGCCAGGGCATGCGCGCATCAACTCCACTGCTGGGGGCCCAATCCTGTTCCACAAACCCCAGCGCTCCTCGGCGCCTCTCCCCCACACAGCTCGTCATACGTTCACCTTCCCCACAAGCCTCTGCTGGCCACGGGCAGGGTGAAGTACAAATGATAAGAGACAAATAAGTAAACATGGGATCCAAACTGTCATGGAGGTTAGTTTTTCATTAGTTATGAAATAATGAAATGTATGATGTCACTTAATAAGCTTTAAGCTAATGGTTAACACAATATAAATCACTAGCTGAAATTTTAAACTATTAATAAATTAGGTCAGTACTAGAAATCTAATTTCCCATGAAATATAAACTCTACACTTAACTTGCCCAATAATTTAATAAAAACACTGCAGGTTCAGTTTTCAAAGTTTGTTTCATTCTAATATGCATCATTTTCCAGCATGAGATATGAAAAAAATTGCATTTTCAATCTTTTTTTTAGAAAATGGAAGTGTTCATTTTAGCAATCAGGACTGGAACAATATATCAATGATAGAATCTCATACTAATTTTCCCAAGTATAATATTCAGAGGACATTTAATGTTCTTCTTCCTCTGAAATTCCCATTGTTGCATCTCTATTACGGTATTCAAATTCTGCATCCATCTAATCATCTTTGAACTCTTCAGACTATGAGTTGTATTTCACTAAATTTATAAATTAAACCCAGTAAACGTTCAGAATTGTGTGCTGTACGTTTTTCAAATTCACTAGATCTCTCACTATTCCCCCTTACTTCTACAATTCTATTAACGCTAGACTATTTATTTGAATGTTCTGAAACCAGTCAGGGAGACTAGACCATTGTAAGGTAGGAGTCTCAAGGCGTTTTATCTTCGTCTTGTTAAGTTTTGCAATCTGAACTGTTAACTCTTTACTGGACAAATTTCTCATTCCTCTTCAAAGAAACAGACATTTAACAACAAAGAAGTAGCAGAATTCTAAGATATAATCCACGTTAAATGACTAGCACGGCAGTACAAGGTTAAATGTTTGTCTTTAAAATGCCATTATGGTTTTGCACTGAAATTGAGAAACAAGCAAACGTCGTAAGAATGAAACGGAAAGCTCCAGCTTGTATGGCCAGACCACCCCTTCCCTGTTGTCACAAGCCAAACTGTAAGTGCCTGGAGCAAACACTAACTCTTACTGCTTCATATTTCTTTCTGGGAAAGACAGGAACAGCAACACCTTCAAATACCAGTCAGACAGCATTACTGGGGCAGGGAAATTCAAGTTGAGTTCCAGCCATCAAAAAGGCAGTATTAGGAAAGGCTGCATCAGTCAGATGCTCCTTCCCATTTCAACTCAAGAGTACAAAGAGAACCACTCACAAATATACTGTATAATATTTTATTTTATGCAAAGTTATGAATATCCAGTGCATCTACTTATAAAGCAAATCCCACTGGGTTCAGCTCAGCTTATTCCTGTGTAAATGTGCATAAGATTGCAAACGCAGAGTTGTGTATTTGTCAATTGGGACAACACTGAACTACATTTAATTCAGACAAGAAATTTGTTGAAAATGTATAATTAATTTTTTACCCTCATTGCTTCTAGCCTAGTGAGTGAGTATGCAGGACAGTTTACTCATTCCTAGTGGATACACTGCATTATTCAAAAACGTCATGGCCAATTCTTGTTTTCTAGCGTAATTTCTTTACAAGGGTCAACAAGGAAGAGAGGTTTTCCTTCCCGTATTCAATGACATCCCTGTGGGAAAAAGCATAATGTAGTAATTTAGAGATATAATTCAAGCTGTCTGTGAAAAAAAGTAATGTGCAGAGCAGTATCTACGGAGAGGCGCTAACTTCAGCTCACAGGCTTGCATTCTATGTATCCCATAATATGAGAACAGCCAGGATCTTCACACTTAAAAGTCCTATTTGTTGCTCCTTAGAATGTGTGACCCTGCAAAATTCAATAGTGTCATAGATGGCCCAACCACCTAAAGACACTTTGAGTGAAGAAAGGCCAACTTTAGTATCTGATGACATAAAATCCCATTGTTTAAGGCTTGCAACAATGAGAGGAACAGTCATCATTCAAACATATATAAAATCTTTTGGCCACTTAAATGCCACACACATCGACACCCATCACTTCCCTCTTCTTCCCTTCTCTTGCATACTTTGCCTTTTGAAACCATAAGCATGAAAAGGCAATAAAAATAACCTTACGGTGATCCGCTTAACTCCTACAACCATTTCTAGTTAATTCCAGCACATCAACAGCCCCTTCTTGAGATACAGTAAAAAAAATCTGAGCTTAAATATCTCCTATTAACCCAGAAAAAAATACAACTTACATTCCCAAAGTGGGGAAAAACAATGGTTTTCACCCCACAACTCTTGCCAGAATCTTCAATCCCGTAAGGAAAAATGATAGTTCTTGAGTTAGCACCCAACCAAGGACTTTGATCCACTGGCACTAAGAAGTCTGTAACACAGAAATTGATCTTCTTCCCTTCTTTTATTGCCGAACAAAGTTCACTGTGGGCATTTTCAATTTTGTTTCTATGCTGCAAAACAAAAGTTGAGTCACACGTATAGAGGGATGGTCAACAATCTCGTATATAGGAATCATCCCGGTATAGCAGGAATGGGACTTTACTGATTTAGTTTCCTCGCAGGGGGATCTATTCAAGTATTGATCAGCCAGCCCACTCCACAAGTATGTGTGAGCTGCCTCAGGATGGGATATGTAGTCTTAAGCTTCCAAACTCCTTGGTCAGTGTTCTGGTTGTTATACACAATTCATCTGGATCGAGAGGGACATATTCAAGGGCTAACACTATCTTTGTAAAGACAGTATTGTGCAAACAGGGAAGGCTCTGCTCAGGGCATGTTTCTAATCATGGTTTATCAGGTGAAACACGGACAGAACATGCAGTTCATCATAGCAGACTACCTAAAATCCTACTAATATTTCCAAGTCAAAAAAGAGGCCAGCAGAAGTCAAGATAACTTTTCCCTCCTCCTCATCATACCAAAATCCCCAAAGAATTAGTTACCTAAGGCATTCTAGAATTTCTTCAGTCCATCTTGTGATGCTGCAGCTCACCTGAGACCTTGCAGCACTCAAGTTCTAGAGAAGAGATATTAGAAAATACATTCACTTATTCAGACCGAGGCCCCTGACGAATCTGATGCTCTATTCAAAAATGACAAAATGCCCACTGTGCCGTAAGCTCTGCCCATTCATGCAGTGTCACAACGCGTGTGCAAAACAGATGGAGCTTATAGCACTACACTTGTCTGGTCGTTTGTCACCCCCGCTGTAAACACCTCTACCTAAGACCTGCTACCGTACATAAGTACGTAGAAGTTACTTGATGAAGAACTACAATTTAATTCTTACTTTATCCTCCTACTCCCCCCACAAAGGGTGGATTATATTAGGCCAGAAAACCACCATTTGAATGCATTCCTTGTATCCATTTATTTGCATTTTTCATTTGTTTCATCTTGGAACTTCTGATCAGAGAGAGCTTGCGTGTTATTATGTATTTTTAAAGTAAGCAATCTGTACATGCCTTTCCACATAAGACTGTTTCCTGCATTCAGCACTATCATGGTTAAAAATAAGGTGCATTCAATATGAACTGAAGTGGCTACCCTGTTCTTATTCAAGTGAGTTCTCTAGACTAGTGTAGCACAACGTATGGTCTTTCCATGAAGTCCACAAAATCAGAAGCGGGGAAATGCCCCTCGCCCAGCCCTTACCTGAACCGACGAGGCATCAAGAGATCTGGTGTCCAGACCCGGATGGTGCCGGCTTTCCATAAAGACACCCAGCTGCTCTCCCCAAGGAGACACCTCGAGAACAGACCCTCCATCTTCGGTCTGTGAAAACAAAGGGAAAGGGGTTAAGAGGACACTCAGGTTTCCTACCAACACAAAAGTCTTGGTTCTGATGGCAGCAAATTGGAGTTAATTGGTAGAGTTAGAGTCAGACTGGGGTCATAAACTACTGAACTCGCACCCCTCAACAGAACATGCCAACAAGCTCTGTGGTTAAGTTTGCAAAAGAGTTGAAACAGGAAGATATTGACCAGGTGTGAATATCTAGCAGGACAGGAGCAGAGATGTCCACGTGTATTCAGATAAAACCTAAAATAAAGATGTTCTAAAACCACTAAGTGTCCCAGATACAGAAAATCACCAGTTGTCATGGACACAGACACATATGGTTTGAAAAGGTGTTATAATTATGGGATGTTAGCTATTAAGTACACATGCTCAACTATGTGACCAATCATGTAACCTCTGATTATGATGCTGTTTTTGAAAAGGTATAAAAGATTTGAGCTTTCTATTTTCGGGGCTCTCTTCTTGGGGAGGGGTCCTCACTTACTAAGGTGCCTTAATAAATGAGTAACTGAGTTTCTCGCGTCCAGTCTTTCTTTGGGTTAAAGGCTGGGCTGAAAACCACGATTTGTGGCCAACAGTTCTAATCCTAAAGCCTAGGATAGGGTGACAGGAATACAAACCCAGATTAATGACATTTCTGAGTTTCCACATACAAGGCCTTTGCACACAGAGCAGTGTTGTCCAAACTTGGCCACTTTAAGACGAGTGGACTTCAACTCCCAGAATTCCCCAGCCAGCCATGCTGGCTGGGGAATTCTGGGAGTTGAAGTCCACTCGTCTTAAAGTGGCCAAGTTTGGACAACACTGACATAGAGGGAACGGAACACTGTGCAGTCTTGCATGCGAAAATATCTACAATAAAGGAAAAACAAACCGCAATCACATTACACTTTACAAAGTTACACGCTGCAATCAGGGAAGGAGAACACAGCAAAACCACACACGCAGCACGAGCACGCTCCAGGCGCCCCGCGCGAAGCATCCGGGCTTGGACTTACAAGATTTTGTGGAAATGTCTTCCTTGCAGGCGCTGAAATATTCCCGAGGCGGCCACAGGGACGGATGGCCAAGCACGACTGAGATTATCAACGGATTCGACCCCGGCGGAAGACCGCGGCCGCCGCCACCACTTCTGGAAAGAGGAAGTAGGTGGGAGGAGCAGGAAGTGAGGAAGCCCGGCTTGCTATTGGCCGAGAAGGCAAGCCAATCGCTGTTCCAGCTCGAGGCGGGAGTTTTCATCAATGGCCTTTTCATCAATGGGGAGCGACCGGCTCGGGCTGCTGAAAGCGGGACTGTGAAGTCCACCAAGTCCAAGCCCCAATTTAGAAGAATTCTCGTGTAAACCAATAAATGCTCCTTTATTGGTTGGTACATGCAGCTTGAAGCAAAGCATTGCTAAAACTAAAGCCTGTGTAAATTTCCCTCTACTTATCCCCCCCCCCCCCCCCCGCTTGCTAACACAGTCCTTCCTGGCCTCCAGGCTACCACCGGTTTTGTCTGCATTCAAGTCTTGCTGTAAATTCCCATATCAGTGAAAGCGCCTCTCCATCTCAAAGCAATGCCCCCAGCACACCTATTAACTACCATTTCCCCCCCCCCCTTGTCACAAATGGCAGAATCAAATCAAGCAAACACCCACTGACTGCTATAACTTTTTAAAATGACATTTGATTGATGCAGGTTCTGACAGGGACCTTCTTCACTGTAGTCCTGCAGTGCTGGAGAAAAACGTGGATCTCGTGTCGTGTGAAATCAGCGTTGGGAAATCAATGTTGCAACCTTTGTGCCATGCTAGTATACTTCGTTCGCGCTCTCATTCGTTTATTTCATCTTTTGCAATTTTACCTAACGCTGCAATTAAGTATAATGAAGTCTTTAAACTCTGTACCGGCCAAACATTTTTTTTTTACCCTAGTCGTGTGTGTTGTGTGAATTCTGCTTGTAGAGTTAGTTCGTTGTCAGTGGGTTACAGTAGCTCAGAGAGTTTGGTTGAGTAAGCCATGGTTTAGTTAATCGGCCAGTCAAGCTCTGTTTTACAATACTGCGACTCGATGCCTATTTTGTAAGACGTGATCGATTACGTGCCATCATGTCAGTATTATGGACTTGCTCCAAGATGTTCTGTCCCCACCCGGGCTCTTTAAGGTCTTTCACTTTCCTTTTCTCTTTCTTCGTCCCTTTCCCAGCATTATGAACTTCTCGGGGAAAGGCACGCCTGTCGTCAGCTGAATCTTCTTCGTTTAGTTACTTCTTCTACTGAAGGCCTGCAAGTATCAATGCTCTTTGTTCTTTTGATGCTTCTGTCCAAAACAAGGATTCTGTATTTTTGCCAAACCATATAAATAGACTTTTCAGCCAGGGCACGTGTCGTTTTCCAATGCTACGTTTTGTGTTCATTTCTCCTTGTATAATTAAAATAGTTGATATTCCTCATGGTGTATCATGTGTCCTAAATATTCATTTCCTTTTTTTTAAGGTGCTCTTAATTCCCCTGCCTTTACCCATCCAACAATGTTTTAAGTAATCATATGTAAATCCACATTTCAGAAGCTTCAATTTTCCAATTCTTGCTCCCTTTTTATGTGCATCGTACATATGGCGCATGCCAAAAAGGGGCGGGGCCTCAATCGCATGCTTGAGGCTACCATCTCAAAAATTTTTAACCCCTGCTGGCAGATGCCCCCGCATGCATGACTGTTTTGTGGACACAGCCCAAGTCTGAATTTGGGTTTTGCAGACTATTACTTGTATAGACCACCAGGAGGCAGGACATGACCTTCTTCTTCAAGGCGATCTCTGTACTCCTCTGTTGCCTCTTGTTCCCCTTCCTCCTGTGCTGGTGAATATGCCTCCTCCAATTGCACTAGCCACCCTGGCCCTGCAGAAAGTTGCTGGAGGCCATTTAGCGAGGCAGAGCACAGATCGGGGCATTCACAGGGTTGATCAAAAGAGCTATGTATCCGTGGGAGGAAGGGAAGAGGTCACCACCAGGCGAAGAGGAATTGAGGCGCCAGGGCAATTAGGGGACGGGGATAAATAGAGGGAAATTTTTCAAGGCTTTAGTTTTAGCAATGTTTTGTTCAAAGCTACATGTACCACAAAATAAAGGAGCATTTTTCTGAACCAGGCCTGGTTGCATGAGAATTCTTCGGGATTGGGGCGTGGACATTGTGGACTTGACAAAGGTATTCAGCCGGTAAACCTCAGCTTGTCCCTGAAAGGGGGGAGGGAGTGAGGAAGAAACTCAAGGTTGCCCCACCTTGATTCTCATTCATAAAAGAGCGGGGAGAGAAGATCTCTGTCAGGCTTTCAAGATTCATTTATTATATCCTGCAGCAATAAAATAGAGTTCCAGTTGTCCTTGTGGACTTTATTTCTTGGCCTGCCCTGCTGTCAGCCCTTCAAAGTAGTCCAGACAGGAAATTAAAACAAAGAGTTTCAAGGCTACATTTATTGTAAAGTTACAGTAACAGCATCTGGAGAGTCTGAAACCTTCACGTTCCAGAGAACTAGGGAGGGTCCCTTCTGAGACGCTTTCTCCACCCGCTTCTTGCTTTGGACTCACCTTTCTCCCATCAGACCACTGTCTAGGCTGCAGCTCTTCCTCCTGTCTCTCAAGGTTATTCTCACAGCCCATTACACCTACCTCAAAGGGCCGACACGCTGGCACTGATTGTGATTGCTACTGCACGGTTGCAACAGATTGCTCTGCACGGTTACAGCACATTGATGCATGGCAGAGTGGTGAGAAAGAAACCTGTTCTGGATGGTAAACCTGTCCAGGCTGCATACTTCTACAAGCAGACAAGAGTGGACTCTGTGGGGGTGGTTAGATGCCAGCAAAGGAAGGGGTAGCAAGCTGTTGCGTGCGCACGAAGGCATCAGTGTTGATTGCATGCCACAGCAGGGACTGTTCATGTAGACCAGTGTTGTCCAAACTTGGCCACTTTAAGATGAGTGGACTTCAACTCCCAGAATTCCCCAGCCAGCCATGCTGGCTGGGGAATTCTGGGAGTTGAAGTCCACTCATCTTAAAGTGGCCAAGTTTGGACAACACTGATGTAGACGATACTCCACGAGATCTGTGGAGGGATCCTAGAGTCCCTGTAGAAGATGGTGTGAATTGGTTCCTATAGCAACCACAGAGCTGGAGATGTGCCACCCACATCACTTGGCCAGGTCAAGCTGCCCACCATCCTGAAGCCATTCCATGCAAGGGTCTTATTCCAGAGATCAAGCACAATTGGCAGGGCCCCAGTCGAAGAAGGGCTGGAGTGGTGGGCTGCAAGAAACCATAGTAGAAGTAGGTTCGGGCATCCAAAGGGAGGCTTTGCTCCCAACCCCTCTGCATGGGGTGGTATCCCGCCAGTTGACGGACAGCTGGTCGCCACCCTTCATGTTTGCTAAGCAGCCTGAAGACTCTTGCCTTCTGATGATTGAACTTAATCTACCCTACTGGGCTGTTGGTTGGAAGCCCCCCCTCCTCTGCCCTGGGCAGTCCTTCTGCGCACGGAGGATGAGGAAAGGCGGCTGCTCCTGAGGATCATCCCCCCCCCCCTCGCTAGACAGCAGGATCAAGGCTTCTGCTGGGTCCAGATGCCGGCAGATTCCAAACCTGGAAGTGCCTCTTGCTGGGGTGAGGGCCCCTTGAAGGGCCACGTGGGGACAGCACCGCTCAAGGGCACAGCACAGGTGGCAGAACGACCTATCGGAATGGGGGCACAGCCACTTCTATGGGGAAAAAGGGTGCAGACCTCAGCAGTCAGTCAATGGGTCCATTTTAATTTTTAACGCAGTAAATATCGATAAATATAACCCATACTGAAGGGTCAGAAGAAGGGGGTTAATCTCCCTCCCCCTGGTTCCTATGTGGAGCTAAGGCCATACCAACACCAGGTTGAAGAGGAATGAGCCCAACAACCCGCTGTTGGGGCAGCTGTTAAGGGGGGGGAGATAACATGCTGGAACGCTTGCAAGAGGGCCCACGACCTGGAAAACAGGATGTGTGAAATTTAGATATAGGCTTAAAGCAGCTTGCGCCATATAGAGGGGATGTATATGGCGCATGTAGATAGTTACGACAGGGTGCTGTCCGTTTAACTGTTTAACCGCAGCCTGCAGGGACACTATAGGCTTTAAAATGACAGTAGACAGAAGCCCCAAATATGGATAACTGTAAATAAGGGCAAGGGGCTTCAGAGGAGAGTAGTGGGAGATGTAAACTAAGGCGGGACAAACGGAAGTTGTATTTGGCGTAGCTGATAGGTTGTGAACCCCATAGTACCTGACCAATGAGGAGCTGGGGAGGGAATTTGAGAAGTATAAAGATTGTAAGCAAACTGTGTTTGGGGCTCCGGCCGCCTTACAGGCTGGAGTCCTTTTGTTCTGGTACCTTAATAAAAGCAACCTCGTCTTTTGGCTTCGGCACCAAGCTCAGACCCATTTTGTGGCGAAACAATACAAACCAAAGCTCTTTTGGGGTCCTCCATAATTTTTAAAAGTGGGAAGGGGTCTTGAGAGAAAAAAGTTTAAGGAGCACTGAATTAGACTAATAGTGAAAATGGATTTTCAGTGGCCAACTGCATGAATATGCCTTTTTTTTCCAGACCGGTTTTACTGATGGGGGAGAAAACTGTACTCTGCTGATATTCAGAGACACTCTTCTCTTTGGCACATGTGAGGTTGAGATAAAGCATAAATTATAGGTTTCAAGAGCCATGGTTTATCCTTCTCTTCTCTTCTCTTCTCTTCTCTTCTCTTCTCTTCTCTTCTCTTCTCTTCTCTTCTCTTCTCTTCTCTTCTCTTCTCTTCTCTTCTCTTCTCCCCTCCCCTCCCCTCCCCTCCCCTCCCCTCCCCTCCCTCTGCATCCACCCTTTTCCTCTCTCTCTGCTTCCTTCCTCAGCCTGCTTCCCTTCCCTTCCTTCCTCATTTCCTCTCCTCCCTCCCTCCCTCCTTTCTCCCACAGGCTTGAGGGAGGAGAAGGGGACCGAAGACGGACCGAAAGGGATCCCCGGGGTCTCGCGGCCCTCCTACCGCCTCCTGATGGGCTCCTTCCCCGTGACGTCATCCCCTCCACGGGCCGCGATTGGCCGTCCTTGGATAGGGACACCCTGGGCAGAGGGTGGTTGCCGCCGGGAGGGGCTCTGAGGCGCAGGTGGGCGTCCTCGCAGCCGGAGCGCGGAGCATCCGGCATCCTTCGAGCAGGTAAGCCTCCCGAAGGGGCCAGACGATCCTAGTCTAGGTTTGCATCCCGGCGGCAGGTTTACTCAGGAATCACGAGGATTCCTTTGAAGGAAGGGCCGCCACAATCCTCCCCTTCGGGCAGAGCGGATTGTCTGAATCCGCAGGACCTTAAGAGGGAAGGATCTGAGTCTGACACATGCAAGAGCCGCCGCCTGGCAGCGCGGAGAGCATTTTCCATTTTATCCATTTGCTTAATGTATGGCCCATCTTCAGCGAGGACCCGGGGCTGCTCGGATGGAGGCAGGCTCGGACTGAGCCGCTGCAATATGTCTCTGTCAATCAGAGTCTTTACTGGGGCTTTCAGAGGCTCTGGACATGGTGCCCAGGTTCTTTTTGGAATACATTAATAGCCTCCTCTTCCATGCTTCCATTTCTGAGCCTCATTTATCCCAGAAGTTGCAGCCTTAAGATGGGTGCCTTGGTGTATACAACATGCAATTTTGTACATTCTGATGTACACGATACAATCACATCTGGAGGGAGGGGTTTCCTAACAAAACAGGGCCCCAAGTATCTATGCTTGAAATACCTGGTTTATGTTAGGAGTGTGGTTTTTATAAAATGGTAAAAAGAGTGAAAATCCCTCCCCTTTTTCCTCCTGTGACTTGGGTTCCTGCATTCACAAGGCATTCTAGTTTAGCATGCTTCTCTGAAAAAGTTCCTTCCCCCAGTTTACATCGTAAGAAATGTGCCTGAAACCTCACAGTTTTCCGTGTGAAGATGTGTCCTGACACGTACAATTCCAACCGTCTTACTCTTTTTGAGTCTGAGAAAGTATATTTCCAAAATGGCTCAGTATTCAGGCATGAAATAATTTGGAGATGGTGTTGGACGGAAGAGGGAAATTGCATAAAAAGCTTGAAATAAAATTCACGTAATAATCAGAGTCATCTGGTCATATAGCCACGAAGTCATATAGGCCCCCATAACGTCATCACATGAATGATATGAATAATGTAATGTGTGTAATTACAGGAAAACAACATGGTGGACTTTGATGATTTTCTTCTCATTTTTCTGTTTGCCATTTTCTGCATCTCTTCAGCGTACAATGCATTGGGACAATGGAATCATCAGGGTGTGGTCAAAAAAGTCAAAATGGTGGCCAGAACAGTGCAGTTGAAGTTCCATCCGCTTTTATGTGTGACACACATTAAAAAGGGGTAGAGCTTTGATTGTACCCCCATGGCTGCCATCTTGACTTTTTTGACCACACCTTGTGGACACTGCTGCCTTGGAACATAGACTAGCCTGACAGTCCATGTGTGATACTGGCAGCATAGAAATCCCATAATAAATAAATAAGAGAAAGGCTGAATTTCCTCTATCCTAAATCACAAAACCAGAGTGAACTGGTGAAGAATTGAAAGAAGCACACATCTGCTTGGTTTGTAACTGATTTAGTTAAGCATGCTGTGTGGACGAGCCGAAATAACTTAGGTTTTACCTGTGTACCACGTACATTAATTCAGATTTGGGCCTGGTGTCTATGTGTACGTTGTGGTGTGTGCTCTTGGCGTTAAGGGTGTCTATCTCTTGAAACCACTGCAAGCCCGTGTTGGCGTGCCGTTGGTTTGGTTTCAGATTAGGGTTTTGTGTGATTCCCCTTGCTGCGGTTTGTGAACCATGGTCTAGGGCAGCCTTACAGGCGAGCTGGCCCACAATAGCTTCTTCAAATCCTATTTGAAACCAACCATGGTTTGTGAACCCAGGTTTAGAGGCTGCATCACCCAGGAGGTGCCAAGCTCATCACAACTTCTGGGTTCCTGCGGTCAGATCTGTTTGATTTATCAGTGACTGAAGCTCTGCCTACGCCCCCGTTCCCGTGACACTGGGGTCCTGGGGGTACGAACTCCCTTCTAGCACTGCGGAGCGATTAGAGAAACTAGGCATGTATAACAGGGTGCTTTTCCAAAATGCAAAACATGTGGCATAGTTTACCGCAGTCTATACCGCCACACTTAGATCCGCCCACGGGTCAAATCATGGGACCTGCATTGTGAAAGGCTTGCCCTGTATTCTTGAATGCCAACCGGGGTTAAAAAATCTCAAATGAGGGGAAGGATGAGCCCCACCCTGGTTTGCCTTTGTTAACCCTGTGCAAGGGACTTTGCATGCTCTCTTTGTGATTAATTTCTAAAAAAAGAAGGCAACCTGGCTAGAATTACAATCCCAGCTGCACCCAGACCCAGGCACAGTGATGCCAAGACAAAATCTATTCTTCAGGCTCAGTTGGTCTGAAGGTGGACTTAAATTGGAAGTGGATCCTTCAGCCAGCTGGAGCGTGAAAATATTCAGGGTCTCCAACCTTCCCGCTGCAGCAAGGGGCGACAGAGGGGTACGAGCCGCGCATTGTGGAACAGAACTGCAGTTTGACCAAACTGGACTCTTTCCACAGATCTGGACAGGTGCAGGAGTCCTCCTTTGCTGGAAAGTTTCATCTGGAGACGCTCTTGGGTCTGAGCTCCGGAGGAAAATGGATCGACTGAAGGTGCCGCGGACCAAGGAACTGGAGTTTGGGGGTATATTTGGTAAGGAGGGAATTAGGATGGGGAGCCAAGCGATGGGATGTCTCCTGTTTCTCTGTTTTACCATCCCTTCTAATCCCTCCTCTTTAAGAAGGAGATTGCCTTGTTTTCCCTTTCTTAATCTGCAGTAACTGCCCTAATTAGGAGCCGTTGCAGGTTCTTGGCATATGGTGTAGCTGCTACTAAAAGAGGTTAAAGAGAGGAGAGGGGTAACTACCCTGATTTAGGAAGTGTGCTTGTAGTTAGATTGCTGGAAATGTGGGAAATAGAAGATGGTGTTCACCCATTCTTGCAACTAAGCTAAGTCTGGCTAATTTTAACCTGGGAGGGCTTTTTTGCTGGCTGAATGTATTTCTTGTTTGGTTAGTTTATGAGTCCAGGGCTCCTTTCTCCAGTTCTGAAGTAGAAAGGCAACAATAAGAGTGCCAATTTCCCATCTTTAAAAAGAAGCAGCCTGTCCCTGGAGTTGACCTCTACGCACTTTTCTTGGCAAGTACACAGAAGGCATTTGTCATTGCTTTCTTCCAGGATGTTTTTTCAACTTCCCAGTCTAACCTACAGCGCTGGGATTTCCTGGTGGCCTCCTTTCCAAATGTCAACTACGCTCTATCCTACTTCGCTTCCAAGCCCAGACAGATTCAGCCAGGCACTGCTGAGACGTCACACCTTTAACTTCTCATTAATTTGTAGAAATTGGCAACCGATGCTTGGAAATAAACGCAATTGCTTGCCAAGCGGGGCTGCTGTTAGAGAAACCCAAGAGCTGAAATGGGATGATACATTGGCAACCTTAAGAGAGGGGGTAATGAAAACGAAAGCTCTGTAAACTCTAGAACCCCTAAAAAGCTGCAAGGATGTATCAGTTGGATAGAACTGTAACTGTCGTGGCGCCTCCTGTCCCCAGGAATCATGGGAAATGTAGTTTTGCAAAGACGCCCAGCCTTCCTTCCGAGTTTCCTTGATTCACACAAGAACAAAAGGTTCTGAAAACCAGCGGGAGGAAGGGGCGGGACTCGCGCTAGGGAGGCCCAGGTTCAAATCCATCCTTGGCTGCAGAAACTCCCTTTTAGCTAGTTGCTCTCTCTCAACCCAGCCTACTTCACAGGGTTGTTGTGACAGAGAAACAAAGGGAGCGTGAGGTGCACAGCCTTTGCTTCCTGGGGAAAAAAGTGCCATGCAAGCCTAACACATTAATTAATGCAGTGTTGTCCAAACTTGGCCACCTTAAGATGAGTGGACTTCAACTCCCAGAATTCCCCAGCCAGCATGGCTGGCTGGGGAATTCTGGGAGTTGAAGTCCACTCATCTTAAAGTGGCCAGGTTTGGACAACACTGAATTAATGGAACACTGGAGGTGTCAAAATGCATCACATTATAGGATGGCAGTGTATTTTCGAACAGGTCTCCAGCGCTTTTAATACTGAGTAGGGAAATTCAGCCTGGGAAGCTTTTGCCAATCCCCCCCCCCCCCCGCAATACCCCAGCAGGTTTTATGCATTTTAGTATTTGTATATTTCAGAGGTATTTTCAGCCTTTACCCCCTCCTCCCATTTTCCCCCTCCCATCAACCCTGCAGAGTAGGCTGGGTTGCGGGCGGGGGACTGCTCAGAGTCCCCCAGGGAGCTGAGCTGGGGCTTGAACCCCGGTTGTCCTGCTCCTAGCCCAGCTCCTTCTCCACTGGGCCCTGGCCATGGGGCTGGGGGGGGCCTGGCCCAAGGTCCCGCAGGGCGCTCCTCTCGGGGAAACGCCTCCGGTCGGTTACCTCCGGGACCTTTGCCTGCCTTTTTGGAGATGGGGAACGGATGCCAGTCGTTCGGTCGGGGCGTCCCCACCTGGGGGATGCTGGGGAGTCTGAGTCCCCTTCTCCCTCCTCCTAACGCCCCTTCTCCTGCTCGCAGGGGCCACCCTCCTGACTGCCTTGATGCCCGCCACCGTCTTCTCACTGCTGCTGGTCTGCAGGACAGAGCAGGCCAGCGTGGGGGCCTTCCCCTGGCCTCTGCCCTCGCTCCGCTCCCTCTGGAGCCCCCAAGACTTCGCCCTGGTCCTGGCCTGGGTGGCCTTCCAAGCCCTGCTCTACCTGCTGCCGGTGGGAAAGGTAGGGCTGTCGCCTGCGGGGCCACGGGTTGCTTTAGCCTCAGCTTTCCCGTCTGTATAATGGGAAGAAAAGCCATAGGCCGGGAGGGCTTGTTGTTATAATCCTGGAAATGCTGGTGCAGGCGTGGACCGGTGGGGAATAGAACTGCACCAATACGTTTGAAGGCGTTTCCAGCAGGCAGAAAAACGGGCAAAAAAATGATGAATAATGTCCCTGATAAATAGGAGAGTTGGGCCCTGTTGCCCAGAGAAACCTTTCTTCTTCTTCTTCTTCTTCTTCTTCTTCTTCTTCTTCTTCTTCTTCTTCTTCTTCTTCTTCTTCTTCTTCTTCTTCTTCTTCTTCTTCTTCTTCTTCTTCTTCTTCTTCTTCTTCTTCTTCTTCTTCTTCTTCTTCTTCTTCTTCTTCTTCTTCTTCTTCTTCTTCTTCTTCTTCTTCTTCTTCTTCTTCTTCTTCTTCTTCTTCTTCTTCATCATCATCATCATCATCTAAATTTTAGAAAATTACGTAGGGCTGGCACATTTTAACACAGCCATAATTTTTGATACAAGCTGTTGCTATACCTCATATAGACAATGAAAAGCCACCGTTTCTTGCAAAAAAAAAAAAATTACTTTGCCTTGCCACGCAATGGGTTTTATCAGCTTGAGCTTACCACTGAAGAGCCAGCGTGGTCTAGTGGTCTAGTGGTCAAGATGCTGGCCTAGAATCCAGGAGGCGGTGAGTTCTAGTCCAGCCTTAGGCAGGAAAGCCGGCTGGGGGGCTCTGGGCCGGTTCCTCTCTCTCGGCCCAGCCCACCTCACACCTCACAGGGTTGTTGTGGTGGGGAAAAGAGGAGGAGGAAGGAACCCACCACCTTGAGTTATTTATAAAAATAATAAAGGCGGGATAAAAAAATTTTAAAAGCTGTAGGCCAGATCTTATCATGCCATCTATCCAACTGAACTATTATCTAGATATTTCCATTGTGGAATCTTTTAATTTTTAAGTGCCCAGCTGCGTGGACATTTATTTCTCTTCTGTCTGACAGAATAAAGATGTTATGAAACCCCTCCCTGAATCTTGTTTTTTTTCCCGACAGCTCACTGAAGGGATTGTTCTTCGGGACAAGAGCCGGCTGCAGTATCGCATTAATGGTGGGTGTCTCTGGAAGACTGAGAGGAGAAAGGGGTGGTGAAACAAAGGAGGCAGCTGGGGTGGGGGGCAAACGGAGGGGGAAAAATTGGCAATGAATGGCTATGGCGTCAGTTCCCGAAATTGGGGTTTTTTAGGCCATTTAATTTAGGAATATACTTTGGAAGTAAACTTTATTTAAGATTTATCTGTGTAACCAGTATTTTTATAATAACACCTCTTTCTTCCATTTAAATAGTAACGTATCGCTATTAATATATTAAATATTAATGCTCAAATATTCACTACAAAACTTGTAAAAGAAGTGATAAAAATAGGTGAGGGAGAAAATTAAAAATAAAGCACCAGTCACATTACACTTAAAGCATTCAGTAAAATAATTTACAAAAGCAGTGTGGGGAAACAAAAATACCTAAGCAAAACGTTTATGTTAAAATATTTAATATAGATTACTTAAATGAGGTGGCAGAGGTTGGGTGACAGAAAAAAATTAAACTTCATTCAAATGCAATAGTCCCACAAGGAAGTGGGTGAGGACAAGGGAACCTAAATTTGGTTTATATTGACATATTTAAAAAAGCCGTTTAAATGAAATAACGGTGCTCGATGGGGTTCAGATCACAGGAGCGCTCATCCCCCCTGCCCTGCCCTGCCCTGCCCTGCCCTGGCGGGCTCTCGTCTGGCGTCCTGGGTCCAGTTCTGGTCCCCCCAGTACAAAGGACAGTGGCAAAGGGAACGAGGTCAGAGGACAACCGCCCAGGTGGTGGGGGTCTGGGTCGGGGTCCCTCTCGGGCACAGTCCCCTCGTGCCTCCCGTTCTCGCCTCGGCTCCTGAGAGAGGCGTCTCACAGGAAGCTTTCAAGAGGGAACAGGCTCGCTGGCAAGCCAAGCTGGAACCCGGGCACGTGGGCTGGCAGGAAAGGGCTGCTGCTGGGGGGAGAATTCGCCTTGTGGCAAACAGGTGCCGCTTTGGGCACACACCCAGCCGGGCCCTCGGGCTCCCAGGCGTGCTCCTGAACCGTCACTTCTGCCTATTCCGGGTTCCGGAGTCCCCTGAGATCACTGCTGCGCCTTTGGTCTCATCTCCTAGTGCAAATCCCCCTCCCTCCTTTTTCATTCGTGGCAGGTTCCCACGCCATGCTAGTCACCGCACTGATGGTGGGCGCCGGGCTGGCCACGGGGCTGCGCCTGAGTTACATCTACGACCACATCCTGCAGCTGGCCTTCGCAGCCAGCGTCCTCGCCTTCGGCCTCAGCGTCCTCCTCTATTTTAAAGGGTTGCTGGCCCCGGAGACGGCCCTGGCTCCCGGCGGGAATTCAGGTGAGTTTCCCAAACCCAGGAAAGCTCAAGGGGGGCTGTGTGACCAGCAAGTGCCTGGAGGAGGCATCCCGGCCCCCTTTGCAGCCTTGTTTGCCCACCACTCTAAAACAGATGAGACCAGGGCTTCTCAACCTTGGCAGCTTGAAGATGTGTGGACTACAATCCCAGAATTCCCCAGCCAGCATGCTTTAAGTCCAGACTTCTTAAAGTATGCTGGCTGGGGAATTCTGGGAGTTGAAGTCCAGACATCTTCTAGTTGCCAGAGTTGAGAAACACTGGACTAGACTTTGGGGTCTGTTACTTGCAGCTCAGGTTTAGCATCCTTTGCAAACCCTTCCAGTCCAGTGTTTCGAGAAAGACGTTTTCTGGCAAGGGTTGGCAAATTGTCGGTCTTTGGAGATCCCTTTTTCCCCATCAGCTAGCCTGCCCAGGACTGGGGCATTGCCTCTGGCTGGACTTTGCAAGGGATTCTGGGGAAGTTCTGTGGGGCAGAACTGTGGTACTCAGGATCACCTCTGGAGTTTCCCATCCGCACGGTTGAGAGAGACCTCTGGGAAGAGCACTGAGCAGGGCTCCTGGAAAGTAGGAGAGGAGCAGAGCCCCTGATCACCCAAGGTTTCAGGGAAAGCTTTTTCTTTTCTCTTCTTCCCTCCTGCAGGAAACCCCATTTATGACTTCTTCATGGGCCACGAGCTGAACCCACGCATCGGTGTCTTTGATCTCAAATTTTTCTGTGAGCTGCGCCCAGGGCTCCTTGGCTGGGTAAGATGGCTGTGGGGGTGACGATCAGGGTAAAGCAGGGCCTCCTGCCCCGAACCGAGAAACAGGCAGGTTGGGGAAGGCGTGGCTGCTTCGCTTCCCTCGCGGGCTGGACTAGACTAGTTGCAGCAACACTAGACTAGTTTCATCAGTTATACCCACTGGCAATACTCTATTCGTACAATGCACTGGACTCTCAACGGCCCGTGTTTGCACAACCCACGCAGCGGATCGCCAGGATCAGAAGTAAGGAAGGTCACCGCGTTGGGCAGGAGTGCTACCAAGACAGTTCAGTCTGGTTCTTGGGGACCAGGGATTAAACTGTCCCTCTTCCTCCAAAGACCAGGGAGACGCCCCACGACTTCAGGCTGAGCAGAGGGCCGATGGCTTCCAGCAACGGCGCTCACCAGGGCTGCTCACCTCCACGTTTCTGGGGCTATGCCCCCCGGCTCCTGTCGTTCATGCCGCTATGGCTCGGTGGTGAGGCTAGCCTGGTTCCCTGCCATGAAAGATTCAGGAGGAAGGTCCGTGAGCTGGAAGGGGAACCGGGGCAGAATTATTATTGCCTCATCCGGCTAACACCTCTGCCGTTAGGTCTTTCATATGGTCAACATGCTTTAGATTTTTTTTTTTAAATTTTATCAACATATTTTAAAAATCCCACGGGGTTCAGTTTGTTCCAACCCGCTGTCTCGCAATGCTAATATCCGTTCTGGGGCGTAACTGAGCAAGACCAGGAAGCTGTGATATCATCTTCATCTGTCAATGGGAACAAACACTGAGGCCCGTTTGTGTGCTGGAAAGCTTTCCTGGCTTAAATCGGGGGCGCCCTTGGGGCCCTCCAGGCGCCCGCCCCACCAGTTGCAAAAAACCAGTGGCATAATTGCCTACTGTTTTCTATCATTTTCAGATGGAAAGCTCTAGCCCCCCCGCCCCAGTTGCTGAGCCAGGACACGGGGTGAACACACCGTTTGAGCTGATCTTGTTTAACTTGTATAGGTTTTTTCCCCAGCGTGACAGGTTTCTACTGTTGGTTTAATTCAGTGTTGTCCAAACTTGGCCACTTTAAGATGAGTGGACTTCAACTCCCAGAATTCCCCAGCCACCCATGCTGGCTAGGGAATTCTGGGAGTTGAAGTCCACTCATCTTAAAGTGGCCAAGTTTGGACAACACTGGTTTAATTGATTGTTCTTACTTGTTTTAGCTTTCTGCAAGCCACCCTGCAAGTCATTTGCCAAGGGGGCAGCCGTAGAAATCATAAATCAATAAAAATAACTAAATGCTAAATTGATTTAATGACTTTTTAAAGAATATCTGCCCCTCAAGCCCAGGGTCTGATGTGGGCCCACCCTTTTCTTCATTGCTCCGCCCACTTTCTCTTTTTGCTCCTCCCCCTCTGCTGTGTTAAGGAGAGGCTCCAGCTGTCAAAACCTATAACAGGGTTAAAGGGGTAACGGCAAGTGAGAAATGAATGGGGACGCTGAAGGTGGGCCTGGGCTGACTTTCTCCCGCCTCCCTTAGGCGCTGATCAACATGGCGATGTTAGTGAAAGAGACTGAGCTAAGAGGCAGCCCGTCTTTGGCCATGATCCTGGTCAACGCCTTCCAGCTTCTCTATGTGGTGGACGCCTTCTGGCATGAGGTAGGCTAAGGCATGGGGAAGGGGGTCAAAAAAGTCAAATCCCTTTTGAATGGGATTTCTATGCTGTTGATTTCACACAGGGGCTGTTGGGCTGGTCTACATTTGATGTCAACCCAGAAAATGGGTTAATTCAGTCACCAGTAATGACATTTGGTGCCCATCTCAAGATCAGAACTTGGAGCTTTCCAAACAGTAAATTCCTCAAATTTTACAAAGCACAGTCTAGGTTAGGGATCCTTTGGGGTTGGATTTCGTGGCTTACAAGAACCCTGAATTCCTACATTTTCTTTAGCACTTGGAAGAGAGGCTTCTTGTAGGAACTCTAGGAGGAGAGGCAGGGCTGAGTCTGCAAATTACCCACCTTTCCATATGACAGCTTTCTGGGTAGCTATGTGGACTAGAAACTTTAATTTTTTTAAAAAAAGTCATTAACATTGAGATTCGTTCGCTGCTGCCTGGAGGATGCTACCGTTCAGTGCTTTATTAGCCCTGATTTCAGGTGCACAGAATACACCTAGCAAAGATCAGATGGGCAAGGTGGCATTTTATAGGAAGATCCACCAGGCCACATCTAGCGCCTGTAAGCTGGAGGCCATCAAGGCCTCAGTGAATCTTGGGGCTTGGAGGCTAAGTCCTATGAAAAACAGTTAAGGACCTGCGTTGGGTGAGAAGGCTAAGGGAAGACATGACAGCATCTTCCAATAATTCTGAAGGTACGAGGTTGGAGAAGACTGGTCATACCATCTGGCTTGACTCACTGCGCTGAGTAACCTGCAGCCATTCGCACAGCTGGGTCAGGGCAGAAGAATTTGTGGCTGGAGCTTGTAAATGTTTTGCAGGAAGCCATTCTCACCACGATGGATATTGTCCACGATGGCTTTGGCTTCATGCTCGCTTACGGAGACCTGGCTTGGGTGCCGTTCTTGTACAGCCTGCAGTCGTACTTCCTCGTAACCCACCCCCAGAAGCTTAGCCTGCCTCTAGCTGGGGGCATTGTCCTGCTAAATGGTGAGTTGGGCTGCAAACGGGCCCTCTGAGCATGCACAGAATGCTTTCTTCTTCTCCTCTTGGCTGTTGTTGAAAATACGTGCAAGCTGGGCTTTCTATTTCCATTGTTTATTGATTAGATTGGTAATCCAGCTTTCATTTAGGAGCTTAAGGAAGAATAGCAACTTCTCCTCCTAAGTTTCCCCACCACAACAACCCCATCGGGTGGGTTGGGCTCAGAGATCGTGACTGGCCCAAAGTCATCCAGTGAGCATCCACGTCTGAGGAAGACTAGAACTCCAGATAATCACCACTAGTTTATCCTGAGCTCTAGTAGAAAAGGAGTGAAAAACTTTTTGATGGCAAAACATGGAAATTGGAAAGTAAGACAGACTGTGGTCAAGATTCCTGCTCTGTCAATCATATTCAGCCCCGTTTGCAGAGCACTTTCCTTTTCTGATAATTGATTATTCCTTGAACTTTGGGAGAGAGAAAGCCTCAAAGTTCAGGAGGAGAGAACATTAGTGAACAGATAAAACAAACTGAACTCCTAGCCTCAAAGGCAAAAACGATCAATGAGCAGCTTTTCTTGTTTTTCCAGTCTGCCCCCGGCTCCTAGTAGCTAAGCCAGGTATGCACAGCCTCTTGGCCCAGGAGTATGGCTGCTGTCACGGGTTTAAGAATTCTCCCCTCTGGTCACAGCAGCACTTCAACTGGGCGTCACACTTTGGGGGCTGCGAGGCCACCGGCTGTGCATCCTGAGCTCTGTATTTATGTATCTGTGTTGGCGTGTCCCATCTTGGTGCTGCCCAGAGAGCTACAGATGCCAAATTACATCGAAAGAGGTTCAGGCTAGATGTCAGGGGGAACTTTCTGACAACGAGCTGCTGACCAGTGGAACAGGCTGCCCCACGAAGTGGCGAGTTCTCCTTTGCTGGAGGTCTTCCAACAGAGGCTGGATGGCCATCCATCTAATGGAGCCTGTGATGAAAAGGTTGGACTGGATGATCTCTAAGGTCCCTTCCAGCTCTGTGACACTATGATTCAATACAATAGTCTCCTTCTCTTTTCTTCTGGTACCTGCAGGCCTGGGGTATTCCATATTCCGTGGTGCCAATTCCCAGAAAAACACCTTCCGCCGGAATCCTGCTGATCCCAGAGTGGCTGGTTTGTAACACCTACAAGTTTCAGTTTATGGGGTGGGTCCACATGATCTACTTAACCAGCTCCCAAGCTTGGCAGGTGCATTTACACACCATGGTAGACCTGCTTACTTTTAACCCAGGCTATTAAGAGGAGATGTTGTGCAGCAGAGGCCTTCGCACGTGGGAGAACCCAACTCTTTGGAAAGGTTGCGGTTCAGTGGGCTGCGCAACCCAGGACATTTCAGTAAGCCGGCCAAGAGCCTGCAGTGTGCAAACGAATCCATAATGTGACAGAGCAGGGTGCCCTGTGCTGTCACAATTGATTCCCTTTTGCGGAGCTCAATTTTTTTTTCAGTGCATCAGTTTCATTGATTATTGCGTGTATCCTTTCGTTTGTTATGGGAATGTCTGAGTCCGTGAATGTTCCCCACACATTTTTGGAAAGGAACAGTACTGGCTGGCTGCAGACGGATGGGTCTGCCCAGCTGCCTAGGAAAGAGGACCGGAATGGAAGACAGAAGTGGAAGTGTGTCCAGGGATGCGGGATGGGTGACAGTGACTCAGGAAGCACCCTCACTGCTTGTCAGCTGGTCACTCCCCCGTGGTGGCCATTTTTGGCAGCATGCTGTCAGCCTTCTGAACATGCCCACTCCCCCAAAAGTTTGGACCCCTCCTTGGGGTTTACATAAAATGCTGCTTTTGCTCTAAAAATAGTCAATGTCCTCAAATTGCTGTTGTGTTTGACGTGTTGGCATCACGTCAGTTCTGAACTGCTAAGCTGTGAGCTTCACCAGTGCCCGTGATCTCCACGTCAGCATCCTGACTGAATGAGGACAGGGTCTCCTTTTCCCCCAGGGCTCCGGACAATCCCAACGGCAACCGGACGGCGCCTTCTTGTTTCGGGCTGGTGGGGTTTTGTGCGTCACCCCAACTATTTAGGAGACCTCATCATGGCTCTCGCGTGGTCCTTGCCCTGTGGTAAGTTGGGAACCAGCTAGGATGTGCTCCAGTTTCGTTGTTCTGCAGCAAAGTAAGATGGGCTTCCTTTTTGTTTCGGTGCAGGATTCACTCACATCTTACCTTATTTTTATATCATCTATTTCACCTTGCTGTTGGCCCATCGGGAGGCCAGGGACGAGCATCAGTGCCTGAGGAAGTACGGGCTGGCGTGGCAAGAATATTGCCGCCGCGTCCCCTATCGGATCTTCCCCTATCTCTACTGAGTTCTCAAGCGCCCGTCTCCAAATGCCCCCGGACTCGTCTCTGGGCACAACTGTGCTCTGGCCTTAGGCCAGCGAGAGAAACAAGACACCAGCATCCCCTGGCAAGCAGACAGAAGTGTCAGCTGTACACGGCTGTTTCCCAAAACTTTCCTCAACTGACAGGGCTGGATTGTTTTCCATGAACATTCTCCTGCTTCATTTGCACTGCCTGGAAGATATCTTCATTTGATGTCCTTTTGTCAGTCTTGAATTTGTTCCAATTTTGTTCACAATATGAAAAGACCCAAGAAATGTAGATTCTGGAGCTGGACTAATTTCTATGGAAATAAACTGATTTTTAATGATTTATTCTGTTTCTAGAGAATAAGAGAAGGGATATCACTGGAACAATCAAAGCACCTTGGTGACGTTTCTTGATCTTCTAACATTTCGCCATGTTTGTGCGTGTTCAGTAGGAAGGTCTAACAGCTGAATGTTTTTTTAAGAGATTAAAGGGCCAAGATCCTTGGGAAGTAAGCTTCTGCATCCGTTAAAACTACAAGCCCTATTTATACAAATTAACAAAGCAATACTAACTGGGAGGCTGAAATAATAGGAGAACTGGATGTAATTTGGAGTGTCTAAAATTTCACTTTTTGAAAACATGTATTACAGAGATTTTCAAAAAGAGACATAAGAACACTCACTTTTAGTGTTTTTTTATGGCTTTAACTAAGCTCAGGGCTTTTAAATTGTAGAATGCTTTTTTGGGAGGTTGGGGTGGGGTTAACATCCATAGAATGCCAGCTTTTAAAAGGAGAGCATTTAAAACTCAAATGTGTTTTTTGCTCTTGAATAGCAAATAATATGATGCTGGGAATAATATGAATATTCTTTGCAATGGGAAATCGTGAGTTGCTTCTTTCTAGTTAGTGATGAAATATGTTTTGAAGGGGATCTCTCTGAGTCACACTGGCAACAATAACAAATCTATTCAATTTTTGTTTTACTTCTGGTGCAGAGGCACATGTGTCCATAGAACAACTGAAGGAAGATGAAGGGTTTTCAAGTTCACCCCCCAACCATTTAATTACTGGAACAAGGGAGGCAAAATAAAGCAGGCAGAGGAATCTTGAGGTGACCCAACATGGAGAGTTGAACTGGATTTGCTCCCTTGGTTACCTTCAGAATTAAGGAGTTATTGGCTTCTACAGTTTTGAAAGGAGATTGAAGAAGGAAGCATATAAATAAAGGTGATTAAAAACTGTTGGATTTGGAATACAATTTTTGCAACACTTCTACTTTGCATTATTTGGGGGGGACAGCTGTTATTGTTAAGAGGCACAAGATACACATTCATCTCTGAATATTCGTTTTAGATGTCCCACTTTGAAATTAATACTGTAGTTTTGATCTTACTTAGTGGAAATCTGCCTTCCAAATTGCACAGCAGCCTATTCCTCTACACATTTTAAAGAACTGTTGCTTCATATTTGTTGAGTTCCCATCAGCCCCTACCAAAAGCCCATGTGGCTGAATGGTCAGAGATGATGGGAACTTGTCAAAAGAATCGGAAGGCAGTTGTTAAGCCTGTTCTTCAGATCGCTCAGTTATCACCCCTTTCCACACTTCTTATACACAGGGGAACAATTTTCAATTCACTAAGGAGTACAAAGTGATTTCACTCCTGACTCCCAAGTAAACATATTTATGTACTGTATCAGTAGAAGAGAATACGTGTAGCTCAGGGTTGAACTGTGAAGTCCTTGGGGTTCTCTGAGCTTGGTTGTTTTCTTGAAAACATTTCGTTACCTAGCTAGGTAACATCTTCAGTGCTAGAAGGGAGTGGGGTTTGCCCCCTGTTTATATACTGTGGCATGCCCTGCCAGTGTTGGTGGAAACCCCCACTCCCACCAACACTGACAGGTCATGCCACAGTATATAAACAGGGGGCAAACCCCACTCCCTTCTAGCACTGAAGATGTGACCCAGCCGGGTAACAAAGTGTTTGCAAGAAAACAACCAAGCTCAGAGAACCCCGAGGACTCCACAGTTGTGTACTGTATGTTAACCAGGTTAAAAGGAAGCCGGAAACAAGCCAAGGATATCTTTTTTTTTTTTAATTACCACCCTCCCACTCTTACCACCCAATCTGTGTCCAGTTTAGGGGGAGAAAAACCAGGCTCATCTGTTCCATTCTGATGCCTGTGTTTGGCTTCAGCTACTGGGAAACCTGTGCTGCAACGCAAAACCAATCAGGTTTCTGGCAGGGAGAGGGTCCCATTCTTCCCCAGGCCCTTTCCTATCCACGAGTCAGGCATCAAGCATCTAATCCTTTGCAGAAGCGCCTTCAGTCCAATTCTTCCATCAGAGGCTTTTTGGAAGGGGGGAGTTTCCCTCCCCACATCTTCTCTAGTTCCTGGGTGATACCGCCAACCTCCTTGGCTGCCTCCCGATGGGCCTTGTATTCCCTCTGGACTTCCAAAGCCAGGAGGGTGAGTTCCTCCCCATGCTCCTTCACCCAAGAAAGCAGGAATTCACATTTCTTCTTGGCCTTGTACATCCTGGGCTGGTCCTCGGAGGGCACCTGCCGCTTCGCTCTGCCCAGCAGCCTGGAAAGGTGAGCGAGGGCAGCCAGGCTGAACCTGCTCTGCTCGGCTTGGCAGGGCCCCATCAAAATCTGGGCCACAGCAACCATCACCCCGGCGTTCCCCAGCGGGCACTCCGGGTACAGGCTGCCCGTGACTGCCTGGAGGGCAGCCTGCAGGGCCTCCCCCGTGGAGGAGAACACCCGCTGGGCCCCCAGGGCAGCCGAGAGGTCCAGGACCGTCCCGCAGAACTCGGGCAGCAGCTCGGCATCGTCGGCCTCTCCGTTGTACAGCGACAGCGCATACGCGTAGCCGAAGAGGACGTTGGGCAGCTGGAAGCGAACCAGAGGGGAGACGGGGGCGCTGGTGAGGGTGCTCAGCGGCGGGATCACCCCAGGCAGGGCGGGCACCGAATTCGACCCCCGGGCCAGAGGAAGACTCGGGTCTCCTGCCACGGTCCCTTCCTTTGGAAGACGGGGTGAGGCCTCCAGGCCTTGGGTGGCTCCCGGCGGCGGCTGCTGTTGCAAGGAGTTCTCCGAGTCTGGGGCATCCTCAGCTCCAATCTCCTGGATCAGGGATGCCCCCCGGTTGCCCACAGCCCACCAAGGCTGCCAGGGGGGCAAAACTGCCGAGATTTTCCCGCTGCTCAGCAGCTGCTGGAAAGTCTGGCGCTGCTGAGGGGTCAGCTGGTCCCACAGGTCCTCCCCGTGCGGGTCGAGGCCTAGATCGGGGTCTGCATCCCCGGGGTCGCGTAGCTCTTCCAGCCGGAGAAGGGCCTCCTTCAGGCGGCGTCGCGCACTCACATCCCCCCGCTGGCCCTGGAGCCGCAGTTGCAGCTCTCGGTTTTGGAAGTCCCGGGCGCAGAAGCCGTGCTCCCGGTAACAAGGCACGGAGCAGAAGCGGAGGTGGCAGCGCGGGCAGGTGTATGGGGCCCGCTCGGCCTGGCACAGCCCGCAGCAAGGGCTGCCCGCGGGGCTCGAACTCGCGGCCTCCATGAGCGGAAGGGCGGCCGAGGCACCCCGAGCACGCTCGGGAGTTTCCGGCGAGGGGAACCGTCTTCCCTTCTCGCTCTGTCTTTCGGCGCAGGCGCTGCTTGGAAAGCGCTTTGGCGGCGGTGGGAGACGTAGTCCTGCCAACGCAGCTACCGCCTGCATCAGCTCAGAAGAAAACTGCATCGACCATGATGCACCGGGCCCCACAGGAACTGTTGTGTAGCGTGCAGAGATCGTTTCCTTAACTTTTCCCGGACGTCTTCTAGAGGCTGGGGAGGGATTTGAAGGCAGCTGTAGCTTTAAGAACGGGTGCTTGAGTTAGTTTTACCCCCCTCGCTCCGCGGTCCTTTTTCCTAAAACTGTAAAAATGCTTTTTTCAAGAAAGAACCAGTTCCACCGGCAGCCCCTGGCTGACTTGAGCTGATCTCTAAACCTCTAAATCAGTGTTTCTCAACCTGGGCAACTTTACGATGTGTGGACTTCAACTCCCAGGATTCCCCAGCCAGCACAGCTTGCCCAGGTTGAGAAACACTATTCTAAAAGGTTTGATCTGCTTAGTACTGTAAAGTGGAAAACTGCAAAATATCCCAGAAGCCTTTGGCAAAACGCTTCCATACTGTTAGCCAGAGAACTGGTCCCGTGCTTATTACTAGGAGTCAAGATCAACTCAGAGCCTTTTACATACATGCCAGGAAAATGGGATTGCAGGATGAACCTGGCCTCCTCTTCGCCTGATCCTTCCCTCTTCTGCTGCCTTGCTCAGAAGCTATTCATATAGGCTCAACTGTGGTTTGCAACATTTAATCATAAACACTGTTGCTTGCAGATCAAGGCTTAAGCGGCTGGGGTCACACAACAGGGCCACTGAATTGTTTTTTGTTCATAAAAAAGGGTTAATCTGGAATATTAAAATAAACTAACCAAGAGAGCGCTTTTATCTGTTCTGGTTGTGAAACTCTAAAACTTCTGTCTGTGGCTAATTCTATTCTTCCCTAACCCAGCAGATCCGAGATGCCTGCACTTCTCCCATCATGGCACAACAGTCAGAGATGCACAGCAGGGCCAGAAATACTGTTTGAAAGTTAACAGGGCAAACCAGCGCGGATATTGCAGAACTCCAACTACAGGGTGGATTAAAACCATAAAACTATCTTGTTTTTCCTGCCTTAGCTTGTGATGTGAACCCCGTTTGTTTAGGTTATGGTTCCATGTATTGTGGGAACTCAGTACGCAGGTTAAGTGTATTGTACATATTACTAAATTCCAAGCAGGAATGATCCACAAGACAATTTCGACCCAACACCCTCGGCATGTCCCAAATCCTTGACCAGAAGAATGGACAAGTTGTAGCGAGAGGAGTGATCCCGGAGAGCAATAGCAACTGAGCTATAAAGACATTAACTACTGAGCTGCTACGTTTCAGACAAGGGCTTCTGTGATGCAGCCTTTCTATGTAAAAATATATCTTGCACATATTAAAAAGTCTGGGGCATACTAATGCACTTCTTTGCCTAAACATATACTTGTTTAATGTATATGGCCACTCATCTCAAGTACATGACTCTGGGTGGCTAGCAATTAAAAATAGAATGAAAACAATAAACGAAAGGATAAATATCATAAAATTCTGAGACTCCCAAAAGCATCTGCTTGATTACTCTGTGAGCGAGACTGCTGTTGGCCTTTGGCCTCTCCCACCATCAAATTCTTAAGTTCCCATGGGGACTTGGCTCACTTCAATGCGAGAGCCCAACTAGATCCTATAAAAAAGTGGTTCTCAACCCACTAGATTTCCCGTATACAGAATGTTCCTCCTCAGCTCTGAGTAGCTGCAGCTATAAACTCCTCCTCCTCCCCCTTTTGCCAACGAGGCAAATGATGAATGCAAGCATGCCCCAAACAGGAAAAGCAGCAACACCAGGAAATGGTCCAGGCAAATATCTGATTTATTATACGACTGGGTGCTATTTAGGAATTAGCATTAGGCCCCTTCTTTTTGCCAAAACCTGGCACAATGTTGACAAAGCGGCGGTTGTACTGCATGCGCCTCTTGGCCCGACCCGTTTTCTTCTTCTTCTTCTCTTGCTTAGCAACCTGAGAGAACATCAAGCAGGCCTTAGTAAGAGATCCCTGACCTCGGCCAGCTACCACCTCCTCCTCCCAAGCTTCATTTTAGCTCTTGATGTTGATCCGTCTCAAGCCCTTTCCTTAAGTCACCCCATGTAAAAATACCCCGTCTCACACTTTTCTGAGCCAGGAGGTGTCTGCAACACTTGGGGAAGAGATGAAAACAGTAGCAGGAAGGGCTGCATCATGCGTGCAGCCAGGAGAAGATGTTTCTTTTCCCAAGTATTGGACCAGTGTTATTGTCCAACATCACTTAGGGTCTTTCTAATGGGAGTTGCAGCCAGTGGGAATTTGAGGAACAGAAAATTGGTCACAGGGACAAATAGGATCCACCTTTACTTTAATCCAAAGTTAAGACAGGCAGGAATTCAGCAACTGCTTTTCTGCTGCCACTGTCTAGTTCTACTAACTGCAAACTAGCCAATTTACTAAGCTGGACTTCTATCCATTGTGTGCTTCCAAAAGAACAATGACAAGTCCAGGGCTAAGGCTGCAAAATGGAAACAGCACTTTGATGCTTCCAGCCTAAGTAACTCTGCAGCAGGAATCAAGCACAGCTTTTTCCCACACCACTAATAAAACAGATAGGCGGATAAAAAACAAAAAAGCAGATAATAAATTATTAAATTCCCTGCAGAGATAACCCACTGCCTTTCTGCTGGTAGCATGACTCTTTCCCACTCAGCAGAGAAAAAGAAAGGCAGCCCAATTTCACTTCTAGGCAAAGGTTCTCTGCTGGCAGCACCATGAAGAGCTCTCGGCTGTCCTTGTGGCCCCACAAACAGCCGGCCGAAGGATGCTGAAGAACTGCCCCTCCCGCTCACGCACAACTGTGGGTCACCTTGGACTGCCTACCTTTGGCGTCTGGCCTCTCACTTTGCCAGCCCGAGCCAGGGAACCGTGGACCTTACCTAGGAAGAAAAGCCGAAGGGTAAAATGAAGAAGGCTGTTTTTACACGGAACAGAAAACACAGCCAACATATATGACGGCAAAGGAAGCGGCCTTATTAATCAAAAAGTCAGCAAGGAAGGGGCCATGAAGTTAATAGACTGGATCAATTCTTCATGAAAGAGTCAAAGATAAAGACATACTGGCTACATTTACATGGACTAAAATGGAGCTGACTGATTTTCGCAGCATGCTGTGAAAATCCAGCTATTACTTGTTTGGCATAGCAGATTACGGGAATGCAGGAATGGTGCTGTCAACCTGAATTTAGCCCTTTGTTTGAACCTAACTCAACCCAGCAGGTCTGGGCTTGGAAGCAATGCAGGGCCAGTGCTGGTATTTGGATAGGAGACCACAAGGAAATCCTACGATTGGAAGCTAGATTGGGAAGTCAAAAAACAACCTAGAAGCGGGTAGCGGCAAACCACTTCTGTATTGTTGTCAAATACAGGTCATTCATGAAGTTATCAGGAATGAGGCTTGACTCAACAGTCACTTTATTTTTCTAATCTTATACACTGAATTGCAAACTAGCCAATCACATTTTAGCCTTATACACTGTATGAATTTGAGGTTATTACCTCATCATTTTGTGAGTTATCCAAACTCATAAAATTGTGTTAACTGAGTAAAGAGTAACTTATGGTTAAATACATCATGACTGTATGTTTGACTAACTTAGAGAAATTTGCAGGATAAAAATCACAACTTTTCTTTTTTCTATATACAGTTTTTTAGAGAAGACCTTCCAGCTCTGGAATTTAATACCTCTTCTAACAAGCTTCCACCCAGGTGGTCTCTGTTTAGTACTTACCACCAAGCATGCGTGCAGCAACCTCCAATGTTGTAAGGTCACTGATGCCACACTGCCCAATGACAGAATCATCTTCCAAGGGGATCCCACCCAGAAGAACCACTTGATCCTCAGGCGCAATGCCCTCCAAGGATTCAATGTGAGCCTAACAGGGAAGGAAGATGAGTGGGAACATGAATAATTGACACTTAGCTCACTAAAGAGTAAGAAGAGGGAGGGAAATGAAGGGTATAAACAAGCTAAAAGATAATTTTTCAATAGCCACAACAGCTCTTGTATAAAAGGTGATAAAGATGCTGAAAAGACAGTTTACACTTCCTCCAGTGAGGAAAAAGTAGGTGAGAGACTCCAGCAGTCCTTTGGCATTATATGGAAGTTCATGTTCCAGATCTTGGCAGTTGTCAATACTTAGGAAAGGCCTTACAAATGCAACATTGCATTGAAATTCTGCCAGCACTCATTGGTTTCCACACTATGAGTGTTTCCCATGACATATGCGTCTGGAAGGAGGAAAAAAAGAAGAGGGTTTGGGGTCCATGTTGGGTCTATGACCTGTAATAAAGTAATCAAGCATTGAAATTGGGGGCTTTTGGTAGGAAGTGCAGAGGAAATGTTGCCCAAGAACTGCGGTGAAAAGGATCACCCTCACACCTCCAGTTCCTTCAACAGAATTCATGGTGTGGATATAGGATTACCACTCAGCTGTCTTCCCTCCTAGCACAGCTGAAATTCACATTAGTCTAGTTTGCAGAACAACCACTGCCATTTCTTTTCAGTCAATAACCTTGAAGTAAATATCCTAGAGCAGGCTGCAAAGGACCAAAAGACAGCAAGCTGGCCCTAAAACACTATGTTAATGCATTATTTCTCACCCAAGCAATAGATGACAAACCAGAAGCTGCAAGAACAATGAGAAAAAAGCCCATGAAGCAAACAGCTTCCACAATTAAAAAAAAAAAAGGCACAAAGAGAGCGAAACATTGTATATGAGCCCTGAGAGTCATTTTGATCACAGAGGTATAAAAAAAATGCTTATGAAATAAAAATACAAGTAAACACTCAGAGTGTGATCCTAGTTCTTTCTGAATTTTATATATTGCCACTTGCTGGCCAAAGCTGATTAAATGGAAAACTCATTACAATTATGTACCAATCAAACAACAACAACTTAGTATTCCAAATTGATTTAGAAAGAGGAAAAAGAAAGTCTCAGTCTTCAAAAGATTTCAGCACTTGCCCTGGTCTGAAGGAAGATTTATTTGGGGGAGACAGATACTACTCTGTTTCAGTAACAACAGCTCATCAGCAAAAGGAAAGGTCAACTTAAAGCAAAAAATGATTTCTTTACCTTAAGATGAGCTACTGTTTCTTGTCCAGACACCTCAAGGGTGTGCAGATTCTGAGCACGAATGAAGAGCTGCATGGTTTCACCTGCAATGATGAGAAAGCAAAGCAGCAATTAACATTAGCAATCCAAGACCCCAAGATCTAGTATCCTAACAATGGCACCGACTAAGAAACTGGTCTCTTCCACCCCTTGCTGTTTTTAGACAAAGCAGCAAATAGAACAGTGGATGTTTAGCAACCCACAAAGAAGAGCTGTGGGTCTTTAGCCTTTCTATTCTATCCATCCCACCCTTCCTGACAACAAAATGGGGCTTAGGTGTTCTATCCTGATGATATCGGTGCTCAGGTACTTAAAAGGGTGACACGGGGAATATAATGATCCATTATTTCCCATGGCCAGAGAGACAAAAATAGCAGGTCTAAGTTGCAGCTGCCCAGATTTCGTTGCAATGTAACATTTCCAAGAATAAGATCTGTCCTACAGTGGAGCAGTGTACCTCTAGAGGTTGTGGGTTTTCCATGTTTTTAAGCACAAGCAGATCAGCCACCTTTCCAAGATGGTCTAACTCAGTGTTCCTCAACCTTGGCAGCTTGAAGATGCGTGGACTTCAACTCCCAGAATTCCCCAGCCAGCACAGCTGGCTGGGGAATTCTGGGAGTTGAAGTCCACGCATCTTCAAGCTGCCAAGGTTGAGGAACACTGGTCTAACTCTGCACACTGCAGAGGGTTGATCCTTGGGGTCCCTTCAATGCCACAATTCTATAATTTCAGTTCCTCCTTATCCATCTCCCATCAAATCACCCACCCGCTTCCCACAGGCCAGAGCTACAGCGGTTTTTTTCTTGCCTATTTCTTTCCACACACACCCCCCCCCCCACGACTGCAGTTTCAGACACGGTGGTGCCGCTCACAGCCCCTCATTTAAAGAGCCTCCCCCCCCCCGCGATAACCTTCAAGGCACCCTTTCTTTCGCGCGCTGCCCTGAAACCTCTCGGAACCGAGGCTGGGGAAAATGGGGGTCGCAGTCCAAAGCATCTGGAGCCGCAGAAACACGGGAAGGGAGCCGGGAAGGGCAGTTATTGGGGCGGGGGGAGAGCAAGAAGGGAAGAGGAGCTGGCCGGGGATGATGGGTTGCGCCAGAGCAAGCTGAAGGCCTGGGGGGATGTGGCCGGGGATGATGGCAGTTTGGAGGATCAGGAGTGCGAAATGAATACCGTTCCTAACTAAACGAGGTTGCACATCCCATAATTTCTCCTATATCCCTCACCCGCCTCACGCCGATCCAAGATGGAGGCCGGAGAGAAGAGAAACCACCGCCGCCTCACGCCGACGAGGGAAAGGAAAGACTGACGGAAGGGGCGGGATAACGACAAGCGCAGGCGCACTGCGGAAAGGGAGGGCGAAACGGTCTGGGCCGTTCCATTCGCTCTTTCCCTTCCCCTTGCGTGCCCTGCGCGTGACGTCACTGGCTCTCCACGGCCGGGCCTCCTTAACGTCATCCACGCGCGCCTCTGAGGCAAGATGGCGGCGTTTCCCTCAGCCCTCGCGAGGGTCGGGCTGAGGAAGGAGCTGCTGGTCCTGCGAGGGGGCGGGCGGCCAAGGCGGCCCTGGGAGGCGGCCTTTATGGTAGGGGCAGTGGCGGAGGGGAGATTATGGACCGTCGAGGGTAACACTGCGGGCTGGGATGGCGAGGTTGGCACAACCCCTTGGAGAGGTCTATGCATCGGAAACCCGGATAGCGGCAAAGAGGCACATGAAGCTAATTTCCGCTGCCATCTAGCGGCCGTCCGCATTTTTGCAGCTCAGATATGGTACCCCTGCTTGGGTGCTCGTTCTCTTGGTATGACGGCAGAAACACTGCAGGTTTATCTCCCCGCCAGACCAGTGCAACTGGGAAAGTCCTCTTAGGGGGAGGTTTGCAGCTTTTAAGGGGAGAAGTGGGCCCTGCATTTTGCCCCATAAATTTCTCTCCAGTTCCAAAATGCAAAAACGCATTTTTTGTCTCTCTAGTCTTTAGGAATCCTCATTGTGGGATGGGGCAATTGATTAAAGTTAGATTCTAAATGTTACACAGCCATTCTATTATGGCTTCTGCTAACACGTGTCTCCCATCCTCTCTTGCTGCCTGGGGCCCACCAGTGGTTTTGACTTTCACTTCCATCATGCTCAGCCACTTTCCTGCTTTTGCCTTGGGAGTTCTTGAATCCTGTCCTCCCAGCCTTCCAGTCACATGGGTTCCAGGCGAGCAGGCAAAACATAATTTTCTTCCCCAAGCTTTATTAAATTGGGTGCAGTAATTACAAATGAATTGTGTAGGGAAAAATTAATTCACTGCTATCTCATCTTTGTGTTTCAGAGACATGTCTCAGGTGAGCCCAAATCTGCAGACCTGAAGTACCCAGGAATTGTTGAATCTACTGAAGAATATAAATTTGTGGAGAGGCTGATACCACCTACCAAAGTACCTGTACCTCCAAAACACGACCAATATCCTACACCTTCTGGATGGAGGCCACCACAAGGTAAAATGGGGTAAAAATATTTCCAAATTTGATTTCCTTAATGTATAACATCTGAAAAAGTGTTCTAGCAAGTGCCCCCTGAAAGGAAAATTGAGCAAAGTTAGGACTTCTTGGTAGGGCAACTGCATTTATTATAAAATAAAATACACAGCTTCTTATAACTCAGTTCTTCCTGACTCATACCTCTTGCTATAACTTCACATTCTGCAACTGAAATACATTTCTTAAATTAAGGGTGTGTGTAAAATTAATAGTTGAGTAGGAGAGAGATAGATCTCTCCTGACCAGACTTTGATATAAATTACTTGTTATATAAAATAAGACAATATAGTTGTGCTTGTTTTATGTCTCCATTTCTTGTACAGATACACCTCCTGATCTTCCCTACTTTGTACGGCGGTCGCGCATGCACAATGTACCTGTGTACAAAGATTCTAGTCACCATGGGTCCAGGAAGATGACTATTATCAGGAAAATTGAAGGTGATATCTGGGTAGGTTATAGCTTTTTCTGCCAGGCTGGTACACGGGCTGTTGACAATGTGAGGTGATTTAGGTCCTTGAAATCACTCCTGAGTGGCCTCTCTGTTGGCTGATCCCAGATGGCTTCTTGGTTGATCAACAGCTTTTGGGAGATGAAGAGGCTGAAGCAATGCCTAGAGTGTCAGTGGAGAAAGACAAAAAGTGGATCTGACAGAGCATAGGTACATGCCCACATTTGGGCCTACTCTGTGGCAATTAGATTACTTCTCTCCTATCACTTCAGCGGGTTGTCTAGGGGCTGCTAGGGAAGAACCAACATCAAGAGCTTCCCCCCAGCTGCTATGATCAGTTAGCACATTTCACTGGCAAAGCCACCCAGATACTCTCAAGTCTTGCCTCCAGGTGAGCAAGGTCCAGGATGATGACAGGGGAGTTGTCTTGTGTGGTTACCTGGGAATTCTTTTGCCTGTGACCTTCGATGAAAGACACAAGGCTCTCTAGGGTGTCCTCTGCCACCTGCCAGCTGGATCTCTCCCACCTTGGCTCATCTATGCAGGTGGAGGGGGGTAACTTCCAGGATCCAGGAAACTGGTAATGCTTCACTGTGGGAGGGAATGCTGCCAATGGCCTTGAAGGAGGATGTGGTGCATCCCCTCCTTAAGAGGCCCTCCCTGGATTCAGTGGTGTTAGACAACTGCTGCCTTTGTGGGAAGCTGGAGAACACCTTCGAGGAGACGAATTATTGGGACCCTTTTCAGCCAGGATTCAGGCCTAGAGATGAAGCAGAAAGAGGAACAGCTTGTCACGTTGTGGATGATTTTTGTTGTGACCTGGATGGGGTCTTCCCCGGTCTTTTGAGATTGCTCAGCAGCCTTCAGTACCATTGATCATAGTATTCTCATGGACCACTTATGCAGATTGGGGGCATTCTGTTGAGTGGTCCCACTCCTTCCTAAGTGGGTGCTTCTAGTCAGTGCTGATGAGGGAGATCAGCCGAACATCTGCTCTCTTGTGGGGTGCCACAGGGGTCAGCCCTCTCCGTCCTCCAATTAAACATTATGTGAAGCCATTGGGAGACATCATCTGGTAGTTGGAAGTTTGGTATCCAACTTTAGATCACTACCCCTAGCCAGATTGGTGACACCGTTGAAGTCCTGGAGGCTGTGAGGGTCTGGATGGGATGGAACAAGCTGAAGTGGGACCCTGGCAAGACAGAGCTCCTGTTTGTCCAGTGGGTTTTTCTTGAGCGGTGGCATTACACCTGAAGGAGCAAGTCCATGACTTACAGCTCTTGCTAGAACAGCAGGTGGAGGCTGCAGCCAGCGGTATCTTTTGCCCAGGTTTGGCTAGTACGCCTGTTGCAGCTCTGCCTAGAGCAGGACCTTGCTACGGACACCCTCATCACCATCCACTTACACTAGTGCAGTACGCTCTATCTGGGGCTGCTTTCAGGATGGCTTGGAGGCTGCAGTTGGTTCCGAGTGCAGTGGCCTGTATGCTAATTGGCATTCACCAGTGAGAGCTTGTCACACCAATGCTGTGGGCCCAACATTAGATGCTAGTGGGGTTCCAGGTGCAATTTAAACTACTGATGGTAACCTATAAACCTACTTTTTCTTTCTCCAGGCCCTAGAGAATGACGTGAAGACCTTCATTACAGAATTGTCCGGACGAACACCAGCAACCCAAGTCAATGAAATTGCCTGTAGCATCCACGTCAAGGGCTATTTTGACCAAGAATTAAAGACATGGTTGATAGACAAGGGCTTTTAAACAAAGGATAGAAGATGAGTGGCAAAATCTGTCCCTTTGTGAAGACTCACTTTGGAACCTTGTTCTTACCCAAGTTTAAATGCCGCCGTTCTGGCTTAGTCCAGTTGTGCCCTTCCTAGTAAAAATTACTTACTAAATGCAAGTTATACATGCTTGAAAGAGTGGGTATTATGGACACTCCCATCTCCCTCGAGAGGGGTAAATAAAATATTTGATAAAGTGCCACCCCTTCCAGACGTTCTATTACAATTGTTCAAATACAATTATGCAATTTCCATTTTAAACCAGAAGATGGTTTGTTTGAATGTGGCATCTGTGAAAACTCTGGTTAACTTAGGTTTCCTGTCTCAGCAGACAGTGACACTTTTGTCTGGACTTGGAAGCTATGCAGGGTTAGGCCGAGCTGGATGGGAGACCATCAGAAAACCTGTAAAGTTAGAATGGGAAAACAGAATAGCCCATGTGATGATGGACAAACCACTTCTATATCCATGATTAACAAGGATCAAAGCTTGAGTCACAGGCATCTCTCTTCTAACTCACCTTTACGTGCTGTACAAGTCAACCTAGGGGCACAAAAACTACAGGAAGGGGGGAAATGATGGAATCTATCCAATCTAGGAGTTTAGTTGCTCCACCAGACAATTCATATAATGAACCGTCAGTTTTATCCTTTCAGCCATAGATATGAGCGAAGGGAGGCTGCAAGTCTTTAGCTGTATCTCCTCCTTGAATCAAGATGCTGAGACAGAAATCAGTATGAATTCAGGTCACAGCCCTTGTGCATTAACCGCAAAGGAAACAGTAAAGCTCAGATCCCAGTGACTCCACAGGCAACTCCACACGTTTCTTGTGGCAGGATAAGAAGTGCTTTGCCACTGCTGCTTTCTGGGATTTCCTGTAGGTCTCCCATCCAGGTATGCATCAGAGCTGACTGGCTCTTTGCGTCTAGCTGAGGTTGGCTGCGTGTTAACACCTGCTGAGACAGACCTTTTCTTAAGCAACATTACAAGTGTCTGCACTGAAGGGAAGAGAGGATGAGACATTACTAATTCCAGTTTATTTACAGCTGCAAAAAGTGAAAATGTACAGAGGGAAACCTTTTACAAAAGACATGCTGTTTCAGAGGCCTTGATTTAAAATGAAGTTAATTTTGCACCCGCTAAGAGGATGCTGCATCAGAACAGTCTGTAGTTGTGCATCTTCAGGAGTGTTTCCATTGAACTTTCCTTGGGCATTGAATCCTTTCAGCTCTGCCATGGAATGAATAAATCCTGTTTCCCCACAGTGAACTCTTGATCTCAGGTTTCGGAAATTTAGGAAAAAAATGGTTGGTAGGTCAGATCAATACAAAAAGGGCCAGTTTTTTCTAGGGATAGCAACAAGTTTCTCTACAGCTGTCAGAGACGACCCTTTAGGTCACAGACATTTGCTTCTGCTGATAAGTTGAGCAAAAGCAGCTGCAGCCGCCCCCCAGTTCCACAGATGCTGTTGGTGTCTCCTGCCAATCATTTTTAGGTTTGTTGGTAATACTGATTGTAGTTCCACGTGTTCTGGTATCCATAATTACCATAATTCTGCACCAAAATAAAGTAGCAATGGAAAAAAAGCATTTACATTAAATGAAGAAATGCGGATTATTACAGAAATGTTGTTTTATCCTAAGCAGGTTGGGGAACTAGCATCTCTCCCACCGTCCCCCCAAACCAGGCTGGATTCACAACTCCAGCCACAGGTCCTCTGTCTTAAGCAGCATTTCATTCCATCCTTTTAACCAACTTAGTTGTAACAGATTTTAAGTTATTTCATGTTTATTTATGTATCTCAGAGAAGCTTTGCTCAATATGCAAAATATGTTTTAATGGGGCCAATCTTTTAAAAATGTAATTGGGCAATATAAAACAGCTGAATTACAGTATAGATAAACTTTTGTTAGTCCTGAACCTCAGAAAAGACAGTAATATCTCTAGTCACACAGACCAGAGGACTATTTAAAAACCAAATATTTATTCCAATTCTGTAGCCCAATTTGACCTCTATTGATCTGGACTGCGCAGACCATCTGGTTGGGTCACGCTTAAGAGCCAACCCTGTCTGTGTACTCAGGTCTTCCTCTCTCAGCAAATGCCCCCCTCCCCCGGATATGTCCTGGGACCGCAGGGGCTAACATACCGGCTGAGCCTTTGTGTTTTCTGGGAATTGTAGTCCCAAGACCACTGGGGGCAGATGGTTTACAATCTGATGCCAGCTGCCTTTGGCAACTCACCTGGTACCACGTGTTATAGTTGTAAGCCCCCGATGTGCTGGTGCTCACGTCTGTTGCCATCAAGGGCGTGATGCCCGTCGTTGCCATGGCCAGGGCACCACCCCCCACGGCTGCATCTTCAAGTCTCAATCTTTTCTCATCGGCTTCATCAGCACTGCTTGGGAATTTAAAAAGTGTCATTGTCAGCTGACATCCCAGTTCAAAGTGCCCACCTTTGGCTCTGTTATTACACTAGGCTGCTTGTGGTGACTGCAGCTTCCCTAGGAAGGAGAAGCAGACAGGCTTTGTGGCGGGGCCTGCCCTATGGAACAGCTTCCCCCTGAGGTTTGGATAGCTCTGACCCACTGGCCTTTTGGAAGGCTGAAAAAACGGGCTCTTCCCTCAGGTTTTAGGATGCTACTGGAACCCAGTTTGTGGTTTTGCCCTGTGCTGATTGCCAAGTCGGTTGGTTTGTTCAATTCGTACACTGCCCGACTCCCGACGACTCTGGGCAGTTCACAAGAAAACATAAAACTTTATACACTTTTTTAAACTTTGTTTTTTTATAGTTTTTAATGTTTTTAATAATAGTAATAGTAATTTGAGGTATTTATTGTTTTAAAAATCAATGCAGTGCAGTTTACCATCAAAAGCTAAACTGTCTCCAAAATAAATGTAATCTTAGAAAGGTATCTTCATTAAATCAGTTTATATAATTTTGGTTTATGAAATAATTTACAGTAAGCAAGGGTCCACACCTCACAGCAAGCCATGATTTGCTTGATTATGGTTGGGCTGGGTTTAGATAAAGACAGCACCTAAGCTGAACTGCATGACGGCTTGATGCAGTGTGCAAACTGAGTCTTGGCAAGGTGATCTGTTTGTTCCCCCCTCCAAATGCAAATGCAGCTAGAGAGGCAAACAAGGATAGAACTGCAGAATTGGAGGCCTTCTCACCCATTTTCCAGGAGCCTCTTCCTCATCATTTGCTGGTTCAGGAGTTTCTGATGCTCTTCGTAGCACATCAGCAGACTGGAAAGACAGAAGGGGGTGAACATTGGGGGCTGAAGGTCCTTCGGCCTGGGCCTCAGAGGCTGAAGAGAATGTGTTTAGTGCTCCCCTCCCATTACCTGTTTATGCTCGATCCAAAATCTTCAAGAAACTCTACTCTGCGCTGGGAGAAGATGATCTTGGTCTCCAGGGGAAGCCCGCTGGTCAGGGCTCGGTCGAAACTGCTCATGGTGTTGCCCTCATTCTGCCGGACATCGGCGCTGAACTCCATCTCCAAAAGGTTCGCGTAGAGCTTGGCATTGTCCTGCCACCCAAGTGAACCCAGCCAAGGTGTTTTAGGGGGAGGCAAGAAAAAGAGAATTCAGAAAAGGGAAGGGGAAGACCAGAGCAAATTGTCTACACTGAACAAAAACAGATCTTCCGTTTGTTTTATTCTTGTTCCTTTTGTTTGTTTTTAGGTATTATAACCTAACAACTAATCAACTTGTCAGGCAAATTATGTGTATAATTTGTTTCGGTACATTGTTTCCTTTTGTAAAATTGCAAATAACATAAAAAAAATAAACACAACTGTTTTGTTTTATGTTCAAGAGAACATACAGATTAATGATAGCCTATCTTTTTTTTTTTAACCTTCTTTGTATGATGTTACTCCTCCTCAAACCTCAAACTAATGATAGGATTGTGAACAAAACCCAGTATAAATGAAGATTCCTATTTACCTACATCCACACTGCTAGCTCCTTTTCAATAAATAATTTCTTAGCATCTTCTACATCACTCTTTTGAGCTGTTTTGTAGTTCTGCCCTCTACCCTCCCACTTCCATCCCAACTGAAGGGAAAATTCAGTCAGATGCCAGCATCTTTGCTTCTAATTGGAAGACAGTGTGAAAATTACCACTCAAAAAGGGACACTTCATTTTTTACTCTGGAGTGCCCACCTTGATTCAAGCAACCCAAAACTTTCTATGTGACTAAGGAGCTGAGACATCTGCTGGTTAAGCTATCAGGAATTTAAAAAAAAAAAAAATCCCTCAGTTCACCAGTACTAGTTCAGACTCCCCACCAAAAGAAGAAGAAAAAGGAACTTTTGCATCCAACAACTGCAGAAACAGCTTGGAAGCACCTCTGTACTTCCAGGCTGGAGGTGAACAGTGGAGTGGGAAGGAGGGGTAAGAGGTACCCCCCAACAGGCATGCAAGCTGCATTCACTAAGAATCCTATAAGGTGCCCCCCTGCCCCCAGTGCCCTTGTAATAAAACATTCACAGGAAGCTGAATTACTCTGAGCTAGGCAACGGGGGGAGGAATCTGACAGGAACCAGTGGCCCAGTTCACCAAATGGTTTATATTTGCTGACCATAGCGTAGCTGCCAAGCTGACCAAGTAGGAAGGGATAAATAGAGGCCACCCAGACAGGCTTTATCAAAAACATCCCGTCGTCATGTTGCAATTTACTGTGTGGCTGCCTTTTCCTTTGTCCTGTCTCTGCAATGTAGCAGGCCAAAGGTATGTAAGCCCTTTGCTCAGGGCTGCTCAGCGGGCTGGCAATGCTTTACTGGGAGCCCGGCGTACACTGTAGTTGCTTACAGGCTTACTCAGTGCATGTTGTATCTTTGGTGCAATTTGGTTGCTTCAGGTGAGCACCTGAGATGCTGAAATGTCATTCAGCTGTCACCAAGAACGTGAACTAGTGACTTTGGGAGACTACAGATGTACGAATGAAGCACCAACAGAAGGCAAACGCTGTCCTTTTCCAAGGGACCTCCATTTTTCTCCCTTCTGGCAGCTCGCCCAAGCCTTTACATCAGTGCTTCTCAACCTTAGCAACTTGAAGATGGGTGGACTTCAACTCCCAGAATGCTGGCTGGAGGATTCTGGGAGTTGAAGTCCACCCATCTTCAAGTTGCTAAGGTTGAGAAGCACTGCTCTACATGCACCTCAATGGGCCATGGTTTTTACCGGGTCCTTCTCCAACGCTTCCAGGAGGATCTTCCGTGCTTTGATGAGATTTTTCTGCACTTTTAGAACCTGCCGAGCCAGCTTGACTGAATAGAACGAAGAGATAGGCATCCCCTCGTTGTCCCGTATGGCTTCCACCAGGAGCGCTTCCGCCATCTCCATATTCCCCAGCCGACGTTCCAGGCTCACCCGCCGCAAACGCACCATAACCAGGCCAGGCACACAGTCCTCAAAAGTCTTCAAGATGCGCCGTGCTTCTTCCACTTCTCCTGTGGGAACAGATGGAGGAATAGCACCTTCAGTAGAACCATCAGTGGTTCAGGGCCTCAGATGTTATCTAGTTGGACGGTCCTGGATAATAATGCCTTTGAGTTCAGCAAGTCTGATGGAGAAGCAATAAGCCCACTTAATGTTTCTTCCCATTATCCTGTCTTTTCTTTGCCAAGGAGGCAGTCAGGATTAAAGGGGTTTAGACTATTCTTTCTGAACCAAATTCTAAACTTTCGTCAATGACTTATGTCCAGCAATGTCTAAGCTGACTCAGTTAATATTAGACACATCCTTTTCTCTCTCCCCCCAGATGCTAGAAGTGACAAACTGGTAAGGAAGAGGTGTGTGCATGCACGTTGTTATCGGCACATGTATGATGGGGAATAGGTGGTGTTCACACAATACTGAAATTCTATCCCCACCAACTCCAGGAAAGGTAGACAACAATGAAAAATATTGGGAGCTGAAGTTCAGCAAAATCAGGAGTGCCCCAGATGCTACACTGAGCATCTCAAAGCCTGCAGCTGGACCAGATGCAACCTTTTCTTTTCAGGAACACTTGGATCCCTCTGATGCAGTAACCTCTGCAAATCAACATTCATGCAGATGCTTCAGGTTTTTTTGGTTTGGTAGAAAAATTTAGTAGGTGAAGGATCCCATGAAGGTTTTTGCATGCTGCTGTAAACCGACCGATCGATAGTCAGTAAAGAGATTTTACCAATGTCGTAGGCATGTTGAGGGAGTTTTCAGAGCAGACTGCAGATCAGCTGTTCCTCACCTTGTTTCTCCTCAAATGCTGCCCACAAGAGGTGAATGTTGGGCTTACGAGGGAGATGGTAACAGCAAGCTCGCTGGAAAACGCTTCTGGCTCCAGTTATGCTGTGGTTCTCAAGGTATCTTATGTACTAAAATAGGAGAAAAGGGGGAACAATAGGGGAGAAAATCAGAAAAAGTGATTTTATAGCTGCAAAGACAAAGATGGATGTTTCACAGGGCAACCTCTGGTAGACAGAGTGAGCCATTTAGAGAGGGAGGCTTAGCCCACCTTGATCCAGAACTCCTCGTAGAGGGCGCAAGCGATGACGCAGCGCTCAAACAGCACGATGGTGCGTTCGTGTGAACCGCTGGCGATCTCAAAGTCCAGGTAGTCCCGCCAGTTCCGCAGCTGTGCTCGCTCCAGTGGTTTAACATGGAAATAGGGCCTTTTGATCTACAGGGAAATGGGACAATGCAATGGTAAGGGAAGGAGCTTCACAGAGAAGCAAGGAGGAACCAGCATAGCTCAGTGATTAAAGTACTGGACATGGATGGAGGAGGCCTGAATTGTGAGCAGAGGTCACTTAGTGACTCGAACACTGCCTAGAGCTTGTGCAGGAAAAGTAGAGTGTAAATGAGAGATGAAGAGCACAAGCTGGTTGCCACGCCCCACCTGATCGATCCACTGCAAAGAAGCGGGGCAGACCTGCATCAAGGCAGGTCTTGATACTTCAGCCATTTCCATCGCCCAGGGCCGCTCACGAGAGACGGCGGCACCAGAGGTTTTGGTGCCTCTCCTCTGGGCAAAATCCCTCATGATGGGCCAAGGTCCCCATAGACCTATTTGCTGATGGGAAGCAGGCAAAGTGCTAATGGAAAGGACCCCCTAAATCCCATCTGGCACCCTGTCTGGCTCTTAAGGTTCGACAGGCACTGCCGGCAGAGACTCAAGCTTACTTCCCACCCATCTGGTTCTGTCATACACACCCCTTCCTCGAAATTCCAGCGTTTGCTGACTTCGGCTTCGTTCTGACTGAAGATCTGCTGGCGGATCGAAATGGCCAGCTCCTGGGCTTTATCCTGGTCCAGTGTCCCCTGAAATAAGGAGGTGAAATCAGTGCTATCAAGAAAGGGAATACTTATGAAAAGAAGTGGTGAACTGGCCCTGGAATCACATCTAAGCAACTTCCCATTGGCATTTCTATTTTAGCTCTTAACTCTGATTTCCTTTTAACTCTTAACCCGTAAGACCTGGTTAAGAAACCTTATTGGCAGCATTCAGACAACATGCTACACCCAAAGGTATAAACCCTATTCAGGCTTCATAAGATAAGGAACTGTCCACCTAGTACTCTGAACTACGAAGGGGCAACACCATTTAAGTCCATGAGCACCGAGGGTCAATCCAGGCGATTGGTGGGACAATGTCCATACTCCCTCCCACACAGCTCCCAACCCCCTGGAGTGCTTTCCACAATGTGATGCCCTTCGTCCTCAGCTGAGAGAAGGCCAAGCCAAGGTGGGTGTCTTCCTGGTTAAAGCACAAGGCACTTTGAAAGAAAAGAATCCAACTGCTATCATCTTAGTTCTAGCATGAATTAGTCAGCGGGCAAGGAGAGGGCTAGCAATTCTGCCAGCCCAATAATTATATGGGGGCAGGAAAGTGCAGACAAATCTTGGCCACAGATGTAAGGAAGCAAAGGTTTTCGTGGCCTTTCCTTCGGCCAAGGTTTTTTTCTTCTTCTGGCCAAAGCCAGGAAGAACCTGTGGGATGACAAATCAGCAGAAAACCAGCAGGCCACACACACCAGAATGAAGCAGAGGAGCCCCACAGGAAAGTGTACCTGTGGGAGCTGAGGGATCCAGCCATCACCTCTGGCCAGCTCTGACAGAATTAATATATTCCTTTCCCCACTTTAAAGTGTGTCACTGCTCCCAAGGAACCAAAATGGGAAAAAAACAAACAGGTATTTTTAAAAGAGGCGGAGACAAGGGTTCACACAACCCATCTACGAACAAGCAAAGCCACATCCATCAGCTATATTTTCGGGGCAGACGGTACAAAAAGACTGAAGCACGATGAAACGTGCCAATACCTGAGCACTACGGACTGCATCCAGTTCTGGACTTGGAGATGTTGCTGCCACCACCCGCCCCGCTAAGCTTTTGGCTATGGGTTGGTTCAGGGAAGACAAAGACCGGGACACTGCAAAAGGAGGACAAGGAGTGCGCAGCCAAGAAAGGGACCCACCAACATCTGACTCCCGTCTGTCGTCTCCTGCTTGGTTTCCGCCTTCGGTGGCAGATCTTCTCCAGGCGGCGCTTCCTCGGCTTCCATTTCTGCCGTCTTGGCGACTGTCTCTGAGGCCATCTTGGACTGCACCCACAGCAGCTCTTCCATGGAGAGGATCTCTCCAGGGGGATGGCTGGTCAGGTGTTCCTTGAAGCTGCGTTAAGAGGAAAGGAGGGCTATCTGCAAAGCAGCTAATTCTGGGGGTGGCTTTCCCAGCGCTTCTGCCAAAGGCAGGGTTGGAGAAGGCCCCTGCAGAACCTGTTGGAGGCAGGGAAGCATCCCAGCTGTGGCACTTACTTTTCCCAGTGGTGGCTGTAAAGCTGGGTGGGAGTGGACAGCACCCGGTCATAAATGGCTGTGACGGCCTTCAGGTCCCCCTGCTCCTTCTGCCATTCCACATACATCTCCCACAGCTTGTCCGAACGGAAATCTACTCCTGCAGCAGCCACAGCTGACTCAAAGGTGCTGCACAGAATACAAAGACTATTAACAGCTCCAAAAGACCTGCAGTGGAACATTGCGGGGTTTGCTCACACCATAGCTGGGAGTTTCTCGGTCAGGATTTGAGGAAGCCCGGTCTTTTTCCAGCACAGGCTATTCCATCCTGTCACTCTTCTTTAAGCACAGGGAATCCCCAGGTTAAGAACGCCCAGTTTATGGACGAGCCATGGTTAAGAACGGAGCCTACTGTAGCAAAATTCGAGTAAAATACCCAGTGGTTCAAGTTAAATACACAATGGTTCGAGTTCATTACACAATGCTATTTATACAGTATTATAGAATAATATTGTTCCGGCTTACAAACAAATTCTACTTAAGGACAGACCTTGGGAACAGACTTCGTTCTTAAACTGGGGACTACCTATACTAAATATCTCCAGTCTTTAAGAGCTGGTTGTGCCTCCCTGTGTACTGAAGGGGGTTTATATTTTTGGCCCTCTTAGCCTGGGAGTTTTTTAAAGATTTTTTTGTTATGCTATGCAAAGCTCAAGCTTTGCCACCTAGAGTTTTGTAAGACAGATGGACAGCCTTACCAATTTGATGAGTAAATAATAAGTAAACAATTCCCTGGAGTCTGTGGATCCTTTCCCTCCTGCTTTTCAGGAGCTCAATTTTGCTACACCGTTGCTGCCCCAGACTTATTTCTGATGTATAGAACACGGGAGATAAGCAACTGCAATTCCTGTGGAATTTGAAACGCCTTCCTTTGCTCTACTGGGTCAACTTCCCCTGATCCTTGCCTCTTACGACATGCAGGGCTATATATACATTTCTACCGCTGTGCGTAAGGCCAGCAAGCACAATGTCTAATTGTCAAGAGTCATCCAGGTGGGGAGGATGGGGTTATCTTGGGAGTCTATGATGTGTCTTCCATAACCTGGTGCCCCAACTTCCGTGATAGGTGGATAATCTCAACATATCTGGGGGTGCTCAGCTGGGGAGGGTGCATTAAAATAACTGGCCTCAGGACTGGGCAGGTTTGGCACACAACAGAGTGGGGAGGGGATCACTGTCCCCTCTAGAGCTCCAGTGTATTTTTGGCAGGATGGAGTTTGTGTTTGTTTTCCTGTTCTGTTGGCTAAAACAGCAAGAGAAGAGAGTCTTGGCAACCCACATTTAGCTTAGTTACCTACAGAAGCAAAGACTGAAGCTGTGTTTTAAAAACAAGTCTTCATGTCTTCACCTAGTTGACCATACCTGGATGTGGAAGCTAAGCAGTGTTGGACCTGGTTAGTTTCTGGATGGGAGACCACTTGAGAATCTCAGAGCTGGAAGTCTGAGTGGGAACGTGCATGAAGTTAACAGCAAGTGGGCTCACCTCAAAACATACTTTATTTTTTACTTCACATTTTCATGTATTCAAAGCAGCAGCAATATCAAACAGGGTTGAAGGGCAGAACTGACTTTTGGAGAAAAAAGAGGACAAGATGGGAGGATTCAGTGCCCTGGGCAACTCTTTGCCTCTCCATCAGCACCTCCACGTTTCAGCTGCCACTCAAAGCTCTCCCGTGACCTACCCACAAATTTTCTGAGCTGAATCGGGATGGTTCATATCCAGGGTGGACTGCAGGAAAGTGATGTAATGGATCCAGAGGTCCATGCTGAGTGGGATAGACTGTAAACCTCGCTGGAAAACCTGCAGGGCCGCAGAGAAAATAAACCTTTAGTGTTTTCCCCCCACTTGTGCAAAGAGCAGTTCCTGAGACTTAAAGTTTTTTCACGCTAACCTTTCAGATCCCCACATTTGCTCTAACACAGCAGGGGCCAATGGGAGAAGATAACCAGAGGCTGTTGACAGAGCGGGTGATACCAAATTAACAAAAAATCTGCAAGCTTCTGAGTTCTCCAGAACTCTTCTTCAGGTTGATGTTATAAAAGAAGCAGTGGACCGGGTGCGGTGAGCATCCACAAGGGAAAAAAAGAAATGTTATTTTCCCCAGCTTTGGAATTCTCTCTGTCCACAAGATCCTGTTCTATCACCCACAATGGCCATGCCCACGGGCACCTTGGCTTCGTTACCATGGTTGTAGATGGTACATTGAGAAGTTTCATTTCACATTCAAACCTGCTGTTGCATATGCTGCTTAGAAAGCATCCACGTATCTACGGGTGCTCTAAAATAAGGTCAGCTCTTCTCGTTTGCTCTCCCCAGACTGGAACTGGCTTGTCTCATTCAGTCGGTGCCACTGGTTCTAATGCGTGGCGCGCTGCAGCCTGCGCTTGGCGGGTCAAGACAGGGGTGCACCTGCACGTACTAATGCCCACAATCTCCACTGTTACTGGGTACCTCCTCAGTCTCCTTGATGAAGTCAAAGCGTCGTTCCATGTCTGCGTACTTCTTCCAATAGCCATAGCAGTAAGGGTACCTCAGGAAGAAGTTATCAAAAGCTTTGCGGGCGGCGTAGATGTGATTCTGCAAGAGCGGTCAAGAGAAAAGCTTGGATGTTTCTGAGAGAAACACAGGGAAATACGAAACACTGCAGAAAAACTGCAAAACTGCAAAGAAAGTACAAGAAGCTAAGATGGAACAGAAGCCAAAATGTGGTCTCTTTGATTTTGGCTCACGGTGTCATGCAAGCCAGTTGTGGTTTATTCAATAAACCTGAATTAAGCAAACTGTGGCTTAGCATTACAGATAGTCCTCATTTAACAACACTAATTGGGACCGGAAATTCCATTGTTAAGTGACACGGTTGTAAGCCAAAAAACCATGTGACCCTGCCACTTAGCAACAGAGTCCCAGCTGCCGTCATTAAGTAAGGACCTCATGTGATCATAACTTTCAACTTCCTGCTGGCTTCCCCACTGACTTTGCTTGTGGGAGCTGGCAGGGAAGGTCCCAAATCATGATCACGTGACCGCAGGGATGCTGAGACTGCCGTAAGTACGAGGTCCACTTGTAACTCCCACTTGTTCACCGTCATCATAAGTTTGAATGGTCACTGAACCAGTGGTCATTAAACAAGGACCACCTGTATGTGTGATTCCTGTCTGAATTCTCATGAGAATCTACTCACTTAAGAAAAACACCACAGGAAGATATGATCATCCTTTTATTGAGGTAAGACATTGTTGTCTGTTCCACCCACCAATTTCTTCCTCAACCCATTTATTTGACGATTCAGGGATCTACAGGCAAAGCAGATGTCCTGCCACTGACCTTTACCCCCTGAAGCTCTTCTGATGCCGAATAAAGGGTAGGGGTAAAAAGAAACAATACAAGTGCTAGCCCAAAGTATTAACTAGATTTAGATATAAAGGAACTCCCATCTGAGTTCACAAATTATACTTCTGTAAGTCACTAGTTAACAGTCACCGGCTGTGGCCTGCACATCATCCTAAGCCATAGATCCAGCCAGGGATGTCCCACATGCCATGCCAAAACCAAGCAACTCATCCTATTGCTTAGTGCGGTGCGTGAAGCAGGCCACTGTTGAGGGTTGATAACTCTTCCCTTTTGTTTTTTTGTTAAAACAAAAGATGTACCTTACTTTGCTTGGTTTCCTCATGCAAATGTTACCGGACAATCTCTCTTAACCCCAATGACATGCATCATTCTACCTCCAGGTGAACCCCACAATAAAAAGCAAGACCTGGTACTGGCCCCAGAACAATTATCCTCCTGCTCCCCCAATTATTTTCCGTTTTAAGCTCAAAAAGGACCTTTTAACTCAGAGAGTTTGGAAATATTTGTAAACTATACCTTGTTATAAATCAAAATTACATTCCCTTTTAAAAATGTAATTGAAAAGATGATTTGCTTTAATAGAACCCCCAAGAACTGAACCCTTTAAAAAGTAAACTGTGGTGAAATTTGATCCTCGGTGATACCAATAAACAATAATCCTCTGCAGGATATGCTTGTTTTTGAATGTCAGCAGGGAAGGTGAGAGTTCTGTCCTGCTTCAATGCCCATGAAAGGACTCTTAGAGCAGGAGAATCAACACATTAGGCTTTGCGACACTTTTGCAGAACTGCAGTGAATGAATGAATGAATAAGCCAATCTTGAAATGAAAAGACTTTCAAACACAGCTTCCTAAAAAACGGGAGGGGGCACTGCAGAAGACAGCGGAGAGGCCAAAAGGTAGTTTGCTGCTGCCAAGAAGAATCTAGTCCAGATCACTATCCGCTAAGCATTACACCAAGTTTTGAATCTGCAGCTGATCATTCTCACTGCCAATATCAGCAGCTCCTCAATAAAGCCATCACATTTTGACCTAGTGTGGTCCTCAACGAAGCCAAGCCAGGGTTAGCTTTCACCATGGTTGACTGAATAAACTAACAATGGCTGGGTTGATGCAACTCGCTAAACCCCAACAATCAATCCATAGCTTAGGACAGTGTTTCTTCATACCTCCTGTTCCACATATTGTAACAATTCAGTCCACGCAGTAAAGTCGAGGGGGTTCTCTTGAGTGGCCCTCCAGTACCGTTCAAACTCCAGAGGGTAGGTGATGGAAAGATCTTCCATGGGCTGGCTCAAGGCCATCATCATCCCCACATCTGGAGCAGGAGGCTGAGGGACTTCCTCTCTGGCTGGCTCAGCCTGTAGAGCTGCAGTGCTGTCTTCCAGACTAACCCCATTGCACCCTTGCACTGGCATGGCCTCGTCTGGCTTCGGAGTGCCATCACTCCCGGGATTCGGAAGGACTTCTTGGTCAACACCTGCAGATTCGGGAGGAAATGAGAAGTTTCCCCATATTCACTTTCATTTACTTGCCTGTTAGGTCTGCATCCTGGATTCTCTCCTGCGCTGAGGATATAATTTCTGTATCTGATGATCAATATTTGCAAAGATGAGTGAAGGCCCCTTGGATCACATGGGTCTGCTGCTTCTTTCCCATTCCTGTCCGGCTTCTATCATCTCTCCTATCTTTTATTCTTTATTTTTGCTTCTTATTGGATTTTTCAACATGTTTTTACTCGTGAGCTGCCCAGCGTCGTTGGGAGACGGGCAGCATACACGTTTAATCAATAAACAAGCCAATAAATCAGAAGGAGGACGTAACACCTTTTCTGACCAACACATCTCATTAAAAGGCATAATGTTACAGCTCACAAAAGCTTCTGCCTTTTAACAAAATCCTCCAGTCAGAAAAGGCGCTCCAGGCGCCTCCTGATGTTTTGCTACCGTAAACCTAAGGCAGCTCTCCTCCTACACTATCCCCGTAAGTACATTTAATGCCACACAATAACATAAGGCAGTGTTTCTCAACCTTGGCCACTTGAAGATGGGTGGACTCCAACTCCCAGAATTCCCCAGCCAGCATGGCTGGCTGGGGAATTCTGGGAGTTGGAGTCCACCCATCTTCAAGTGGCCAAGGTTGAGAAACGGTGATATAAGGAGACCGTCTTGGTAGCTGGATCCATCCAGGACCAGGACCCACGACAACTGAGAAGAGAACCTCCCTGTTCAAGAGCTGTCTACCGGATGCCAAAGCCAGGGAAGGCCCGCTTATCCTCTTTCCTGATGAAAGCCTAACGTTGGAGTTAGATCCAGCCCCCCCGGTCTCCCCCAGTGCGCCCTCGGGACCCCTCGCCACAGCCCCCCCATCCTTCCTCCCGCATCCCAGCAGCGCGAAGATTCCTGTTTCCCCCCGTCCCGGGAGTCCCTCTCACCGGCTTCCGTCCCCGGGAGCTCTTCGACGCCTTCCGCCCCGCCAGGGGCGACGGTAGCCGGCGCCTCCTCCGCCTCTTCTGACATTTTCACCGCGGCCGCCGAGCGCACCGACCCCCTCGAGGCTCCTCGTCGCGGCTCCAGTTAGGCCGCACTGCGCCTGCGCGGACGCAACCAGCCGGATGTGCCGGGCAGGAAGGTGGCCTCCTGGCGAATCGGCGGAAAGCTTGGGGCAGCTCCCATGGAGAAGGGAAGGATAGAGAGGCAGGTCTCTGGAGGGAAACCATAGAGACATCTGCACGAGCGCCCGCTCCGTTCTTCCATAGACGCGTAACTCAGGCTCGTGGAAGAGTTAAATCTCGGCTTGGGTGTTTTTGTTTCTTTGCTTCCTCAGCCCCATGGGCAGTGTTTGTCAACCTTGGCAACTTGAAGATGAGTGGACTCCAATTCCCAGAATTCCCTGGCCAGCATGGCTGGCCAGGGAATTCTGGGAGTTGAAGTCCACCCATCTTAAAGATACCCATGGAGGTAAAGGCTCCCCTTAGAAGACCATTGAGAAATTTACAGGTTTAGAGAAGATGGGATCGAATTAGATCATTTTTCTAAGTATGCACAAGGCAAACTGTCCCGAGCTGTTGAGAGTGGGGTGGTATATACATTTAATAAAGCTGTGAGAGCTGGACCATAAAGAAGGCTGAGCGCTGAAGAATTGATGCCTTTGAACTGTGGTGCTGGAGAAGACTCTTGAGAGTCCCCTGGACTGCTAGGAGGTCAAACCAGTCAGTCTTAAAGGAAATCAACCCTGATTGCTCATTGGAAGGATCGATAATGAAGCTCAAGCTCAGATATTTTGGTCACCTAAAGCGAAGAGAGATCTCTTTGGAGAAGACCCTGATGCTGGGAAAGACTGAAGGCAAAAGGAGAAGAGGACGGCAGAGGATGAGATGGTTAGATAGCATCCCTGAAGCAATGAGCATGAAACTGAGCCAACTCAGGGAGGCAGTGAAGGACAGGAAGGCCTGGCGCGATATGGTTCATGGGGTCACGAAGAGTCGGACACGACTTAACGGCTGAACAACAAAAATGTATGTATTTATTTATAAATGTGATCAACAAACAAAAAAATTATTATTCCAAACTCAGAACAACAAAAGATTATTGGGTAAAATGCTCTAAATTAACCACGTCCAGATGCAGCCTTTAAGTTTTTCCTTGATCGAGGTGGGTTGTGTGTCAACCAAACCAAAAAGCACCAATAAAGACAACCGTTTTGCTGTTTTGCTTTCTGATTTTTTAAAAGGAAGTTTTCCAACATTGTAAATAGTCCTAGAATGATTTCTCACATACATCCCAGCGACAAAATGCACTTTACAGACCACCATGGAGGGGTTCCTGCAACACCCAAAGCAACCTATGATGGCTTAGTGCAGTGTGTAAACCTCCTTACAGTACTGGCTCTTGGGATACTTTCCTACCTGAAAATGAAGTAAGAATTGACACCAGCCATCGTAGTTTGCAAGCCACAGTTTGTGGCTTAATATCCCACACTCAGCCAAACAGGGTGCAGTCAATAGACCATCATTAAACAAACTATGGTTTAAGGTGACATGTAAAACCAGCTACTACAAAGGAATATGGGCGTGAGCAGGGGAACTTTTAGTCCAAGGTTGCATTTAATATTGTATTATAATTATAATATTGAGAGGAATTTTGCAGGTGGTCAGGGCTCAGAGCAGAGACAAACTCTGATCGTTTAAGATGCTCATTTCGGATCATTTCAGAACCTTGCATTTCTCTGTTGATTTCCATCTCGCAGTGGCCAATATTGTTTAAACCAGGGTTTCTCAGCCTGGTCAGGTTTAAGATGTGTGGACGTCAAGTCCCAGAAATCCCCATGGCTGGCTGGGGAATTCTGGGAATTGAGGTCCACACATCTAAAAGTGGCCAAGGTTGAGGAACTCTGGTTTAAAACCAAGGTCCCCCGAGGAAAACAGAACTAAGAGTCCAGGCGAGACGGTCGCTCTCTGCCCTTTTTTAAATCTCTGTGCTCTCGCGCTCCACCCGCCTCCCGTCACTGCACGGCTCCGCCTCCCCACAGTGACGCAGGAGGCAGAGCGGAGGCGGGGCGCAGGAGGCTCGTCGCTCTCGGATTTTTCCTCCCTCCTCCTGCTTGCTTTACGGCCGTCTTGCGCGACGCTCCTCCTTTTCCTCTCCTCGCTAAGATGGCGGTGGCCGGGGTGAGCTTGCGGTTCCCTCCGAGGCCTAGCGCTAATCCGCCTCCATCCGGCCACGGGGAGGGCGGTCGGGGCCCCAGCGCTGAGGGCTGGGAAGGGCCGGCCGTGGAGCGGGGGAACGGCTCGGGCAGGCGCCCGGGAGGGGAGAGGCCGGGCGGGCAGGCAGAGCCCGAAAGGGGGAGTGTCGGGTTACTTCCCTCGCCACGCGTGGTGGCTGTCAGCTGGGGCGCGTGAGGGGCTTCAGCCGGCCCAAGCGGCGAAGACTACAGCTCCCATACGCCCCGGCCAAGAGGCCACGCCGGATAGGAACTGTAGTTCGAGCTCCCTAGGATGTGTGCGTGTATGGAGGGTGGTATTGAGTTACTTCTTGTTGCCTTGTCGGAGGAGGGCAGATCCAGCGTTTTGCCTTCCCTCCGAACTGGCTTGAGATGAAAGACGAGACCCCCTCCCCGTCAGTCTGAATTGCTCTTTCAGCAGCGGGGCATCGAGGGACCCCTCGGTGGGGTGGAAGAGCACCTCTTGCGTGCAGGAGCGGTGGGGAGGGTTCGGCGGCCGAACGGAGCCTCCGGGGTTGGAGGCAGCCTGCTCTCAGCACCTGGGGCCAGAGCAGGATGGGGCAGCTTCCTGCCTTTGGGGCCACCCAGAAACTAACCGGCAGAACGGCGGGTTCTAGCCTGCCGACGGCGCTTTCTCCTGACTTGCTCATCTAGGGCTGCAGCAGCCCCAGCTGGATGGCCACCTGGCTGGATCCAAAACCAATCCCTGGTTTTCCAGGGGAGATGTCCACGTTGGGGTTGGCTGCGTTTTAGGGTGGGGGGGCTGGCTTGGGAGAGCCAGGCTTTTGAGCAGAAGATCTTGATTTTAGGGGACAGGTGATGGCCTTCCGGGCGTGGGCGTGTACGAAGGTGGTCTTCGATTCACACCCAGAAATGCCTAGGTAGAGCTGGGGGAGACCTTGCCGGGCAGAACGGCAAGCCATGAGGAGATGGGTCAGGGGAAGATCCCGTACACTGCAGTGGGTTCTGGGGCAGGGAGGAGAGCGGGCAGCCTTGCCTACTTGCAGTGGCTGCCAGGTGGTGGGTGTGGTTCTGGACAAAGAAGGGCGTCTGAGAAAAGGCATAACAGACCAATTGAGAAGAGGAGGTCATGGACTGTGGTGGGAAGGGGAGACGGTGCTATGTCTGCTTTGCAGCAGGAAGGTCCTACCAATTGCAGAGTCACCTGGCAAGTGGGTAACCACATCCGTTGAGCCAATAAATGCAGAGATCCCTGTCAATGATGGTTAGCTCTGCTACATAGGCTCAAAATCGATTGAGATTTGGAAAAGGCTAATGTACTAAGTTATGCCTCCCTTCTCAGGGACCTCTTAACCGGTTGCTCCTTGCTCTCCCTGCAGACTCTCTACACTTACCCTGAGAACTGGCGGGCATTCAAAGCCCTAATTGCTGCCCAGTACAGCGGTGCTAAGATCAAAGTCCTCTCCACACCGCCCCAGTTCCACTTTGGGCAGACCAACAAGACCCCCGAATTCCTGAAAAAATTCCCAGTTGGAAAGGTGAGCTGCTGTTTTTGCTTGCCTGACTCTAGTTGCTCCCCGTCATGACCCAGTTCTGTGATTTGTTGGTGGAATGGAAGACACTTGTCATCTTGATGGGTTACTGCGACTCTTCCCAATTTCCAGGAGCTAGTTGGATACAGTGATGGAAGTTGGTTTTCTGTGCCTGGTGCTCAGTTAAAAAAACAAGGCCAGCTCTAGCCTCTCACTGTCAGTGTATCCAGCAGACTTGATGCGTCTTCAGAACAGGCAGGGCTCCTTTTGGGTATCTGACCCATGTAATTGGGGGTATCCACATGTACCAGTAATGATATTTATTTAGATCAGTGTTTCTGAACCTTGGCCACTTTATGAAGTCTGGGCTTCAACTCCCAGAATGCTGGCTGGGGAATTCTGGGAGTTGAAGTCCAGACATTTTAAAGTGGCCAAGGTTCAGAAACACTGATGTAGATAGTCTTGTTGAGTCGCTTTCTCCAATGCTGTATCCCCCAGATTTATAAGAATTGTAGTTTCCAGTCAACATTGTGGCTGGCTGGGGATTCTGGGAAATATAAGTTGCAGCTCCCTAGATTTTATTTAGACATAATAAAAGCTTTTCTGACAGTGAGATCTGCGCAATAGTGGGATGATACTTGTAGAGGTTATGGGTTAACCACCTCTGGAGATTTTTAAGAATAAGCCACCTCATAGATTGTTTAAATGGTTTTTCTGCGCATTGCAGAGGGTCAGACCAGAGCCGGTTGGAGTTGGGCAGCATCAAAACAAACATAAATAAATGCTCCTTGCGATCACTTCCCATTCTATAATTCTGTAAAATCCCAACATGTCATAGCCTTGAGAAATAGGGCTGCAGTATAATCTAGTTTTGTAAAGATTGGGCATTAAATTCATTTTGTAAACCTCTCTGCAGACCATACTGCAGAGAGTTGCATACTCCGCGAGCTGCACTGGGTGCCAGTTTGCTTCCGGGTCCAATTCAAGGTGTTGGTTATCGCCTTGAAAGCCCTACATGGCATGGGGCCAGGCTACCTGAGCGACCGCCTCTCCCCTATGTCTTCAACCCGTCCCACCCGATCGCACAGAGAGGGCATGCTCCGGACCCCCTCGGCAAAAGAACTCCGACTGGCGGGGTCCAGAAGGCGGGCCTTCTCTGTGGTAGCCCCGCCCTTTGGAACATCCTGCCCCCGGAGGTGCGATTGGCCCCCTCACTCCTGGCCTTCCATAAGGTTTTGAAGACCTGGTTCTGCCACCTGGCCTGGGGTGGGGTGAGAATACCTCAAGCATGGGGATGGCTAGCCCCATAGAGGCCTTCTGCCTTCAGCCTCAGATTTTTCATCCTCTTGGCCTCTCCTTCTTTTTAGTAATGTTTTAAATTAAGGGTTTATGTGTTTATATATTTTATGTTTTAATATTTGTTGTGAATCGCCCAGAGTTCCCCCATTGGGGGGAGATGGGCGGTCGAAAAATTTAATAAATAAATAAATAAATAAATAAATAAATACTGAGCCATGATGTATTGAATTAAATGAGAATTGCCTGGTTCATGTAACATGCTTATGTATGTTCTGTAATGTATTTTAAGAATCGATGCATTTATCTATGTAGGCAGACAGAAATCTCATCTTTGGGTGCTATAACAGTACAATAAACAAATGCTGGTTATGAAAGCCCAGTGGCAGCATTCACCCATTGAGCTAAGCCAAAACCCATGCGAGTATCTTATGTCTTAGTTCAGAGCCAAGGTAAGGTTCTGCCATGTACCCCAAATCTGTTCAAGATGCTGGCCCCCTAACTTTGTACGGGTGGGATCAAAAACTGCCAAGTAATGTTAGCCACCTCAGCCTCAATTCTGGTTTTTGGAAGTACTTAAATACCTTTTAAAGTAGAATCAACGCTGTGGTTGGTGGGGTGGGGCTGATTAATGGAGCCAGGCTTTTCCCATGGTTGGGTCCCTGTTAATTCTGAGGCCTGACTGCCAGCATTATTCTTTGTAGAATAATCAGGAGCAATACCTGCAAAAAAAAAAAAAATCCCAGCCTTAAAGGCTTGGTGAAACTTTCTGCCTGTAGGAAGAAAAAACAGGGCTGAGCATTCATTCCCCCAAGAATTGGAGGTCTGTAACAAAGCATTCAGAGGTTCCTTCCTGCATCTGCAGCAGGTTTAGTCTAGATAGGAGGCTTCGTCTTGAACAAGGCAAGGGCTTGTTGCTGGCCTGGCACCAGTCCTGGTGATATCACATCTCAAGCTGAAGTTCTCGACTTGAGTCTCTTACAGTTTCCACATTGCTGTAGGTGGTACCTGCTGGCCTCTTTGGAGGAGATCCCTCCATTTGTCTTCTCAGCCACTGAGAGAGGCTTTTTTCCCCCTCTGTAGGTTCCAGCCTTTGAAGGAGATGATGGGTTTTGCATATTCGAGAGCAACGCCATTGCACACTACGGTAACTCCAAAGGCCTCTGCTTGTCAGCTTTACCCAAAGGGATTCAATAACTCCAAAGGCCTCTGCTTGTCAGCTTTACCCAAAGGGATTCGGGGTTGGGTCAGGTTTATAAGAAATCCTTGATCGGGGGTGGACAAATGAAATACACAGAGATTGAGGGCAGTTAGGTGACAGGAAAACACTGATAGACCGGAAGAAATGGTTTTGTAGAAGCTTTCACAAAGGGTCACTGTATGATGCTAGCTCTCCTTGTCCTGTTTTTATTTCATTTATAACTTACTCATATTTCTTTTATGCTTGGTTGTCTATTTGGAGAAACTTCATTATTCTCTGAGGGTGTTAGCCCTTAACCACCAGCCAAAAAAGCCATCTTAGAAGCCCCTGGAGTAAAAATTCTTTAAAATTTTTTTTAGGTATGGGTTTCCCACCCCCCAAAAAACTCTTGAAGCTGGAGAAGATCTAGATCTGGTAGACATCAGCTCCCATGGTTCTCAACTAGGATGGCCCATAACTCCATTGATCGGAAATTAGAGAAATTGTGGTTCAATCTGTTTGAAGTTTCCAGCGTATTCTTTGTGATTGTTGGTTCTTTAACTGGTCGGATTTCCTCTCCCAGTCAGCAATGAAGAACTACGAGGTGCAACTAAAGAATCAGCTGCCCAGGTCCTTCAGTGGGTGAGCTTTGCCGACAGTGACATTGTGCCTCCAGCCAGTACCTGGGTCTTCCCCACCCTTGGCATAATGCAATATAACAAGCAGGTAAGTGGCACAATAGTTTTATCCAGAGTTAGACTTATTTCAGTGCGTATAGTGCTATTTCCCAACCATCCAGGTAGCTAGATGGGGACAGAAATCTCTTTGCTTGGATGGATGCATGCGTTTTGCTAATCGTGAAGTTCAGAGTAGACAGGTACTTGAAAACAGAAGTTTGTTAACATTTTGCAGTCTGTGTCAATATATTGAAATAGTGTTTTATATTCCTGGAAAGGCAATCTGGCTTTTGACAGCCTTTAGGTTCTATGACTCTGGAGTTGTCTGCTGGCCCGAGCCATTGCTGGGGGGATCCCCCTAAAAGTTTTTGCTTCCCCTGCAGGCTACGGAGTCTGCCAAGGAGGAAGTGAAACGGATCTTGAGCCTCCTTGATATCCACCTGAAGACGCGGACATTTTTGGTCGGGGAGCGCATCACGCTGGCGGATATCACAGTTGTCTGCACTCTGCTCTGGCTTTACAAGCAGGTGAGTCTCTGTAGGTGGCAGAGGAGCACCTAGGGGGTTGCTGAGGTGTTTGGGAATGCTTGACTTTCAGCAGGTGGGAGAAGAAGGAGCAGAGCTGGACGCCTTCCGCTTTTCTCCCCCATGAGGAGTTACGTCTTTGAGGACAAGAGCCTTGTTAGATCTTCTGGTGGTGCAAGCAGTGCCTTCCTTGAATCAGCAGTTGCCAAGCCGAAGTAGTGCAGGGTTAAGAGCATGGGGATCTGGTTTGAGGCTCATTTTTTTTACTACCCCAACTTTGAGGGTGTGTGGGAGAAAAGGGGCTTCTCTCCCTCATGATGGAAGTCCATGTCGCAGGGTGAAAGACCCTGAGAGCTGGTTGAAGAGCCGTCAGCAAGAAAAACAGAGGTTGCTGGTGGCTGCATGTCTGGTTGGTTTGAGCTATGGTTTGTTCAAGCCATCTGACAGGATGGTGACACATTTGAGCTACCTGTTGTTCAGATCAGTCAGACTTTTTGACGTGCAAATGCAAGCAGACGGAGCTAAATTGGAAGGTTTGGGCCCTGCCTTCAATCCTTCCTTCCCAAAAAGGTTCGCAGGGAAGTCATGCAAGCTTAAGGATTGCTGCCATAGCGCTGCAGTGTAGTCCAGTGTTAAAAAATTAGCACATGCAGACATGGCCAACTACAATGATACCTTGTTTTAAATTCTGTAAGTGGAGAAGTGTAGCCCAGGCGTCCGTCTCTCTCCCTCTACACAGCTACGCCCTCCAAAATTTTACAGCATTTTGCTGCAGGTTTTTATACGTCTCTTGTGCACAGGTAAGCTTTAAGGTCAATGGGACAATGCAGTGAAATCATAAGAACAGCAGCAGAAGGAACATCCCTGATGAGTTTTAACAGTCAAGAGGTTGAGCTGTCAACGATTAAGAACAGTGCTGTGTTTATAGTATTTTTGAGTTATGTACACCTAACAAAAGCCTTGAGAAGTGTAAACGGGAAGAATTTCATGCAGTAGGTGGTTACAGGCAGATAAAGGTTGAGCTCCATCTGAGACACTTAATCTCTTCTGTGGTGAGGAAAGATCTGAGGATGCTTTGGAAGAACAGTGGAAAAATGGGGAGGAAAATTCAAGGGTTGAGGAACGAAACAGAAGAAAATACAGAGGTAGGATTGTCCTTTTCCAAAACTCAAGATGGCCATGAGTAAATCCAGGGAAAATGAGAAGAGATGTTTCTTCTTAAAGGTGCAGTAGCAGGAATAAAATACAGCAAAATGTAATAGGGTAAAAGACTTTTGAAAAGTCTATAATGCTGGGAAAGGTGGAAGGAAAGAGAAGAAGAGGATGACACAGTGGTTTCAATTATAGTGGTGATGGGTGCACCGTTGGAAGATCTGAGAGACTGGGTTGGGGACTGATCATCCTGGAGAAGGTTGCTAAGAGCTGATACCAACTTGATGGCGCGTAATCAAAAAATACAGAAACATAAAATGTTCACCGCCCCAGTTTTGCACTAGTCCATGTGGAAAGGAACTGACTGTGCTTGCCTTTCCTCCATTTTCAGGTTTTGGAGCCACCCTTCCGCCAGCCTTACGAAAACGTGAACCGCTGGTTTGTGACCTGCATAAACCAGCCCCAGTTCAAGGCTGTCCTGGGGGAGTTGAAGCTGTGTGAGAAGATGGCGCAGTTTGATGGTTAGGGAATTCATCCGTGGTCTAAGTGTTCTCTTTAAACTGCCATTCTGTCTTTTAAGGTTGGAAAGGGGCCGCAGGAGGTGGGATGAGTGAGCTGCGAGCAGTCTACGCCACTGCTGGAATTAGCATAGCTTAATTCCTTCCCCTTAGTTCCATTTTTTTTAAGGGGCAACAAGAAAAGAGGGCGAGGACCGCTACTGTTGTATTCTGCTCGTAGGAATCCATTAAGGAGCATTGCTTTTCCAGCCTCTCTAATCTTAGGAAAAGAGAAGTATGTTTAGTTTGTGGAAGAAAGAGTGTGCATTTCACTGCCCCTTCCTGTCTTTGGCTCTGCAGCTGACCTGACTAAAATTAGAATGTGCTGTAGAAAGGGGTCACATTTCATGTTCACTCTGTTTCCTGCAAGATGGGGTGGTTCAAAAATTGAGGGCCATTTTTAATTTTCTGAAGGGGTCCTGTACACTTTACATGGGTCAACTCGTGCCTTGCTGCCCTCAGTGCCTGTTTTTTAAAAGGTTGCCTACTTTTTCTGCAAATCCAGCTGCCCGATCAAACGGCCCAACTGTGGCTTCCTTGGCAAAGACATTTAATAGCTGGTGGCCGCCTCCTTCCCTCTGAGACCTCGGGAGTTAATAACAGCTGCTTGAGTGAACGTTAGTAAATACATGCTTGAGCAGAGTGCGAAATCTGAATGAGGCTTCTAAAATCTGCTCTAATATTTGAGTGCAGTGTAATTAATAGCCACGTGAGCCAGCTTGTCCTGGTGGTTAAAGGCACCAAGCTAGAAACCGGGAGACTGTGAGTTCTAGTCCTGGGTGACCTTGGGCCAGTCTCTCTCTCTCAGCCCTTGAAACCAGGCAAGGGCGATCCACCCACTTCCAAAAACGTTGCCTAGAAACCTGCAGGGACTTGCCCAGACAGTCATCGAGAATCAGGACTTACCTGAAGGCGCCCCCCCCAAAAAAAAGCTTTAAACACAGATAGAGAAATCCCTTGGAATAAATTAAGCTACCATTTTTGATGTATCTGCTACTTAATATTCATGCATAGGCTCTTTATGTGCAGAAATCACTGGTTGGTTCCTGACACCACCCTGATAGTAAAAAGAAAAAAGGGGGGGGTTGTGTTTGTGCACTGCACTTCCATAATACCTGATCAGCCCCGGACCAAAGGCCTTGAGAGGTGCTGGGATCCCCTGTTGCCTGTATTAAAGCAGAGACCAAACAGCCTCCGGTCTAATCCAAAGCATCTGAGACGCTTCAGTTTGGACAGCTGCACTGAACATGGGTGGGTCAGCAGGCTGAGGCTTCATTGGTGTCTTCCAGTACTGTGACACTGATTTGCACAAACTCACCCGTTGCTGTTTTTTGGGCTCATGAGTAATTCTGAACACCAAATAATATGTGCTATAAACTGGGGGGGGCATCAGAGTTTAAAGGTTGTAGCAATTCATGGTAAATCACAGTAAAACCCTCTGGGGGAGATGGCCAGCCTATAAATTTAATAATGAATGAATGAATAAATGAATGAATGAATGAATGAATAAAATCCTGTTCCTAGTTCTTCAGCTCACGCTTGTCTTACGGAGTCCCTGGCCTTTCCCAGCTCTCCTTTCGGAGGCTTTAGTGCTTCAGGATGTCAGAAATTGACGTTGGGAACTTCAGCACTGAAACCCTGAACCGCGTTCCTTTTTTCTTTGGCTTGTTGTTGGTCCACAGCCAAGAAGTTTGCGGAGAATCAACCCAAGAAAGAATCCTCCAAGAAGGAGAAGCCGCCGAAGGAGGAGAAGAAGGCAGAGAAGAAAGAAGAGAAGAAGCCAGAGCCTGAGGAGGAGCTAGATGAGTGTGAACAGGCCTTGGCGGCCGAGCCCAAATCCAAAGATCCCTTTTCTCACCTCCCTAAAAGGTAAGGACCCCCAGGTGGTTGGAGAAGGGGTGCCGCAGTCAGAAAGGCTTGGGGTGACGCCCGTTCGGGGGATTCGGGCCAACCTGGAAAATGTCCCAAAGTGCTCTTTGGCCAAGTGTGGGGGCAACCTAGAAGGTCAGGCCTGAATAATCTATTTGGCTTTATTAAAAAAAAGTTCCATCAGAGCAGTTTTAGATAGGTGTCAACGTACATCAAACCTATGAATTTTTTTTTCCTTCTCAAGCCCTTTACCGTATTTATCCAAAAGGATGGTGCTCCCCCTGAAAAAAGTAATCTATTTTTTAAATTGGAAACTTGTTTTAGATTTGCTGAGCATCCAATGAAAGAGGAAAATTATTTTGTGGGCCTCACCTCTCTTTTGAGGGTGGCTCATCTTATATTCTATTGTTTGTTCGGTAAATGCAGCACTTTCTGCAATTAGTAGATGCTAAATAAACACATAGAGATAAACCTAAGTAAATGGGCACTAAATAGGCACATAGAGATAAACCACATTTACACATCATTCAAAAGAGACAATAAAAAAGCTAAAAAGTAAACAAAAAGACCGCAACGCAACACATCCTCTCCAGCAACCGACACCCAGATAAGCAGGGATTAGCACCAGATTCCAGAGTTCAGCCCTGAGTCACAGATACTCTCTTTTATTAGTAATGTCTTGGAATGGCAGTTGATTACAGACTCGCTGGGTGATGAGATTTGCCTACAAAAAGGCAGATGAAATTTTAGAAAGTTTAGCAAGAAATGCAGGTAATTGAGAAAATTAATACCAGGAAACATCACACTGGGGAAAACAGCTTACACAAATTGTATTAGGCAAAATTGCAAACAAAAACACAAGGATTAGGAGAAATGCAACAAAAAAATGTATCCATTCTTTTTATTGTTTGTTTATTGTCTTTTATTGTCTCCATTCAAAAGAGACAATAAAAAAGCTAAGAAGGAAACAAAAAGACCAGAACACCTCCTTTCCAGCAGCCAGATAAGCAGGGATTAACACCAGACAAACGAACAAGGAGAAAACAACACTCTAACCAAGGGGCTACCAAGGAGAAAATCACACACCCCCAACACTGGCAGGGCAAGCTATGTATATAAACAGGCAGCAAACCCCAGACTCACCAGCACTGATGATGTTACCTAGTCGGGTAATGAAACGTCTGCAAGCAAACCACCAAGCTCAGAAAGTACCAAGGACTCCATACGCTAGTCTTCCACTTGCTTCGCCTCCAGATATGTGGAGTTTCACATCCAGGGTTATAAATCAGCATGGCTGTGGCTGAGGGTACTAGGACTTGAAATCCACACGTCTTGAAGGCTACCTGGGGAGTGGAAGCCCTAACAAGGATGTAAGAAAATGTAATTCACAATAAAACAAAAATCCGGCTACTCCCCCCAGAATTCTGGTGAAGGATAGAAAATCTTGGACCTCCATTCGTGCACAATACAGCCTTCCTTATTTTGTATCACCATTTTGCTTTACTAAAATTAATCCCCCCCCAAGAAAAACAAAAATAAGCCCTTTAGGAGGTATAAAAAATATTCAAATGTCCCCACTTACACACTAGTGCAAGACAGATGAATGGAGAATTTGAGAGAGTGACCAGCTGGAACAGATTGCTGCGTGAACAAACATAAACAGTGCAGGCAGGGATCCATAGTTAACTGAGATGGAGTTGGGTCCACTACATAACCAAGCATTACCTTGCTTTGGTACAAACAACCAAATACACCCTCCAGTTTCTGATGACATTCATCTCAAATTTCCAATACTACTGTATAGCAGGGTTTCTCAACCTTATCAACTTTAAGATGTGTGGACTTCAACTCCCAGAATTCCCTAGCCGTCATACTGACTGGGGAATTCTGGGAGTTGAGGTCCACAAATCTTAAAGTTGTCCAGGTTGAGAAACACTGTTTTAGAGTGTAATACATCTCCATTGGTTGGGCCTTTTAATACCTTCCAGCCATATTTACTATGTCTCTCCAGTTTGCAAAGACAGGCCAACCTATCAGCAGGTCGTGTTGCTGTGGTCAGGTGACGGCATCTGGTCTAGTCTAGACCGCCACCCTTGGGGGCGAGGGTCATTGGCCTTCCCTTCCCCAGTCATCAGTTGTTTGGCTCCTATCACGTCTGCTTCTTCCAGGCTCACCACTTAGCACTTCTACCATCACCCCTGCCTTGGGTGTAAGCAGGATGGAAGATTGGGGGTCTTCGCTGTAGCAAGAATCTCTTAGCAGCTTCCCGTGGGCTGAGCGGGTGGCAACCTGCAGGTGACTGGGGGCCCAAAGTCTCTGACAAAGTGAGCAGGTCAAAGGGTAAATGAATGCCTTAACCCTTGCACAGGCTTAAAGTTTGCATCGTGCTCCTTATCATACCTCCGAAATGCATTGGGAGAGAGCTTAAGCGGCAAAATAGATGCCTTTAGCTTGGAGCCTATGGCACTCATTTTAATTCTTGCGCCTCCCTCCCCCCCAAGAGGGTTGAAATAGGCTCTGCCCATTTCTGATCGTGAGCCTCACCCGCTGCAGAGTTCAGAGGCCTGCCTCCTTGCGCTGACCTCACTTGCACAGCCTGGTAAGGGAAAGACCCATTTAAGCCAGTGAGTCCACGGCGGTTCCTTGGCTCCATTTTCTGGCTCTGCTGGGGAAAGAAACCGGACCATTGAACGTTGTGCATTCCCTCCAGGCTCCCCAGGGCTGGCCACTAGGAGGCAGCAGAGCACCCTTGCTTGTGGGCCACGTTGGCCTGCCAGCCGCATGTCTGGGATGGGTTTGGGGCTTCGTGCCAGCCTGGCCAAGCCAGGGAGGGACAAGGGGGAATCTTGTTTGTCGGGCCTGGAGGTGGCAGGGGGCCAGGTTTGGCTGCCTCTGGAAGGGTCTGGGTGAGAGGGCTCGCTCCAGCCCCAGCAGAGTTTGTCTGTGCACTCAGAGAAAGAGGGTGAAGTCAGGCTGTGGGCTTCTTCAGCTGCAGCTTGGGGCTAAGCTGAGAAGTTCTTCCCATTTCCGGAGGAGGGGCAGGAGACCAGATTCTCGGAGGGGGTGGAGGGAGGCCCTTCTCTGCAAAACACGAGGCCTGCTGGGATGACCCGAAGTGCAGCATTTCAGTGCAGTTTGTTCTGGCTACATTGCATCTCAGCTGTTGCTTAAAAGGAGCTGTCTTGTGATCCGGGATAATCTTAAAACAGTAGCTGACTTGTTTTCATGGAAGTAACCTCCCTCTGGCCTCCCCCCACTCTTCCACCAGGCGTAGCTAAGAGTGCTCATTCTGAGAGGCTGAGACAAACTGCTGCACGTTTCACCCACTGAATCTCTCCCTTCTGGATAAAACCGTTCTGGGGAGTTTTTCCTGTTAGCTGTTTCCTTTTGGGATGACTGGAAAGTTAAGGCGGGTGAGCTGGCCGAGTTTTAGTATTGGCTGGCCCCAGACTCCCACTGGGCTACTGAGGGACTGCAAAGTGCTTGTCTGAGAATGGCTTTGCTAGCCCCTTGCTCTCCAGTTGCTTGGAAATAACGGGAGTTGTAGTCCAACGGCTTAGGAAGGCTTGTGTGCAGACAAACCCTGTAAGCGCTGGCTGCAGCTTTATTAGCATAGTTGCAAAACCACCTTGGCTGGTGCAAAATTTCTCTTCCAGGCTACTTTGGAAGTTTTTGAGTCTCCTGTGCCCATCCAGGAGAGAAGTTTTGCTTAGATGTTCTAAACTTCAGCTCCCATCTGCCTGCAATCAAGGCCTATGATAAGACAGCACAGGAGTTGTGGTTCAAAACATCTGCCTCGTACCATGCTGTGTAGCCTGGGTTACCCCTTTGCAGACACACCGTTGGCAGGCGCTGTGAACCATCCGAAGCCCTGGGCTGCTGACGTTCTGCAAAGGGCATCCCATTGAGAATTCTGCTTGCCATCCCGCTGGCGGCCTCTAAGTAGACCAGACAGACTGGGTCTCCGAGGTTAAAAAAAAAATTAAATGTTTATTGCCATTTCAATTCCCCCTCCTTGCCGAGAAAACAGCATACAGAAACTTTTTTTTAAAAGCAACGTACGCACATCCAACAGCGTATCTGGTCACTGACCAAAATCAATATTAGCAAATCCAAAAAATAATCTAGTTTATTAAGTTATCATCCCAAAATAAACCCTCCGAGAATTAACATGCTAAATTGATATGAAGCATGTAAATATATCACTTAAATATTTAAAAATTATACCAGGTTACAGGGAAAAAATCGATTCTTGTAAAATATTACGAAATCTGTGCAAAGGGCCTCATTTTATTCCTAGTAGAAAAGAAAGTAGCTTTTTCAAAAGAGAAAAAAACATTTCTCAAATCTACTCTTTGGTATCCAGAATAGTAGTACTTTTCCAATTTCTTTCTCACAGCTATTTCCCCATGCCTAATATAATCAAAGTTCCTCAAAAATTTTCAGATTCCACTACTTTGGGATATAATTCAAAACAGCATGTGGAACCACGTGGAAGCATTTACCCATACAACTACTTGTATATGTTCCATATTATTCCAAAAAGAAGCCAGCATTGGACAAGATTTTGGTTAACGTTAACCCTTGGGCTGTAGGGGAGCTTTCTCTGATGCACTTTTCTTATGTGTTGTGTTGGGGTGCTGCAGAGATGCCCAATTTTTTTTGAGCCACGGTGCCCGTTTTGGAAGTTTGAGACCATGTCAGAGTCCTCTCTTCCCACGAAGGGCCTGAGAAATGGGGAGACACCCATTTGCCAGAAAGCAGGTGAGGGTGCTCCCCATGGCCATTCCCTCTCATTCCTTCTTAAGGCTGTTTTCCTCATCTTTCTGGAGAGAGGGGCGTAGTTCTAAACAAAGTACCAAGCTTGATTGTTCTTGATTTTGTGGAGTTCCTGGTGTTTTCTGAGCTAGGTGGTTTGCTTGCTTCAATCTGCTATATATAAACGGGCAGCAAACCCCGCCCTCCCTCGCACTGATGACGTTACCTAGCTCGGTAATGAAACATCTGCGAGCAGAGCACCAAGCACCCTGAGCTACAGATACGCTCCTCTACTGGATTCTTGCTTTTATTCTCCAGAGGTGTTAGTTTGGGGTCAAGCAGGATTTTAGAAATATGGATCGTGCTCAGGATTGGCACTTGGCTTTGCAAGATAGGGGGCCAAGCCTGTTGGTCCCCCCACGCGCCAGGTTAACTTGCTTTTCACATTTCCGCCTGTCACGAATCTTTAATTCTGAAAAGCCAGGGGTAGGAAAAGGCAACAGGAAAAGCCAGGAGTGCCCCCCTCCCCTGCTTTTCCTGTGCTGGAATTGAGTGACACCCTCGTGTTCATTTCCCACCAGTCCCTTCAGCATGGATGAATTCAAGCGGAAATATTCCAACGAAGACACTCTGAAGGTAGCCCTCCCCCACTTTTGGGAACATTTTGACAAAGACGGTTGGTCCATCTGGTACGCAGAATATCGCTTTCCAGAGGAGCTGGCACAGACTTTCATGAGCTGCAACCTTATCACTGGTAATCTCTCCCCCCTTCGCCCCAGTTTTCTCTCATTTTGCTATCAGTTTGGCCCGACCACTAATAAACCCTCTTTGCGCCTTCCCCTGCGTTCCCCCCCACCCCCCCGCTTCTGGCAGGCATGTTCCAGCGCTTGGACAAGCTGCGTAAGAACGCCTTTGCTTCCGTCATCCTCTTTGGCACCAACAACGACAGCAGCATCTCGGGCATCTGGGTCTTCCGCGGGCAGGAGCTTGCCTTCCCAGTGAGTCTGAGTTTCTGGAACGGCGCGCGTGGCAGGAGAGTGTGCTAGGGATGAGCCGTGCGAAATAGAAACCGGGAAAGTGCAGCTGAGCACGGCCATTGCCAAAGGAGAAGTGAAAGAGGATCCGGGGGAACCAGGGCGGGCGACCTTTTTGTATCGCAGGCGGGTTCTCTAAGCCGGTAGCTCAGCGGCCTCAGCCCCGGCCAACAGCAGGGCTTCAGGTTGCTGCTGCATTCTCTAGGGGAGGGCGCATCAAACGGTCCCACGGCACCTTCGATGGGGTTCGGTCAGAGACTGAGGGCAAGAAAGAAAAATGCACTGGAACCCAGCCAGTTTTCTATCACGAGAGCTTTGCCTCCTGACCAGGGATTTTTATTACTATTCCTATCATCATCATCATTTTAATTAACAGATTCTGTGACCTGAAAAAGGAGAGGTGGGAACATTTTGCTTGCCTGAGAAGCATGCTGGGAATTTATTTTCTGTCTGGCTGTGATGGAAAGTGGGTGGGGAGCCCCCGAATCCTCTTTCATCCCCCTGAACCAACCTCCCTGCCTCCCGCCGTAGAGGATGCGGCGTTAGGCTCATACCTGGGGCTCTTTCTAGCTCTTAAATAGGGAGAAAGAGCTTCCAGGGCGGCGAGGCTGCCTGTCCTTTCCCTGCAACTGGGATAAGCAGCTTGCGGCCCTGCAGATTTATCAGAAACCCCCTTTATCCTCTCTTCCGGCGCCCACGCAAGTAGGGATGAGTTGGTGTGCTAGCTGGGGATGATGGGAGATGTAATCTACCCCATAGAGGGTGCTCCTCAAGGGCTGTGTGCACAGGCCCACAGGTCACCAACTCCACTCCCACAGCCTGATGGTCCTGTTCTGTTGTCCCTGTTCTGCCTCTCCCAGAGAACCTCGGACCTCGTCCTCTGCCTGCACCAGGCTTCCAGGTTCTTTACTGCTTGGGGCCAAGAGAGAAACGAGGCAGCGGTTCCTCAGTCAGGCCTGGCAGTGAGCTTCCTGCCCCTGCGTTCTGGGCCAGGATCAAACCGGAATGCTCTTTGAGCAAACAGCAAACGATCATTTGCATGCCAGGGCCTGCCGAGTGCTCTCCTCGGCATCGTGTTGCTGGTGAGCACCAGCGCATCCTTCTGCTTTTGTGATGGTTCTCGGTGAGATGGAAAGACGCAGCCCCCTTTCCACCCCCTCCTGACCCTCTCTTTCTCCTCCATCTCTTTCTCAGCTGAGTCCTGACTGGCAAGTGGATTATGAATCCTACACTTGGCGGAAGCTGGACCCGGACAGCGAGGAATGCAAGGATCTGGTGAAAGAATACTTTATGTGGGAAGGCGATTTCAAGCATGTCGGCAAAGCCTTCAACCAGGGCAAGATCTTCAAGTGAGGCGGCAGGAGGCCGTGCCCCCAAACACGGACATAAGGAGGGACATCTCTCTGGAGCGGCTGCCACCGCCGCTGTTAGGGAAAAAAATTTAAAAAATAAGACCAACTCAGGCAGCAGGAGAGGCAGTGAGACATTCTAAGCTGTGCATTAAAATCCTGAGTGCACTAGTTCCTTTCTTGCATCTGCTTGCAGCTGGAAGGAGGGTGGGGCTTCTCTGGGCTGCAGCTTATGGCAAAGTGATGGTTGAGGAGGGGGGAAGAGACAGGATTTCTAGTGTCTTTATTTCTCCTTGGGATAAGCAAGTGGAAATGGTCCCTGTCTTACACCAGTGTTTCTCAATCTTGACCATTTTAAGATGGGTGGACTTCAACTCCCAGAATTCCCCAGCCAGCATGGCTGGCTAGGGAATTCTGGGAGTTGAAGTCCACCCATCTTAAAATGGCCAAGGTTGAGAAACCCTGCTCTACACACACCTGCTGCTATTCGTCCTTTGCTTATACTTTTTCAGACAGTAGCACAAACAGCAGCCAAGGTGTTGCCTGTCTAGCGGTTAGGTTTGTGGGCTCCGCCACGTCGTGTGCCCAGCGGGGCCAGAAAGGTAATGGGGCGGCCCTCACAGCAGTCTTTGAAGCGGAGCTACTAGGTTTTGCAGTAGCTGAGACGAAGGAGTTGCTTTGCTGTGTTTGCACTGCCCTCTGCTGCTTTTATGCCCTGGCGAACTGGCATCAGCTTGGCTTCTTCCCTGCCTGGCAAAGGTGCCCGCAGGATGGGTGTCAACTTCCACTTTGCCAATCTGCAGCTGCAGCCAGTTCCTGTTTCCAGCGCTCACAAAAATCGAGAGCCGCCATCTCCCGCTTCAGTCTGCTGGATCTTGTCTCCACCAGGAAGGTGGAGGAACGGTCCATTCCACCTCCTGCTGGAGATCGCTGGAAATCAAGCCAGGGCCGTCCCAGTTCTCTGTCCTTGCTGCGCAAAAGCAGATCCACCCGCCCTGACCTGCAAGCTCTGTCAGCTTGTTCTGTTAAGGCCTGAAAGAGGAGGATGTGTGGAGATGTCGCCTGATCAGATTGTTGCCCCATCTGCCTGGCTCGCTCTTGGCGGGAGCGTGCCTGGTGTCTGGAGGAAGGCACAGTCCCGCAATCCAAGCGGGCAGGGTGAGGGCAAATACGGCCATGCCCTCGGTGTGATTTTGGCCGTGGCTGATTTCTGGGGGAGGGAGAAGGGCCTATATTTCGAATCCTATGTGTGTACTTTATCCTAAGCCTCTTTGGATTTTATTTTTTTTTTGGAAGGGGTACCAGTTCCTTGCATTGCAAACGGACCCCTCTCCCCGGAGGCAGATCCCTCTGCCGCAATCCTGGAAGCGCTGAGAAAGCAGGAACGAAGCATTGGCTATGCAAATGGACTTGGAATTGGAAATAAGGTGCTGGCCCTTGTCTGCAGCAGGAAGTTCCCCGAAGTCCATTTGCACAGCTAGTGCGACACCCCGCCCTGCAAGGAGTGTGTGCTCTGCTAATTTCTGGATTGGAGCGGATTCATTCAGCGGTGCATTGAAGTTTTGAAGTTCCTCCAAAGCAGCCCCAATGGAAAGCCTTGAGCAATTTTATTAGCAAGTTGCAATGCCAACAGAATACGTTTGCACAACACAGCCACCTATAAACGAATCCCGGTTTACTCAATCTAGTTTCCTAGGCTCGCTGTGAACCACGAGTGAACTGCAGGGGGATTCAGACAGCCTCGGGCAAAAAGTCCCTGCCGACGACCGTTCAGTCTGCAACTCCAGAACGGCCCCCCAGTGTGGGGGGCTTTAAGGTGGTGCCTCGGAATCTGATCTCAGCCAGGTGCCTCCGGAGTTGGCCTCGCGCTGCCCCAAAGTCATCCCTGGCAGAGAGCGATTCGTTGCAGGCCAACCAGTGCCTGGAAGGATGCAAAATCTCAGCAATTCCCTTCCTCGAGCCAGCTCGCTTTCCTTCTGGTTCAAGAGAGCCTTTTTTTCATCAGAGGTGAACGACGCTTTTTCTGCTTGGAGGGGATGGTGTGCTAAAGCAGGCAGGCTGGGACAAGGAAGAGGGTGGGGCCCGGCTGAAAGCTCTGTTTGATTTAATATAGATACCGATTTAAATTAAAGTGATCGAGTGCGGTTAACGTGATGACTCGGCAAGTAGTTTTCCCCTGATGTCATGTTAAACAAATGACAATCACTTGGCAATTTCTGGAGGGATTTTGGGGGCTTCTGTGGAGAACCCCTGATTGAACAAGCTGAGTTGTGGGACTTCTTTTCTCTTCTTTTTCTTTCCATTCGGTGGACTTCCACCTGCCCATGCTGGAACCTTATAAAAAGGTGATTCTGGAAGGAACGTTGCCCAGTCTAACCTCCAGAGTGTGCCAGAGGCACCGTGGGCATTCTCAAAAGGTCAAGCAGGCCAGGCCTGATTAGTCCTTAGATGGGAGGCCATCAGGAAATCCCAGGGTTGGGCATCAACATGCCAGAAAGAGGCAAGGGCAAATCACTTCTGTATTGTTGCAGAGCGAAGCACGTAGACACCCCCATGAAACCACCGAGACTTGAGAGTTTACTACGCCCATCTCAACTGCCCATCTCAATCCAAGCGACTCTGGGTGGCAAACAATTCAATCATTAAGGCCGTTGCAATTTATACATACAGGCAGCTGAGAGTCATAATAATTACGTACAAATTAACGGCAACCAGGTAATGGGGCCCCTAACACTTTTGGGACTCCAGGCTTGGGTGCGCAGCCTTTACTGCACGCCGTCCCAGGCAATCCTATGGCGGAGTTGCGTTGAATTAAAGTTTAATTAAGCCTTCGTTTGCATGACACGTTTCGGGCCCTCGCCCATCCCGGGGAGCGCGCTGCCTCAGCTCGCCACTCCAAGACGGCCGAGAGTCCTGCAGTCTGGCGCCTCTGCTCTGCACCACGAGACTCGCGAAACTCGCTCTGCCCGAGTCCAGAAACTGCCAACTAATTGAGTCCTTCGGCCGCAGCCCTGCCAGCGAGGGATCCTGTCGGCTCTGCCTGCCTCGGTTTCCCCACCTCCCTGTTCCCTTCCCCGCTCCCCTCCGTGCCCTTTCCTTGCTTGGGACGAGGGCCATGGGGAGCGGCTAACTGCCTCCATCTGGCCGCCCGGGGGCCCTCGGGAAGGGTGATTCAGCCGCGCATCCTGCTCGGCGGGTCACTCTCGGCCACAGATTGGATGTGTGGCCATTACCCTGGCCAAGCCCAAGGGGGGGCAAGCAGGAAGAGCCGGAGCGCAGCCTGCAGCAGGCAGCCATGATTGGGCACCTCGGCCATGCCAGCCATGCCAGCGGTGTTCACTTCCTTCCTTTGTTGCCCTGCTTTTCCTGGCTTTTCACTGCAAAGCTCCTTCAAGATCACACGCAGCAGAGGAGGTCCCTTTCTGTGACTCGTGCCTTCTCTTGCAACATCTGCTACTTTTGCAGCTGGAATTCCCAAGATCTCCGGCACATTCACGGAGGAGGAGGAGGAGGAGGAGGAGGAGGATTCTCAGTATTTCTGGAGAAGAAGGCGAAGAGGAGGAGCAGGAGAAGAAGGAGAAGACCACCTTATTGCTGTCAATGAATGACACACAATAGAACCGCAGTAAGGGAAAACAAGGATTAAACTTCCTAAGCATGGACAAAGTGCAGGCCTAGTAAAGTCTGGGCAAAGCTTCATGTGCATGTGCAGAGTGCAGCAAATGAAAACAAAAGCAGTATTTCAAAGCATGTTCTGACTGCATCTGACTGGGCAATACAGCATGGAGAACACCTCAAGAGCAGAGTTTCTCAGCCTTGCTCCACTCCCCTTAACTAAGGCCAGATCGTGAGAACACAACAGATAAACGGCTGCCTTTTCCCCTGAAGTTTTCAGGTTGGACTGGTTAAAAAAAATTGCCCATGACGGAAAGAAGACACCGCATCGTATTTTTGTTCCGGGGTCTGTTGATCTGCGGAGAAACAAGCTATCCTCTGCGGGGGGAGGATGGAGAATTAAAATATGTGGGGAGGGGAGAACAGCAGCAGCAAACGGGGGGGGCGGGTATTGGAGTAAATTGGATCAACACTTCCCTGGATTCTTTATTGAAAAAGAAAACAACGCACTGCAGTGAGTTTTGGGTCTGGCTGTGAAATCTGGGCTCCCGTCCAGATTTCTCCAGCAGAAACTTTGAAGTAGTTCAACTCTTCCTCTGTTCCAGCCCCTGAGCGGGGGCCGATCCACAAGCACAAGCGGGGCGTTCGTTTGGGGGGGAGAGGGTTAACCCTGCAGCCCTTTCTGTGCAGGACTGCCAATCCAGGTCGCTCCCCAACGGAAAACAAACCATCCAACCCCCCCTCGGAGGGGGGGTCCCAGCGCAGCACCAGCTGGGGAAGCGGAGGGAAGGTTGGCCTCTCTCCCACACATCTGGAATTCATTTTTTGGAATTCAACAGCAGCCCCACCCAAGTGCATTCTTCTCCAGTGTGTGTGTGAAAGAGAGAACCAGATCAGGTCCTGCAGTGACTCATCCGAGCCCAAGTTTTTAAGGAAGAAAGCGCTGCCCGGGCGTTTACTCCTGCCCGTCTCCGAAAAGGGAGTATATTCTTTTGGTGGCGTGCCATAATAATCCTGCACATTCGGAGATTCTCAAGAACCTTTTGGAAAGTTTTTCCCCTCCCAAAAGACACACTTCCTCAGCAGCAGTGCAGCACACACACACAAACGCACACTTTTATTCTCTGTATTCCCATCGTGTTTAGCCAAGAAGAGCTGGGCGGTGAAAGTCAGTTTACTTTTTCCTGACTGGGCTGGAGTACTCAGAAATGTTGTCAGACTTTAAGCAAAGTTTGCTCTTAAGACAACCCTATCAGTATCATATTTATTTCGGTCATTGGCCAGTATAAGACGATCCTGCCCAGCTATTTCTGCAACAATTTTTGTGGTTTGTGATTTTTCCCTTTTCCATGGCTGTCTTCCTTCCTTCCTTCCTTCCTTCCTTCCTTCCTATTTTCTTGCTTTCTTGCTTTCTTGCTTCCCTCCCTCCCTTCCTGTTTCCTTCCTTCCTTCCTTCCTTCCTTCCTTCCTTCCTTCCTTCCTTCCTTCCTTCCTTCCTTCCTTCCTTCCTTCCTTCCTTCCTTCCTTCCTTCTTGCCTTTTCTCATTTTTCTTCCTTCCTTTGCTGATGCATATTAAAGGATTTTCTAACAGCTTTTTCAGGCTTGAATGCTGAAAATGGAGGTTGGCATGGGAGTGTGTACAGAGATAGCCCCCATTACTGACTTCAAAAATGCCCTTGCTGCGTAAATCAATCATCCGTCATGTTTGGCAATGTCCCTGGGACAGCCTCAGAGAACTGTTGCCCCCGTGCATTTAAGATGGGCAAAGGTTAACCATCTCCAAGCAGGTAGCTCTAGAAAGGCGTTGGTAGCCCTTCCTACTTTCAAATACCTTTTTTTTTAGTCATTCAGATCGCAGGCCACGTTGCACCTTGTAGCAGGGAGTTCCACAATACAAACACGTTATTGCACGAGCTCATTCTTTCTCTAGCTGGCTCCAACATTCAATGGAGATTTTACTGGCTTTAAGAGGGTTTCGCTTAGATGCCATCTGAGCATCTCACTTCAAAACGTGGCAGTTCGTCTTCAGTTGCCTCCCTTCCCACCCCGTCTCCACCAAATCCTATCCTGACAGCACCACAGGGAATGGAGTTCAACTCTTATTTTGGTTTCCATTCTTAACCGCAGGCCGGTTTCAAGCCGATCCCTGAGAAAGCCATCCACCAAAGGAGATCACGAGATCCGAACCCTGGAAATGCTGTTGGGTTACAGCTAAAAACCAGCCACCAATTTGTTGCAGGCCAGTTTTTTGAAGTCGCAGTTTTCACAGACCCCACTTAGGAGAAAGATGTTGGATATTTATATGATGCCAGGGACTGGGCAAACCCAGAAGATGGAGGAAGACAATATCCAGATTCTGTGTATTATGTGAACGTAGCCCTAGAGCAGTGTTTCTCAACCTTGGCACCTTCAAGACGAGTGGACTTCAACTCCCAGAATTCCTCAGCCAGCCATGCTGGCTGGGGAATTCTGGGAGTTGAAGTCCACTTGTCTTGAAGGTGCCAAGGTTGAGAAACACTGCCCTACTGGTTCCCAGAGGAAGGTGGAAACCTGATTTTGCACTCTGGCTGACGTTGGCTGGGCTATATGCTACCCCAAACCCCACGTGAAGGCTGGAGATCAACTTGGAGTCCCTAAAAACATTTTAAAGAATGAAAAAATACTAAGCACGTAGAGGAGATGGGAAAGATCCGTTCCTAATTAAAAGCACCGTTTGGCACTCCTGTTTGTCATTCATTTATTTGAAGGGTTGGTCACTCAACCAAACCCTCAAAGGTTTGCCTGCGCAGAGATATAAATAAAGGCGGAGGCTGTTTGCACAATAGGCTAGTCTGGGCTCAGATGGGGAGGGAATCTTGGTATCTTGGCCATGGTTGCATGTTATCACAACATTTTTGCATTTTCTTAAGCTGAGTTTTGCCTGTCACTCGAACCCGCGGCAGACAGGTTGGTTTGCAAACAAGCTTCCTTGGTTACAGATCTAGTGATTACACTCCCCCAAAAATCAAGCTTGGTAAGTGTGAATGCCAAGCGTGTGTGTGTGTGTGACCAGGTTATATAAACTCAGCCTGTTTGATTTCCCTGGGGCTTACTCTATTGTGCAAACCCAGACTTAACTTTCTCATTTTCTTTCATGATTAATTTAGAAGCCAGGGCAAGCAGGCACCGTGCAAGCAGCTGTAATGAAACTATGGAACTCACTGCCACGTTTGCACAGTTTGAGAAGGGGAATTAGAGAAATACATGCAGGATCAAGCTTTTGGTGGCTAATAGCTTGAAGGCTGAATTGTACCTCCTCATGTCAGCTTCTGGAATAGAAGAGTGGGGCTACCCTGGGATTATGTTTTATTAATTCTAATTGCTTTTGTGGATTTTTAATTGCTTCTATGGAGTCAGTTTATAAACCACCAGGAATGTGTGTGGCAACCAGTTCTTTCCATTTTAATAAATCTATTTACAGTGTATAAATAGGATATAAGTATACACTATATAAATATAGTTATACGTGTGTGTGTATATACACATACATACACAGAGAGTATAGAAATAGAAACAGAAATGGAAAAGAATTGTTACCCTCCTATTCTATCTTCCAAGATGTTTAAAGTAATCTGATATATTTAAAATACAGGGCAAAGTTTAAAGAAATATATTTTCCAGCTGAAAACACAGAACTCAAATGATTTGGAAAACCGAGCAACAGAGAGCAACTAAAATGGGCCATTTTGCAGAACCGAGAAGATGAGAGAAACTAAAACCAACAGATTCACAAAGAAATGAGAAATGAGCAGAACTGAAACGGGCAGAGAAAAAATAGGGGAAACTGAATGGAAAGATTTGCAAAACTAGGAAGTGGAGAGAATGTGCAATGGAAAGATTTCTTAGAAGTAAAAAACAAATAAACAAAAAAACCCTGAAATTGGCAAGTCCAGAACAATGCAAAACAGAGAGAAAAATAAACTAACTGAGAATCAGTCAATTTGCAAAAAATGAAAATCAGGCATAAATTAAATTGACAGTGACATTTGCACAGCAAAAAAAAAAAAAAAAAAACCCACCCAGTCACTAAAAATCACACCAGGGAGATTGGCAAATGGGAAAAACTGCAGGGATGGATCCGCAAAGAGGAGAAACGGAGAAGTGGATCAAGAGGGCTGCTAAAATGAAGATGTTCGCCCTCCTGTGCCTTGGGGGGAGATGAAAGGGGGGGGATTCTGCCCCCACAACGCAGTTTCTCTTTACTGGCAGTTAAAGTTGATGGTTTATGGTTGAGCTCCCTAAACTGGGAGAAGGAAAAGGCCGTGCTTGGCCTCCACCTCGCCCCTTGATGACCGACTGGGTGCGACAGGTGCCCTTTTCCTAGGCAGAGGGACTTTAAAAAAAAAAAAATTATTCAAGATTTTTTTAAATGGAAGATAAAAACTAATACAAGCTAATATGAAGTGAGAAAAAAATAAAAGAAGAAGAGAAAGCTAAAAGTGTAAGAAGGGGGGGGGAAGGAAAAGAAAAATAGAAAAGAAAGAAAAAAGATACAAAGAAGTAGCTTCCAATCTTCTTTACAGCAGTTGTAAGTACAATTATAAATTTACCTATTTACTCTATGGTTACAGCTTAACTTTCTTCTTTCTGTAATCTATCCTGTCTAATCAAAACCATAAATCAAAAGTTTATTTTTTTCTGTTTCACACAGAAATCTATAAGGGATCAGCAGTAAACATAGATATAGTCTTTTCTCTGATTAAAGAAGTCAATTTAGCCATCTCTGCAAGTTCCATCATCTTCACCAACCATTCCTCCATTGTGGGTAATGCCAGATCTTTCCATCTTTGTTCATACAATAATCTTGCTGCCGTTATCATGTCCAAAAACAAAGTTCCATGACTTTTTTCCAACTGTTTGTCCATCAATCCCAAAAGAAAAACCTCTGCTCTCAATTGTATATTAATCTTTAAAATCCTCTGAATCAGTGTGTATATTTGAATCCAGAATTTTCTAGCTTTTTTACACGTCCACCAAACATGATAAAATGTCCCTTCTTGTTGTTCCCATTTCCAACATAAATTTGAAGTGCCTTTATACATTCTAGACAATTTCTCTGCTGACCACATACCAACGGTACATCATTTTATAAAAATTCTCTCTAAGATTATAACATAGTATAAATTTCAGTCCTTTCAGCCACATATTTTCCCATTGCTCCATCTGTATATTATAACTAAAAAATTTAGCCCACTCTATCGTACATTCTTCCACTTGTTCTTCTTCTGTTTCAAATGTCAGTAAAAGTCAGGAGGAGGGACTCTTGGCCCCCTCAGTGTGCAAATTGCATTATGGTTCCTGCTTGAGCATCTTCAGCCAAAGGAGAGTTCCCCACCTCTCCAAGTAGCCAGTCCCGTGGTGAAACTGTTCCTACCCTTATCCTAAGTCTCAGCTGGAATCTGCCTTCCTGTAACTTCATTATTCCAGATTGGAAAAAGAATTCCCCTTCTGCTATGTGACATCTTTTCAAGTATTTAAAGAGTGCCATCAGTGCATCCTGATTATATTTATATCTCGGCTTTATTTCATAACAGCTCAAGGCAATGTGCATAATATTTTCCCCACAACAACAACCCTGTGAGGTGGGTCGGGCTGAGAGAGAGGAGCTGGCCCAGAGTCGCCCAGCCAGCTTCTGGAGGACTAAACCTCACCGTCTCCCAGGTTCTAGCCCAGCACTTTCACCACAATACCAAACTGGCTCTCAGTATGATCATCGCTGTCCAAAATAGCTAGCGATGGAGCTTCCAAAAAGAGAAGCAATCTATCTTACAGGTGGCAAAGGCAACTCGAGAGAGCACGGGAGCCTCGTGGCTTGTTTGCAAGTTTTGCAAAACTGTATGGCTGTAAAAAATAATAGGGGCTAGGGACTCATGTTAGCCGGGCAATCTTTTCTGATGTCAAATGGAGCTATTAATATAAAGTCAAGAACAACTGTAAATGCCTGTTGGGCTAAACCATGATTCACATCATCATGGGATAACCCCCACTGGGTAGCTCAGCCCAGCTTACAAAGCTGTAACATTTACAACCACCAAGGCAGGATACGCACCAGCTGCTGCGTTGATGTATAAGGCTGCCCATCTCAGAAATGCAACTCTGGGTAGCTGGCGAAGGTTAAAAAACGCAGTATAAATGCAATCCATAAATATATTTCACCTCCCACTGAAGCACAGCACTGAAGACATCATGCACCAACCATTGTGTTGTTAAGAGGCCATAGTGCTTATTTTCTGAAAACATGTTCTAATGTTTAATCAATTCTGACATTTTGTTGTTCACATTTAGCCCACATTAATTGTCATGTTGGGTCTGAGATATATGGTAGAGCAGTGATTCTCATCCTTGGGAACTTTAAGATGGGTGGACGTCAACTCCCAGAATTCCCCAGCCAACAAGGGGTCCACCCTTGAATTCCCCAGCCAGCAAGAAGCCAGCCAGCAAGAAACCCCCAAGAAATTCCCCAGCCAGCAAGAAAACCTAACCCTAACCCTAACCCCAGCCAGAATTCCCCAGCCAGCAAAAAGTCCACCCATCTTAAAGTTGCCAAGGTTGAAAAATACTACTCTAAATAAAAAATTGCTGGAGATGCTCAGGTGATCACTTGTTGCCCCTGAATTGTTTACATGGAGGAAGAGGAAAAAATCATCCAATGAGAAAAATGGATCACAACGACAAACCTGGACAGATATCCCCCTTTTTCCGCCTTGGGAAGGTCTTCCATTGCACTGACAGCTTTGATTTCCTTTTGCAATTCTTTTTCCTTTTCAGCTTTCTACCCAACCCGGCTGAGAGCTTTCCCTTCTGCAGGGAGGCGTCAACCGGGGGATGCGGGATAACGTCTGCAAGCATGCCAGGAGGAGCTCTTGGAAAGCTCGCAGGGTTGAGCAGCGGCAGCGCCAGACGCCGGGAGGAGGTTGACTTTGCCAGAGGTCATCGGCGGATGGAGCAACGTGCCTGGACGGCGAAGCGCGGGCATGACATCCAGCATCGCTCCATCTTTATTATGAAAGCAGGAAATCTCTGCCCGTCTTAAAAAATAGAGATCAAGTTGCATTTTCTCCCCTCCCCGAGTTCCAGCTGAATTCGCCCATCTACAACATGGCCTAAAATTATCTCTACCAGAGGCTAAGTCTTAAACAGACGTCACTTTTTTTAAAGGAGGGGGGATGACTCAATTCCTCCTAAAACCCAAGAAAAAGGAGAAGAACACGTCGACCCCACCGATTGCAGGCTTTTCTCTGGATGGGGGTTTCTCCTCTTCTCCTCCCTGGCAGCTGCTTTTGAACCCTGGGCCCTTTTCTGAAAATCAGGGGAAAATCTCTGCTGGAGTTCCTGGAGCGCTAATCCAGCAGTTCTATGTCGTTTTTCTTGGCAGCAATATGGAAGGGGGGGGGGGCGTTGTCTTCTACGGGGTGCTGTTTCAGTGTCCTGGTCATTGGGATTCCTTAGTGGTCTCCACTCCATATCAAACCCTGCTTAGCTTTCCAGGCCATCCAAGAGCTGCCCCAAAGCAAGGGCTTCCGGGGCAGGGGGGATTGCAAGAAAATTCACATGCACGTAAAATAGGAGCAGGGCTTCAACTGGGTGCTTGCAATCTTAATTTTTTGGGACACCCCCCCCCCACAGATGCTTCTGCCCCAGGGCGACCCTGTAGCATCTTACGCCGCAAACTGTCCCAGGACTCGGTTGCCACGGCTAGGACAACAGTGCCTCAGAGCGCCTGCAGAAGACCTCCCTCTCCTCCCTAACGGGGTTCCCCAGGCACCCGGAGCCGAGGGCCGGGGATGGGAAAGGCAGCCGTGTTTCGGCTCAAGAGGGCAGCGTTCCCTAGTGGCTCTGGCTGGGTGGCTCTGAGCCATGGCCCCTGCTGCAGGGGGGTTTATCGGGGTCAAAGCGGGTGACTCCGCAGGGGCTGGCCTTGCCAGGCCGAGCGGGTGACTCACCGGCCCGGCCGGGGTGGTTTCTGAGTTTCTTTGTCTCAGTTGCTGCAGCAACGCCAGCTCCTCGGCGGCCGGGCGGAAGTCTTGGCGCAGATGTGCCACCGGGCACCGGCTGGGATTGCCGCCCAGCTTGACTCAAATTTCCCCTTTGGGCTTTCCCTAAAATGTTAGTTGCCTTTGCTGTTATGGCAACACAGCACGCGCGCCTGAGTCTTCCCTTAATCCAATTGGAAATCCATAAAGAATCTCATGCTTCTCGGTAATAGATATTTACAGCAGCTTTATGCCACCTTCAGAAGCAGCAGCAGCAGCAGCAGCAGGATGTAGCGCTGCCGCTCATCCGGAGCCCAGGAAGTAAAGGAGCATCCTTCCTTATTGGTTTTACTTTTATTTATAGGTTATTCTATTCTATTTACTTTATTTTATTTCTCAAATATACATGGCCACCCATCTCACAAGGACTGTCCTCGTTGTTTGAGATTTAGAGGTAGACTACTCCTGATAGGGAGGCTTCACTCTTGACAGACCTCTCTTTCCTCATGGGAAGATCTGATCCGGTAAAGGGTGGTATCAATACTCGCGGCTACCGTTATATTGTGTGGGAACAGAGTCCTCAGATGTAGTTGGTATAAAGTAACGACGGTCCTCATTTTGCAGATGGGAGCTAAGCTGGAGTATACTGGGAATTAAGAGCAGAATCCAACTAGCACGTCTGGGCCTGGGTTCACATAACCTGCTTAACAGTTCAAAAGCCAGCAGAGGCATTCACACAACCAGACTGAGCCGGGTCAGTTTCGGGGTGGGGGAGCGTGTTGTGCGAATAGGGGTTTACGGTTCAGTGTATTCTGCAAAGCCAGAAAATGCATTAATTCAGGGCCTTTGCTTTTGAGCTCCTGGGTTGATGCCAAGGAGTCATGGAGGGGGACCAATCACGCCAGCCCTAAAATTTGGGTTTCCTCCATTGTTTTCAATGGCCTGCTTGTATTTAGGGCTCTCATAGCTGGGCTGCCAAATTACAGAGGAGCCAAGGATGGCAGCAGGAGGTGAAGAGTTTGGGGTCGCTTTGGTGCCACTTGCTGGCTTTCTGAATCTCGCAGCCTGGATCTGGTTCCTCTAATCCAGTGTTTCTCAACCTCGGGGGACTTTAAGACGTGTGGACTCCAACTCCCAGAATTCCCCAGCCAGCATGGCTGGCTGGGGAATTCTGGGAGTTGAAGTCCACACGTCTTAAAGTCCCCGAGGTTGAGAAACCCTGCTCTAGTCAAAGTGATATCAGGGTTTCCAGCTTAGCTCAGGCAGTTGTAAGCCAGGTGCAGTGACCCCAAGAGAAGGGCACGGACGCTCTGGCACTCTTGTGGCATGTGCGGACCACAAGACCCTGCGTGCCAGGATCGAGAGCTTGGCACCCCCCTAGCATGACAGCACTGAAAGGTCACTGAGCAATGTCAAGCTGGAATTTCAGCTATTCTGCTGGGTTGTTTTACTAGAGATTGGCTGGGGTGGGGGACACGTGCCAGGGTCCAAAGAATGTGCTACCCCATTCAAAAGCTTTCTTGGCAAATGCAGATTATTTTCCTTGTGGCCTCCTGGTAATTGAAGGCTTGGGACTGTCCTTGACATGGAGGGCGTTTGGGCCAGGTTCACACAACACGCCGAGCCAGGCTACTGAACAGTCTCATTTTCATTGCACGCGCTCTACCTCAAAGCATAACTGAATGCATCGAATGGGCTGGGGTTGCAAACCGTGCTGTCATAAAAATAAATAAGACAATAACCAGACTCGACACAGTTTTTGTTTCAAATTTGATAACTTAAAGGGTTTGGACATGCAGAGGAGTTGAGGATGGGTAGAGATCAACAACATGCAATGTCATTTTGCAGCCCAGTATGAGTTCACGTCACAGATATCAAACTTGACAGCAGTCAAAGTCTGTTTCCTTCCTTTTGCTTCATTTACGACCACTATTGAGATGGCAACTCAGTCATTAAGTGAAGTGGTCACTAAGTGAAAAATCATGTGACTGTGACTGTGCTTACAATTTTACACAGGGCACGGACATGCAAAATCTATTCAGGTTAAGAGTGATCTACAAATGCTATGATTTTCCTGGATTGTCACCTACCATGAGATGCTCTGGATAATGAGTATAATTATTGCTCTATAATGAGCTATAATTATTTAAATAAGATAAAATAACTGGCACTCAATTTGACTGTCAACCACCTTGAGATATTGAATATCTAAATCTTAGATATGAGCAATATCTAAATCTTTTTGTAAAGCAATTCATTAATAACCAGGCTAACCATGGTCTGCTGAACAATGATTTGGTGAGTAAACTAGAATACTTTGGGTTCGCACCTTATGTTAAACCATAATCTGTGTTTTAGAAACCACGGTAGCCTGGGTTAACATGGTTTGCAATGCTAAAAATTAAGAAACCACAGATGGATTTGCAGGTCTACGAATCCAGTCTTGTTTTGAAGAAGCAACGTTTTTAGGCTATGATTCCAGATAATGTGGGAATCCAGCAAATGGGTCTGTTCGGTCTCTGAGAGAAGCATGTTCTGCGGACCCAGCCTTTCAGGGCCTCCGATTTGTGATTTAATATAACACAGCTCACTTTTAGGTCCCACTGTAGGAGGAGAGCCGTGTTAGTCTATGATGGCAAAAAAATCAGGGGTCCGGTGGCACTTTTCCCGGCTCACCCATTTTATTAAAAAGCTCATGAAAGCTTCTGCCTTTTAATAAAATGGGTGAGCCGGGAAAAGTGCCACCGGACCCCTGATTTTTATGCACAATGCACATTAATCCAGAATATCTGGGCTGGGGTGGAGGGCATATAATGTGCAGATCAAGTCCAGAGAAAGATCAATTGCCTCCAGTTAAAGAAAGCATTTGGGGGCTGTCGTTCTCAAGCAGACCGGATTATGGGTGCTGAAGTCAAAGACATGCACTGGAATATGGGTACTGAAGTCAAAGACCCCCAGGATTCACCAGGAGACAATTGCTCTGCTTGGAAGGGCCCCCCTCCCCAATATGGACAAAGCTTCCTTCCTTCCTTCCTTCCTTGCCCCCTCCCCATCCACGCCGGGTTTTTCTACGTGAAGAAACGCAGAAGGGCCAGGGGTGAACCTCCTGTCACCCTGTCTGGAATGTGCCTGCGGTGACCAACAGCTGTCATCTGAGCACACGCATCGGTTTTCTCTGCTCGTTCAGCTGTTCCGCAGTCCCACCCATGTGGCCGGGCTTTGCGTGCTGGTCTGTGGGTTTGCACGGGAGGAGAGCCCTCGCAAAAGGGGGAGGGGATCCAGTGAAAACTAGCAAAGCTTTTGCCCATCAACACCTGCCGTGCCTTGACACGCACATCGGTTGTGTGTGTGTGTGTGTTCCATTCAACCTCTCTCAGCCTTTCCTTGTGGAAAGCAGCAGTGAATTCATCTTTCAACCAGCAAGAAATTTCAGCCAGGGCCCGGATCCCAGCCAGAGAACCTGATTTCTTTTTTCCCTGGCCAGCTGCAAAATTTACATCAATATCCATCTTGATCAATACGAGAGAAAGACCCTCGCCCTTCTCTCATTTTGCTCCTAGACTGGATCAAAGCCGAGGTATTTCATCTCGTCCGTTTTTTGCTGTGGGAGAAAACGCCGGGGTTAAACTGTGGCCTGCAGGGGAGGAACTGGATCAGTCTTAGCCTATTAAGGTAGGGCTGTTCGGCCCAAGCCAGCCTTCCAAAGAGATCCCATTTCAAGGCCAGTTAACCGCGTGATCCTGCAAGGGTTGGCCCCGAAGGTTTGGAATCTCCAAGATCCTCTGCCTCAGCACTTAAAGAAGATGCACGGAGAACACTCTGAGATTTTAGTCCAGGATTCCTGATAGGTATAATTCGAGGATCCCTGATGGGTTGGGCTTCCTAGAATAACATAGGACATTTTACATCAGTTCCAGCTCTTTGACCAACTAGTTCAACCTCTTTTCTCTGACTAGGAGAAAAGAGGTCTTTGCCTCCATATCTCAGGGCCGGTCTCTAAACTGCCCCAGGGCACACGGGAATGCCGTCCCAACACATCGTAGCCAACGTTTGTCCTGAACTCTTATGAATATTTCCAGTCTCCTTGGATGCTCGGGTTTCATTTTCAAACCCTAGGCTTCTAATCCTTTTGCTTAAGGAAAAGCTAGGAATAGAACACAACCTATACGAGACCCTTGAATTAAGCCCCTAATATTTATACCCCGGCTGTTCTGGAAATAGCCCAGGCCTTCAGGAATCCTGCACCCCAGATGTGGATCTCAGAGCACAGGCGAAGTCCCCTTCTGGAAAAACATCTTTAAAAACACGGCAACACCCCCAGATATGCGCTGAGAGAAAGGGAGCCTTCCTTGTCTCGTATCAGGATGGACCGTCTGCTGCAGCGCGTCCGCTGCTATCCCACCTCTCTGGGACAAGTGGCCAAGGCTGCTTTTATGAGGCAAAGTTAGATTTCATCCCTGAAAATAGAGCCAGGTTTATAAAAAGGCATCTTTCTTTTCCAGGGCAGAAACAATGTGTGAGTAATCCAGTGTCTTGCTATTTCTGGACAGTGTACAGAGACATGTTTTGGAAGCAACGTTCAGAGAAATGTTGGAAATGAACTCAGAGGTCATCAAGTCCAACCCCTGCTCAGCACAGGACTCACTGGGGCAACTGGGACCGACTGAGCCTTTGTTTGAAAACCTCCAGCAAAGGGGAGCTTTTCATGTGACAGCCTGTTTGTATTCGTCCTCTTATTTATACCATTTTTTAAATATCCAGTTCACCTCTGATTGCATTTTGATAGTCTCCTCTTCTCCTGGCATCCCTTTTAACGGCGCTCCGTCCCAACTACATATTTACTTATAGAAACAATCCTCCCTCCCTCCTTCCCTCCCTCTTTCCTTCCTCCTTCCTTCCTCCTTCTTTTCTTCCCTCCTTCCCTCTGCCAACCACCCCACTCTTAGTTCACTTAAAATAAACAGGACCACAATAAAGTTTTCCAAGTTTCAAGTTAAAATAAACAAGCTGACGCTTTTACTCCACCAAAATTCCTCCATTCTGGGCCCTTTGATAGCTTTTCAATTTCAACACTTTAATTCTTTTGATAACATTCCAAGAAATCAGCCAACTATTTATAAAGGATTGATAAAGCCCCTGATTCTGTCCAACTTTGTGCAAATACTTCATGCCTGAGCATACTCAATGGAGGCTCAATCTGGGAAGTGCCTTCTGCATAGGCTCAGACACACTTTTTCCCCCTTGGCCCAACTATTTCCCATAATCCAGGGAGCATGGTGGATTTGAGAAGCTCTAGCCCAGTGTTTCTCAAAGTTGGCAACTTTAAGATGGGTGGACTTCAACTCCCAGAATCCCCCAGCCAGCCTTGCTGCCAAGGTTGAGAAACACTGCTCTAGCAGATAAATCACTGGAAGGAAAAGATTGTAACATTTCCCTCCTGTCCAGCTGCGGTGAGCACCCCTTCAGGGATTTGGAAAAGGGCTGCGTTCTGGATCTTTGCACCAGCACCAGCAAACATCACTGTGCAGAAATTGGCTGGACAATCCCCCTTGAAGATCCACGCTTCAAGCGTGTTCTTTCTTTTTTCTGGCGTGCTTATTCAGGGCAATTCACCAGCAAGAGAGGCAGGCACTTGGACTTTTGCACAATTATGCTGGATCCTGGAGAATTGCAGCGTCTCCAGTTCTGCCTTGGGTGCAATCATCTGCAGAGCCCTGTGCCAACCTGGTGCCCGGTCCCACAAAGATTTGCAGCTTTCTACAATGCTGGCTGGATGAGAGATACGTATAAGCAGTAGGATTCCAGCCTGTCTGGGAGGCATCAAGCTTGTTCTAGATCAGTGTTTCTCAACCTTGGCAACTTTAAGATATGTGGACTTCAACTCCCAGAATTCCCCAGCCAGCAATGCTGGCTGGGGAATTCTGGGAGTTGAAGTCCACATATCTTAAAGTTGCTAAGGATGAGAAACACTGTTCTAGATGTACAGAGCAGAGCTGGGGAGAAATTTTGAACTTCTCCCCCCACCCCTTTCTGGGCCTGGAAATGGGGGGAGGTCTCCTAATCCCCCTGGGGCAGGAGAAACTTTCTTATCACTTCTCAAACTGAGGAGCCTTCTGCAACAGCTGTAACAGCTGCACCGGTGCTGAAAAATGCCTGCTCCCGGTGCCTCTCCAGGCAAAATGCCCCCCCTTCTAGACTGCAAGAAAGCAGATTCCTCTACTCACAGTTGTTGCCCATATAAGTGAGGCACACCACCCTCCCCCCTGAACATTTCTCCAAAATTCTCCTTGAAATGAGTTTCAAAAACAAATTCTCGGTCATCCGACAGCGTGGAAACTTAAAAGAAAAAGCCAAGAAGGCTGCGGAGAAAATTCTTTACGTGCCATGAGTGCGAGGATCAGCACAAGGGCAGGATCTACTGTGGTTGGTGTGTTAGTGGGTGGTGCATTTAGTTAATTCAACGCATTGTGCAAATCCCCCCCAATTCAGTAATCCGGTGAAATGTGTTGTGCGAATGCAGCTATATCCTGCTGGTGTAAAGGAGGACAGAGATGATCTTGGAGAAGGTCTCCAGCGACTGTTAGTCAGACATGAGTGTGGCCTGGGGAAACAGGAACGCGTGAGAAAGAAACTCAAGATTGTCCCATCTTGACTCTCTTTGGTATAATTTGGAAGAAGGGAAGGGAAAACATTGTCAGGCTTTCAAGATCCTGTTATTATAGCCTATGGCAATAAAGTAGAATTCTAGTATTTCTGAGGGTGTTTGTCTCCTGACCTGGCCTACCTTGAAGGGCTGGCAGCTGGTCAAAGAGAGACAACCATGCAAGCTGGTATTGCTGTAACAAAGCATGGTGGTTTGGCTGGTGGCTGGCCTGGCATATCATTTGAGATTGTAAGCTATCATTTACAGCTTCATGGGAGTTATTTAATAGAAGAAGAAGAAGAAGAAGAAGAAGAAGAAGAAGAAGAAGAAGAAGAAGAAGAAGAAGAAGAAGAAGAAGAAGAGAATTATTATTATTATTATTATTATTATTATTATTATTATTATTATTATTACAACAATACCTGGAGGCAGCGGGAGAGAAGAGAAAGAACTGGAGAAAATCACAAAATATAAAGACCTGCAAACAGAACGACTGTGGCAAAAGAAAGCAAAGATCGTACTCATAGCAATCCCAGAACATCTGGAGCACCACTTGAAGACCATCAGCACTGACAAAATCGCCATCGGTCCATTGGAAAAGGCAGCTTTACTTGGAAGAGCTTCCATCCTGCGCCGATGCCTTGAACCCCATCAGACAACAACATCTGCCTATCCCAGGTCCTTGGGAAGGACTCGATCGGTGGATGAAAACGCCAAACCCAGTCTAAACATCTGGCTGACTGCGCGACCAACCCTAATAGTAATAATAATGATTTATTGAGTGTGCAGTGTGAACCAAGTCCTGATATTCATCAGCCAGCAATCAGCAGTCTGAGATTGCTTCAAGCTCCCAGGCTTGAAATAGGCTTTGGGCTTTTCAGTGGGACACACGGCTATATGAAACAGAAGACAACTCGATTTTAAGAAAACAATGAATATAATTGATTTTTAAAACTAGATTTTAAGTGTGTCCACTAAGGGGGGCACTTCTGTATCACCAACAAAGAGGGTAGAGTTTTTACTGAAAAGAATCTTCAGTTGTAAGGCTGAAAAATGGGTCTGGGGGAGACTGAATGTAAGGCTCGTTTGTCCATCTCTGAAACTACGTTTCCTTCAGCCTCAGAACTGTCTCATCAATAGCTTTTCCCACAGAGAACTGTCTTCTGTAATGAGGGGTCTTCTGCCACCTTAAGGAGGGTACTCTGAGCATGAGCAGAGATCTTGGGCCAAACCCAGAGATCTCTGCTCAGTGCTGTGGTGAGCAGTGAGACCGAGAGAGAATGTCCCACCAGCACGTAGCCCTTATTCAGTTAATATTAACTGAAGTTAATATTAAGACGCTAGCCCACATATATGGCATTCCTTAGGATTAACCTGGATTATGTAAAACCATGCCGGAGCCGTGGTCTGGAAATCGTTATCTAGGTTAAATATACAGAGACTGATTTGGACTAAGCCTGCTCCAGAAAGCTTTCCTACAAACCCTGTTTTTCTAAAGTCCACAGAACAGAAGTTGCTGCAAACCCTGGTTAGGATGTGAATATGACATACGGAGGCTGTTGTCTATCTAACCAGCTTAGTTAGATCAGTTACAGCCCTGGTTGCGTTGGCCTGCCTTGAACAGTTTATTCATCCTGAACCCTTGGCTAGTTTGGGAATGGGTGTGTTTATTACACTTCGTGCAAACCCCAAAAGCGAGTTCATGCCCTAACCAAGTTAGCCAGGAGACAAGAGAGAAGAAACTCATTTACTGATAAAGAAACCGAGTCTTTACCTTTGAGATCAGGATTGGAAAATTAACCTGGATTATGGAAAACCATGCCGGAGCCTTGGAATAATTAATAATAATTTAGGTCAACAAGAGTTACCTTGTGGGAGATGGGCGGTCATATACATCGGATAAATTAATTAATTAATTAACCTGTATGTTTTATTTTAATTGTTTGAATGATCTTTCTTACTAGGTGCACATAATTATTTATCATTATTATTGTGGTGATCATCAGTTTTTAACAAGGATCTTGACAATGTGATTTAATCAGAAATCAGGCTTCCTACACAGCATAATTTATTTGAGGGGAGGGCGGGCTTAATCTGGATGAACACAGCCAATTATGGTTTATTCAATACTGGGTTTAAGAAAACCATAGTTGAGCAGGACATGTGACTCTTGTGTTCTACTGTGGTTGGCAGCCATTCCTTATGGCAGCATTTCTCAACCTTGGCAGCTTGAAGCTGGGTGGACTTCAACTCCCAGAATTCCCTAGCCATCTGGCTGGGGAATTCTGGGAGTTGAAGTCCACCCAGTTTCAAGCTGCCAAGGTTGAGAAATGCTGCCTTGTGGCCATGAATGGAGAAAGATCTTTCCCAACACGATTGTAATGTTCGGGTTTTTCAGCCTGCGAAGTTATTCTTTTGGGACTGAGCTGTGAATCTTTCAATCCTGCAATTGCAGGCAGAGTGAACGTTCTGCTTCTTACCAATCAAAATTCTGAATTATCAACCACGGCTGGGAAAATTTGCATCAAGATTCTAGCTGAACAGTACGATGGCTTTAATCAAATAACTTTTCTCGGTTGCAAAAAAATAATAAAATAAAATTGCAGCTCCAACCAGTACAGTAAAGAAAATAAAAGACAGGATTGCATTTCCCTCCCTCGTTCGTCCCCACAAAATGGTGGAGAAATTCTACGACCCCAGCTATTTGGGGAACGGATCTGCCTTACTTTGTCAGGTTAATGCTGGACAAATGCTCTGCAGATCTTGACTTGATCCAATCCAGGTTTGGCCATTCCTTCGGCTGAGCCGTGGCACGGCTGGTCTTGCATAACCTCCTAGGAAAACTCCGTAGGGGAAAAGAAACCAAAATAATAAGTGAAAGGGCATCATTTTTGAGCCTTCCTTTAAAGTCTCTTTCTAAGAATCGTGTCTCTGTCCTTTTCTGTTTCTCTTTTTTTTTCTGCAGATGTTTCTCTGTGCAAGAGAAATTCAGCCTGACTGCAATCTGTTCTCTCTCTCTCTCTCTCTCTCTCTCTCTCTCTCTTTTTCGGCCTCCAATTCATCACAACCGACCAGTTGTTTCTGTTTCTGCAGCTTCAGGAAGTTGGACTTCCTTCTTGCACCAACTGTTAGTTCCCCAGCCTTGCGCAGCTCCCTTCCAGCAGTTTTCTCCCCCAAAGCAGGCCAGCAGCTCTCGATGATGTCAAATGCCGCACTTCTTCAATAGCAAAGTCAGTCGGGGCCGCCCGCAGCTGGCTGCAGACCTCGCGGGGTTCCCCCCCCGTGCACGTGGTCTCTGGAGGCATCCTTCTCCAGCCTTGCAGGGGGTCCCACCGAGCCGCTTCCCTCTTTCTTGTTCTATCTCCATGTTTGATTGACTTTGAAAAGTCATATCCTGCTTCTGGTCTTGCAAGAGTCGGTTGCCTTTTAAAACTGAAGGGTCACGAGATCATCAGCACCTGGCAAGGAAGGTTGGGTTCCCACGGTGGCCGAGCCCCACACCCAGGTTAACAAACCCAGCTGCTGGGGTCACACCACAAGTTGTGTCCAAACCAGTTAGCCACGTTATTGCATCATGCGATGGCCCGGCTTGCGACTGGAGTCCCTCAACTTGTTAAGCCACAAACTAAAGGTAAAACCTCCTTCAAGTCAACTTTAACTCTTAGTGGCACTACGCAAACATGTCTGAGTACTTTTCCTGGCTATCAAATGCAAGTGCTTGGCTACTGTCTTTTTCCAAGACGCTTTTTCATTCCCAAGTCTCACCGCCCGCCCTAGGATTTCCTTGTGGTCTCCCATCCAAGCCCTAAATAGATTTGACTCAGCATAGCTTCCAAGTCCAAACCAGACATGTATGGCCAAAGTATCTGCTGAAACTACCTAATTGTATCTTAAAGGAGTGCAGCCCATTTTACGAATCCAGGCATAATCTAGATCAGCCACCCATGCTGGCTGGGGAATTCTGGGAGTCGAAGTCCACACACCTTAGAGCAGCTGAGGTTGAGAAACACTGGTCTATGAGTTGTTTGAACCTTTTTTTCCAGAATGTGAAACTGAAGAGCTAATAGATCAGTGTTGTCAAACTTGGCCACTTTAAGATGAGGGGAATTCTGGGAATTGAAGTCCATTCATCTTAAAGTGGCCAAGTTTGGACAACACTGTAATAGATCTTTTCCCAGACCCCCTCGGCAGTGAAATGTCCATCTGTTTTCGGCTGGTGATGTTCTGAAATTATCCCCTTTCTGGCTAAGCATCGCTGACTTCTCCTACATCCACCCACCTAGTGAAATGCATTGTGTGAATCAAATCACAATGCCCAAGACAACTTTGAACGGGTTAAGAAGACCCCATGGGCTATTGGCGGTTACCGCTTTGGACATTCCTTGTCCATTCATCTTGCACCTCCACATCTGACCCTCGTGTAGAAGTGTCCTCGGCATCTGTTTGCCATGGCTTTTCTTCTTCCAGCCCTTCCCTACTTTGATTTCTAAAAGAATAAAGATGCAGTCCATGAAAAACCAGAGCTAACAAATAAAGAATAAGAAAGGCACAATTGTTATCTGCAACGTGGGGGGGGGGGGCTGTGTGCGGTTGAACCGCATCTTGAAAAAGAATGGCCATATTTGTATACAGTGATCATTCTCTGTAGATTTCCAACCAAATAAGCTCATTTTGCAAAGACTTTTTTTTTTTTGATTTGACATCTTCTCTGCTTTCCAGCAGGAGGGTATGCTGATTTTAGCCACTGTTAGTAGAATTTATAAAAGTTGCTGGGGGGGGGGGGTCTGCAATGGGGTGGGGGTCCGTCAGATCAATACAGCGGCCCCAAGTGTGCAATTCAAGCCGCCATCTTGACACACCCTCCCCTGGGTTCTCCTGCACAGTTGTAAAATTACAGGTTCCGCCACTTCTTTTAAAAGCACAAAATATACCTACAAAAAAACATTTGGAATTTTCTGGCTAAGAGCAGCCTGGTATTTATTTAATATATCAAAACACACCATTCCAGGTTAATGACCTATGCACAGATTTATTTCATTTTTTTTTTTGAAAAATGAAGAAAAACTGCTTGGAATAATCCTTGGAAAGCATGGTAGAGTTTATATGGCTTACAGTAGTTTGAAAATAGCATTTCTCCCCTTTTTCTGCAGGGGTTGTCAAGCTTCTGCCGTGATAACCCTTCCAGAATCTGAAAGATGTTTTCACAGATATGAAAAGGGTATTTATACAGTACTAACTAGAGATTGTTAACACGATGATGATTTAGATAACTTAAAGATGAGGGGGGAAAAATTTACGTCAATATCAACTACAATGTTTGAAATGTTATTGAACACAAGGTCGCTTAAATAGTACATTTGATGCTGACTGTAGCCTTGATCGACAGTTGCAAAATGCATTAAATTCTTTGGCAACATAAGAAAGGTTTCTATCTTAAGATTAATGCTTTACTTAATATAGTATTAAATATGAAAAATCTTTTTTAGGGTTTCTAAAGATTGACATCAAGGGCAAATGCCCCGCCTCCTTTCCTCAGGCTCCGCCCCAGAGCTACCAGGCTCCACCTGAGCCTTTTAGGATCACGACCAGGCGAACCAAACCCAAGGTTGGGACGGTTTGGCCCCTTTTCCCCTGTGCTTAATTTGATTGAAGTAATTAATTAACTAACGAAGCCAATGTATACAGCCGCCCATCTTGCCGAAGCGACTCTGGGCGGTGTAGAACAATTAGATCAAAAGGACAGATATGAAAACAGCAGAAGAAATATAAAATCACGTTAATAAATACTGCAGAAACCAAAAATGCAAACCGCAGGGGAAGGGAGAATAAAAATGGCTCCCTCAGCAATTTAATTTAATTTAATTTAATCAGCCCTCGCCAGACTCCCTATTTTGGGCAAGTCAGAAATCCTGCCCCCCCCCCGCCGGGTCCCTTTTCCAGCAGCTGGACTCTGCCCCCAGGCCCCTTGCCCTAAGCCTGCCCCTGCTTTGGCCACCCTCCCTGGGCTTTGGCTTCCTTGTCTCGCTGATTAAGTTAAAAAACATCCAACCAGCTCACTGTCTGTTGTGATTTCTCATTTAGGAAGGAAGATTGAGGCGGGTCATTAAGGAGCGATGCTTAATTTCCTGGGAGACCTGGAGCAGGGAAGATCCTTGCAAACAAGCGTGTGCCACATTACAAGCCTTCTTCCCTCCTGGCCCTTTTTAAATCCCATTTACAATGCCTTAAATGTTTCCAGCGTGCGAGGCGTCCAACGCCTGGAGGCAGGAAAGGCGCGAGTCTTGCAAGGAGGAGAACAAGCCCGGCTTTTAGGACAGTGCAAATCTGGCTGAGGGCACCCGTCACATGCAGCGGCCCGCCTTTGCTTTTCACCTTCACTTGCTGCAGCAACCCAACCGTTGGGGGCTTCTTCAACAAACCATGGCTAAACCAACCGCGATTTCGTGGGATATGGGAACTTGGTCTCAGTCATCCATTTATCCCCAGGAGGAATTGGACCGACCTAAGCCAGCTTTCTCCATCCTGAATAGGACTTGGATGGGAGACTATTAGAGACTCTAGCGCAGGGTTTCTCAACTTTGGCCACTTTAAGAAGGGTGGACTTCAACTCCCAGGATTCCCCAGCCAGCATGGCTGGCTGAGGAATTCTGGGAGTTGAAGTCCCCTCGTCTTAAAGGTGCCAAGGTTGAGAAACACTGCTCTAGGGCTACGTTCACATAATACACAGAATCTGGATATTGTCTTCCTCCATCTTCTGGGTTTGCCCAGTCCCTGGCATCATATAAATATCCAACATCTTTCTCCTAAGTGGGGTCTGTGAAAACTGCGACTTCAAAAAACTGGCCTGCAACAAATTGGTGGCTGGTTTTTAGCTGTAACCCAACAGCATTTCCAGGGTTCGGATCTCGTGATCTCCTTTGGTGGATGGCTTTCTCAGGGATCGGCTTGAAACCGGCCTGCGGTTAAGAATGGAAACCAAAATAAGAGTTGAACTCCATTCCCTGTGGTGCTGTCAGGATAGGATTTGGTGGAGACGGGGTGGGAAGGGAGGCAACTGAATCTTGCAAGACTGAAAGTATTTCTCCCTCCTCTCCTTTTACTCTCTGGAAAACCCGGGAGGGTCCCTTCTGAGATGCTTCCCAGGCCCCTTTTCCTTCTGAGGGCTGAGAAACCTTTTGCATGAAGATTGTCTAGGCCAGTGTTTCTCAACCTTAGCAACTTTAAGATGAGTGGACTTCAGCTCCCAGAATTCCCCAGCCAGCCATGCTGGCTGGGGAATCCTGGGAGTTGAAGTCCACCCTTCTTAAAGTGGCCAAGGTTGAGAAACCCTACTCTAGAGAGCCTGGAAGAAGGCCTGGGCAAGCCATTCTTGTTTTGTTGCTAGAGAAAAAACATGGATTTTCATCCCATTCACTCGAGGGAGCTTGATTGCTTTGATTTCATTTTATTATTGATTGCATTTATGTCCTGCTTTTTCTCTGTCAGCTTATGGATCAGGATCCAGGGTCAGCTCTTTTAACTGGTGATTGGCCTGGATGGGAGACCACTAGGAAATCTCCAGACTGAAGATTCCTCAGCTATCAAAGTTCTTGTAGTGTCAAAACTCTTGTTCTGTGGTTGGAAAATCACAAGGCATGTCCCGAGTCACCAGGGTCGCGCTCGACATGAAAGAGACTTTAATTTAAAGTCATACGCCCTTTTTCACAAAAGGCTAGGTCAAATCCCTTGTTTTACTTGGGCTGCCGGATCTTTCTCCTCCTCCACTTGCATGAAATTCTTGCGCAAGGCAGGGAAACGGTCAGAACAAGGCCAACCATCTGGTCAGTATGGATAACGCCTTGTCCAAATCGACCTGACAATGTCTCCAAAATTTTTTCCCTTGGCACATTCAACTTCTGTCATTTCACCTTTTCCTCAAAGTGCCAGAGAGTCCCCTTTGGGGATCTGGGGTGGGTGGGTGCCTTTGAGCATTCAGAATGGCAGAAGGTCTGGCTTGGCAGGGGTCAGCACATCTCGGCCCCCTCGGCAGCCTCCCTGCTAGCCCCTCTTCCCCCTTTGAAAACGCCCTACAAGAGGAAAAGTCCCTTTTCTATCTTGGCTCTGCAAGGCGGGCCAGGGAGGCTGAGAAGCTGCTGAAAAGGTGGTGCGAAAGAAGGCTGCGAGATTCACACACACGCTCCTTGGCCAACTCATCGGTAAATAAGGGCAGGAATTCCCACCCCACCCAGGAGGATTTCCCCAGGCTCGAAAGGAATTTTGAAAGCGAGGCATCTTCCTATCAAATAAGAACTGGCGCGGGGGGGGGAGTACCCCAAAGACGCTTCCTGCACGACTCTCTTTGGTCATCAGTCTGCCGTCCTTCGTGGCTCTGCCAAGACCCGAGTTAGCCGCAGCAAGATGGAGAAAAGGCTCGATTGCAGCAGCCATCAAACAAAACAGTCATCCTTGAATGACGGTCTCCACCCTCGGCGAAAAGAATCATGCGCTCTGACCACAGGAGCGCAGTTTTTCCTCTCTCTCGCTTATCTTGGCTCCAATCATGTGTTTCCGGTCCCTCTCCCACTTTGTGGTTTTCTGTAAGCACCCTGCCTTCGGTGAAGGAACAGGCTGGTCTGCTGTGTTATTTATTCCCTTTCCTGCAACAGGTCGGCCACGGAGCATCCGAAGCAAGACCGCCTGGCCCAGATCGATCTCTACCCCAGCCTTTCCCAAGCTTTCGACAGCAGGCAGAAGAGAAAGCGTGGCTTTGCGCAAGGAAGGCCTCTCGGGTTCTCCAGTTCAAGGATCCTAAGATCTCTGGGGCTGGAGCTGGGAGGGACGGCTGTAAATCAGGATAGACATGAGCTGGCAAGGTGGAGAAGCCATCTAACTTGGTTTAAGGTAACTTCGGTCTGTAGCAGGAATGCAGTTGAATGCATAAAACACATGTTTTACAGGCGGAAAGCTGCAGGTTTTATCCCAAATACCTTTGAAGAATGGATCAAGGTTTTTCTCTGCTCGAGAACAACTGTGGCCAGGTTAAACCATGCCTGCTAGGTAGACTAAAAGTATGGCTTATTGTGGTTTATTTAACCATGCCATTCCATGCCACTGTGGCCTGGAAAGCCACATTTGCACAATTGGCAATGATATAAGCTATGGCTTACAAACCAAAGAGGACCAGTTCTTTTATCATACTACACCAAAACTGGACAAACTAGGTTTGATAAGGTAGCCTTCTTTTCCTTGGCTCTGTCCATCTCAGTATTTCTCATGCCTGGCTGGGGAATTCTGGGAATTGAAGTCTACACATCTTAAAGTGGCCAAGGCTGAGAAACACTGGTCTCTCGCATCCCATGGAAACTGGGAACAGAAAAGTTTAGGCTCCCAAGATGGATGATTTGTTCCTCACAGATGTATAAACCCAGAAATAGCCAGGTATTCTTTGCATCTCGGTGCTCGGACTGCTCTGAGACCACATAACACACTGGACAAGGCTCAACTGGGATGTGGAATTCATGTAGTTCAGTGCAATGTAAGAACCCACCTTTGTCATAGTTAATTGTGTGAACTGTGGTGCAAACGAAGTCAACTTACATAAAAAATAGGCAGAGCTTCAATTGCACTGTCATGGACACCATTTTGACTTTTTTGACCATATCCTGCAGACACTGCTGCACCAAGCCCTGGAAGAGGAACGCATGCAGCCTGCTGACCAGGATTTCCCCCTCTCGTTAAGCTGGAGCAGGTGGCCTGGGCTGAAATACGGGGGGTGTTGAATTGCCAAAATTCCATGATCATCTCAACCCTTAGTAAGAAAGGATAAATAGCTTGTCAGGCAGAGCCACTAGTCCTCAGTGTTTCAGACCTACCTATCTTGCCTCTCTCTAAAAATCTGGGCTGACTGGAGAAAGAAACGGAAACGAAACTCCACAAGGCGAGACGAGGACTGTCTCCGATCACTCGGAAGGCTGTTTTCCACTGAATTTCCTAGGAAGGCCATTCCCAGCTCCCTCGAAAAGACTGGTGGCCACTCAGTTGGCTCTTCCAGCTCAATGCTCCTCCTTCTCAGGAACCCTTCTTCACTTCCCCCCAGCCACAGCACGATCATGCCCCAGGAACCCGCTTCTCTCTGCCGCGTCCTCACGGCACGACCTATGTTCATCTCCTGCCCGTTGCAAGGCAGCCGGCGTTCGTCTTTGGCTGCTCCAGTTTTAAAGGAGTGTGCTTTGCTGGGGCTGCAGTCAGGGGTTGGGCTCTGCCCAGCTCCTTTTGCCCACCTGAGGCTGCCCTGGGCATCACGGGAGAGACTGGGCACCTCGCTTTCATAGAGGCGTCTGTCCACCTAACGCCTGACCGGAGGCTTCCGTGGCGCTTTGCAGGCCTTTCGCAGCCTGCTTGTGACGCCGGGTTTAGCGCTCTTCTGGAAGGACACTAGTCCTGCGCTACACCGAAGGTCAATTTACTGCAGGAGTGAAAGCCAGGTGTGTTTCCCTAGGTGCTGGGTGCATTATAAATTTTCCGCTGGTGAAAAAAAGTTTCCCATAGCATATTCTTTACCGTTGATCTTGTTTTTATTCTTCCGGAGGACTGGGTCAAAGGAGGGTAGCTGTTCTCCTGATCAGACAAGGCTCCTGGGGTCAGGTTGATGTGGGTCTAGTTTCTGTGGCTCTTTGTGCAACGCACCATGGTTACTTGCGTCCCCTTGAGGGGTGGGGCAGGCACTATTTTGCTCATTCCACTCCAGCTTTGATGCCAGTAGACGACGAAGGGTGATTGTTATTTAGGGTGGGCCAATAATAATTGCACGCTGCCCAATGTCGGCAGTGGCACGCGTCTTCTTCACGGCTGATCGCCAGCTCGTCCTGAGCGCTGCCAGTCACAAGGTCAGCACGGAATTCCCTGCTCAGTCACAGCCGCTGCCATTTCCTGGCAGCGCTGGCTGGACGTGGAACTTGCTTATCAGTTGCTCCCCATTGCGCGCCTGCCCCATGTCTGTGGAGTCCTTGGGGCTCTCTGAGCTTGGTGCCTTGGCTGCAGATGTTTCGTTACCTGGCTAGGTAATCTCTTCAGTGCCAGAAGGGAGACGCTACCTAGCCGGGTAACAAAACGTGTGCAAGAAAACCATCAAGCTCAGAGCGCCCCAAGGACTCCACCGTTTGACCCAGAGCCACAGAGGTTCTCTTCTCTTCTCTTCTCTTCTCTTCTCTTCTCTTCTCTTCTCTTCTCTTCTCTTCTCTTCTCTTCTCTTCTCTTCTCTTCTCTTCTCCTCTCCGTGTCTGTTACCTGTCAGCGCTACGCTCCTGTTCAGATACAGCTGGAGTGATAAGAAGCCTGAAAGAATGTGTGAAAGGAAAACTCCTTCCTGTTTCACTCCACACCTCCTTCAGGGCTGATTGTCTTTTTGATGGGGAGCCAAACATCTGTCCAAACATCTCCAGCCTATTATGGAGAGACTGGTTGGAGGTTCCCCCCCACAAACCGGTAACGCTTGAGGGCAATAGAAACAAAGGCAGGAGAATCCATTACGTAGTCCTTTTCTTTAACCATCGATTCTTCAAATATATTTATTATTTATCCAGGACTTTTTGTTTGTTGTTCAGTCGTTAAGTCGTGTCTGACTCTTCATGACCCCGTGATCCACATCGCACCAGGCCTTCCTGTCCTTCACTGCCTCCCTGAGTTTGCTCAGTTTCATGCTCATTGCTTCAGGGATGCTGTCTAACCATCTCATCCTCTGCCGTCCTCTTCTCCTTTTGCCTTCAGTCTTTCCCAGCATCAGGGTCTTTTCCAAAGAGTCCTCTCTTCGCATTAGGTGACCAAAGTATCTGAGCTTGAGCTTCATTATCAATCCTTCCAATGAGCAATCAGGGTTGATTTCCTTTAAGACTGACTGGTTTGACCTCCTAGCAGTCCAGGGGACTCTCAAGAGTCTTCTCCAGCACCACAGTTCAAAGGCATCAATTCTTCGGCGCTCAGCCTTCTTTATGGTCCAGCTCTCACAGCCATACATTACTACTGGAAAAACCATAGCTTTGACCATGCGGATCTTTGTCGGCAAGGTGACGTCTCTGCTTTTTAATATGCTATCTAGGTTTGCCATAGCCTTCCTCCCAAGGAGAAAACATCTTTTAATTTCATGGCTGCAGTCTCCGTCTGCGGCAATCTTGGAGCCCAAATAAATGAAGTCTGTTACTGCTTCCATTTCTACCCCTTCTATTTCCCAGGAATTGATGGGTCCAGATGCCATGATCTTAGTTTTTTTAACGTTGAGTTTCAAGCCAGCTTTCGCACTCTCCTCTTTCACCCTCATCAAGAGGCCCTTTAGTTCTTCTTCGCTTTCTGCCATTAGGGTGGTATCGTCCGCATATCTGAGGCTGTTGATGTTTCTCCCTGCAGTCTTAATTCTGGCTTGTGATTCTTCCAGCCTGGCATTTCTCATGATGTACTCTGCATATAGGTTAAATAAGCAGGGTGACCGTATACAGCCTTGTCGTACTCCTTTCCCTATTTTGAACCAATCGGTTGTTCCGTGACCGGTTCTAACTGTTGCTTCTTGGCCTGCATATAGATTTCTCAGGAGACAGGTAAGATGGTCTGGTGCCCCCATCTCTTTAAGAACTTGCCACAGTTTGTTGTGATCCACACAATCAAAGGCTTTTGCATAGTCAATGAAGCAGAAGTAGATGTTTTTCTGGAACTCTCGTGCTTTCTCCATGATCCAGCGAATGTTGGCGATTTGATCTCTAGTTCCTCTGCCTCTTCGAAACCCAGCTTGTACATCCGGTAGTTCTCGGTTCACGTACTGCTGAAGCCTAGCTTGTAGGATTTTGAGCATAACCTTGCTAGCATGTGAAATGAGTGCAATTGTGCGATAGTTTGAGCATTCTTTGGCATTGCCCTTCTTTGGAATTGGAACGTAAACTGACCTTTTCCAATCCCATGGCCACTGTTGCGTTTTCCAAACTTACTGGCATATTGAGTGCAGCACTTTAACACCATCATCTTTTAGTATTTTAAATAACTCAGCTGGAATACTGTCATCATCCAGGACTACCTTGATATTTTATTTTTCATTAATTTTATCTTCTCGGTAAGCCACCCAGAGTCGCTTTTTAACAAGATGGATGGTGACAAATTTGATATATAAATAAATAAGTATAAACAAACAAATCGATAAACTGTACAAATGTCCTTCGTGGCGAGGCTATTTCAAAATGGCTGAATCTTCAGGTCAGTCCGTCAGTTTTATTTTGATCTTGACCCAGCCTGCTAAGAGTTTCCTCAGAGCTGCTAGCCCAGCAACCGAAGGAGAGATTTGGGCAAGGCAAGACCCAAATAAACACCAAACTTTTCTAAAACTCCATCCACTTTTTTCTCTCTCCAATGCTGTCTGTAATGGTATGTGGGAATGTCCTTGGGAGACAGGAGGAAGTGCCACGGCCTAGGCCAGTGTTTCTCAACCTTAGCAACTTTAAGATGAGTGGACTTCAACTCCCAGAATTCTCCAGTCAGCATGGCTGGCTGGGGAATTCTGGGAGCTGAAGTCCACTCATCTTAAAGTTGCTAAGGTTGAGAAACACTGGCCTAGACAATCTTCATGCAAAAGGTTTCTCAGCCCTCAGAAGGAAAAGGGGTGTGGGAAGCATCTCAGAAGGGACCCTCCTGAGTTTTCCAGAGAGTAAAAGGAGAGGAGGGAGAAATACTTTCAGTCTTGCAAGATTCTGTTCATCTCTTGCAATAAAGACAGAGTTAGTACTCCTGGTTGTGCTTCTTGTCTGGACTACCTCGCAGGGCTAACACGGCCCCACTCACCCTTGTAAATTCTATAAACTCTATTTGTCTCCACCAAAAAAAAAAGCAACTAACCACTAGGAAGAGTGGCCTTTTCTGTATCTGCACCCAGTTAGAGATCTGCTTTCTTAGGGAGGAAGTTGGCACCATCTTCACTCCATACAGATTTTCATTCATTCATTCATTCATTCATTCATTCATTCATTCATTCATTCATTCTTTTTGATTACGAAAAGAAGAAAAAAAATACATAAAAAAGGTTTAACAAAAAAGTGAAAAAAACGAGAAAAAAAGGGTTAATATATCATTATAACAATAAACAATTTCAATTTTACATATGCTTATCTGATACAAGTATTATTCAAGTACATTTATATTTCTAATAGATTTATATAATTACCTTTTTTTTTTTCTAACTCAGTGTATTTGGTATAAACGAGTCTCCTATTTCATGATTCTCGTCCATACAAATCTACGTCTACAGGCAATCCGCTCATAAGCGGCAAGTGCAATCAGGTCTTCAATCCACTGAATAAATGGGGTCATACGTGTATCTTTCCAAAGCTGCAGTATCAGCCTTTTGGCCACAGTAAGGGCACGGAGAATCCATTTACGTACTCCACGACTATTTTCTTCATGGTGCCATGTCTCTCTCTTTGCTGATTGAATTTAACAGTTTTCTTGGGAAGAGAGAGGCTTCTCCACCGAAACCCGTTCTGCAATGTTTTCGTTTCCTTTGCAAGCGTTGTCTTGCTGTTCTCCAGGGCTGATGATATATATGAAGTTTTCTTGGGTGTGGATGAGAGAGGGTTGTAATTACAAGGCAACTGGGTGATACCCTTTCTCCCCCCACCACTTCATTTTGAGGGCCTCCAAGCCCCAGACTAGGAAAAGTTGCATACTGAGTCTTAACCATAAAAAACAGGCAAAGTTTCTAGCTTTGCCAATCTGAATCTATCATTGGGGGGGGGGGTGTATGTTTTCAGAGGGGTCCCAGGAATCCTCTTTTTGCAGCAAGAGTTTCGCTGCCCTTGAAAGACGCACCAATTTATTATCCCCAGAGACTGGTGGATTGGATGTAACGATAAATATGAAATCACACCCCCCAATTTGCAATCCCTGCCCAGCGATCGCAGGGCGACCTCTTTGTTAGGATAAATTTAACACAAAAGCGTGCCCACCTTAGTTCTTACTGCTCTTTTGAAGGCAGGTGGTATTTAAAAATTAGGCTCAGTATTTGAGATGTTCCTGTATGGATGGGGTGTAGTTTCCTTCTTGGGGGTCCCTTGGTTAGAGTATTGGCTTTTGCCTGAGGCAGAACCAAAACCCACCAAAACTGGCAGGGCAAGCTATGTATATAAACAGGGAGAACACCCCACACTCACCCGCACTGATGATGTAACCTCGCTGGGTAACGGAGTGTCTGCAAGCAAACCGCCAAGCTCAGAGAGCGCCCAGGACTCCACAGTGCCGTATATACCTGTGAACAAGCCGAGAATTTTGGGTTCCAAAACACCCCCCCGAAATTGGGTTCGGCTTATCCACAGATGGGCTTATCTGCAAATATAGGCGGTAAATTCTTTGGGCTTCTGGGTTCTCTCTCAGCAAGAATGGGTTTCCAGTCTCCACTTCTGGCTTTTAGTCCTTTAAGACCCAGAGAGGCGACCTTGGCCCCACAAAGCAGGCCTGGCCTGTGGGGTGTCTTGTCCCAGCTCCGGTCTCCCTCTCTTCCCCGTGGGGCTCTTAGCCTGACCGGCTGGGCATCGCAACTGTCCTTTCATCAGCACCTGGCAGAGAAATTCCGCTCTGTTTTTTCAACTGCTCACGCAAAGGGACAGAAAAATGTGGAGAATTGTCCTGGGTGGGGTGTCCTTATATTTATTTAAAGATGAAACAACTGGGGGGGGGCATCAATGCCCCCCCCTCTCTCTGCATCCTCCTCCCTCCGGCCTCCCTTCCATCCAGTCTCAAAGGAAGACATTAAGAAGGAACATTTTCCATCCAGCTCGCTCTGTTTCCTATGGAGTACTCCATATTTTCCTCCACCCGCCCTATCAGGGCATATCGCTTCCTTTGTGGGCTGTCCCCAATTTGTCCTTAATTATTTCAAAACAGGAGTTTTGAGATCGGTGTCTGTCCTTTACTCAGAGGTGACATCTCTGCATATGTTTCAGTGCTCCAGAACGTTTCCAGATCTTGAACTGCAGCATAGTACAGATTGCAACCGCATGCACATCTCATGCTAAAATAGGCCTCGTTTAATCATGGTTTGTCAGCTAAACCACCATGTCTCAGGTTTGCTGAACAGGTTGAACTGCAACCTAGCATTCACATACAGGGGCTGAGTCATACACGTCGCACAGCCAAATTGAACAGACCGATGGCTGAGCGTGAGATGAAAAGCAAATCTTTTCCTTTAGTTTTGCCCAGTGGAGTGAAAGGGGCTGGGTGGGGTGAGTTCCACAACAGCTTTCTACCTAGTGTGCAGCAGTGGGCGTGAGATTCGCGTTCCTGCCCTCAAAGGAATTTAAAAGGCTCACGTTTCTAGTCCTCCAGGCTGCAGAGAAAGGCTTCAGATGGGAGGGTGTGATATTTCACACTAACCCTAATCTTAGTCCCAATCAGCATAAAAAGCATCGATTGGCTCTATTTGCCCGGGAAAGTTGGGTCCAGCCCACCCCCTCCTGTCAGCCCCAGTAGGTAGACCACACCAAGAAATCAACGACTTTTATTGAAATTGCATATAATGCCAAAATCTTCCAAGTCCGATTGTGCTGGACCTCCTCCTCCTCCTGCTTATAGTTCAGTGAATTAGGGAGGGGTCTGCCTGAACCGCTTCCGAATATTATCTGTCTGTTGTGGGCTTAAAAGATGTTTTACCCCTGCCAAGGTTGAGAAGCGCGGGCTCCAGTGCCGCCCAGGAGAAAACAGGGAGGGAGAAAGAGAGGGGTTAGGCCTCCTTTTGCAAGTCAATTTTTTTTTTCAGAGCTTCCTGCTGGTTTGCTGAATTTGAGAGGGCTTTGCTGGATGTATCACACACTCCCTCCAAGGAAGAACTGAGTCACTTGGGCCGTCCCCATTTGTGATGGAGACCCATCACAAGCCACGTTTCTTCTTTACCCAAAACCTCTCTCTCTCTTTCAGCCTCTTCCCCCACTTTTTTGTCCCAGTCATTATCCCCAAATAACCGCAAACCACCCTATTTCCGCTGCAGCATCCTCCTTTTTTTTCAAGATCAGAACAATAATAATTAACAAGGGGGGGGGGGGAAAGAGCGATTCTGTTCAAATCAAGCATCCCCCCCCAGCTTTTCTCTGAAAGGCTGGGTGGGTTCGCATTTGGCCAGCTCAGGGAAAGACCCAAAACAACAGGCCGACCTGAGTGATGAGAATCCAGATAATTTGGTTACAGGGTTAGGGTTTGTTCAATGTGTACTTGGCACCTCCTCCAGGAGAACAGGGTGGCATTCGCAGCGATGCCTGCTCCAACGTTTCCCCACAAGAACAACGCTGTGGGGTAGGTTGGGTTGAGAAAGGACTGGCCCAAAGCTACTGAGTGACCCTGTAGAGCAGTGTTTCTCGACCTTGGACACTTTAAGAAGGGTGGACTTCAACTCCCAGAATCCCCCAGATTCTTGGACGTCCCCAAAGCAGAGGAGGAGCTGTGGGTGAGACGGGAGCCTCGGCCCTTCTCCCAGCCTCCGTCAGGCGGAACCTGGTAGCACCTTTTCCGACTCATCCATTTTATTTTTTTAAATATAATTTCACTAGAACTTTTAAGAAAGGAGATAAAAAAGAATAGAAACTAATACAGAGTAAGAAAAAGAGAAAAAGAAAATCAAAGAAAGCGCTAACGGTGCAAAAGCAAAGAAAGAAAAAAGATACCAAGAAGTAGCTTCCGATTTTCTTTACAGCAGTTATAAGTACAATTATAAATTTACCTCTTGCTCTGTGGTGACAGCATAACTCCATTTTTTCTATGATCATTAAAAGGCACCTCTATGAAATTCTATGAAATTTATTACTGATTAAACACATTATTAGGTATTATGTATTCCGTGTATATTTTATAAATCTAAATTAAATAAATACTAAATAAACGAAACGATCAATCAATAAACCAAATAAATATATATTATTTATTAAATATTTGTTCGTTGTTACATTGTTAGGTGTTATTTATTAAGCCGGTACTTAATAAAATTAATAAATACTAAATCAACTGAACTATCAATAAATAAACCAAATAAATACATGCAAGTATTAGATACTTGTGGTTTATTCAATGTATTAATTTTATGAAGAGGCAGAAGCTTTTTATTAAGAGGCAGACGCTTTCACGAGCTGTAGCCAGCTCTCGGCAGCTGACGAAAGCTTCCGCCTTTTAGAAAAAATTGGTGAGTGGCAACGGTGCCACCAGACTCCTGACTTTTTTGCCCCAGCCTGGGCCAGACGGAGTTTCCGAGGCAGGAGCTCTTCCCCAAGAAGACAAGCAGATGCTGTTTCTGAAGCAGAGCAAAGCTGGCAAAGGCAGGGCTGGGCTGGCCCAACGTCCGTCCCGAGGACCATCCGCTTTGCCAATGCCCCCCAGCCGAGGCTGCCAGCGCTGACGGGCCGAGGGGTGCCGCGGCTCCTTCAGGCCTTGGGCTTTATCCCACCGCAGCCATTCAACTCTCGGTGGTGCGAAACCCCGAAAGGGTTGCTGAAAAGTCCTTGGAGACGTGGCTGCGCTCCCAGGCCTGCGGAGTCCCGGTTGTGTTTTTTTCCCAAGTTGTTGTTGTCGTCTTGTCTGGGCAGTTATGGCTTGTTCGATTTTTAATTGTGGAAGGAGGAGGAGGAGGAGGGGAAGGGGAAGAAGAGGAAGAAGTAAAATAGCAGGAATGAAAACAGTTCAATTAATTTGCACTGAAATAGAGCAACTTGTACATATACAACATTCAAGTGGTGTTTACAAACTGCAGTAGTTAAAAATAAACTCTCTGGGCTTTGAGGGGTGTTTCATGGACAGAAGTCCCAAAAGTTTGACTTTACTTTGATTGCGCCTGGTTTTAATCACTCCTCCTCCTCCTACTTTAAAGGCCTGTAGGGCCTCAAGTCATGCATTAACCCATGTTTTGGTTAACCTTGTTTATTGAACAAACCAGCATTGGCTTTTCCCCAGCACATGAGGCCATCAGCTGATGGCTGGGTTCACACCACACGCCACGCCCATCATGGCGTAGTGGGGTAGGTAAGCAAAGTCCAAATGAACAGGGGGAAAAAATCAGAGCGTATTTTCTGGTAAATCTCAGCCTTGTGTTATTAAAGTGTAGGTTTTCCAGCCGGAAAGATGTTGACCTGATCACCATGCTGGGGGTGAATTTTATAACATGGGACTGGATTGTCCTAAACCATGGTTTATTTAACTGTAACCAGCAGAGAGAAAGATGCAGCTTCTGACACGTTGGTGGGGAAGGAGACAAGCGGTGGAGGGATGGGGGGGAGATGCGTGGGAGGCAAGACATTTCGGGGGGGCGGCCAGGAGACAAGCTGGGGCTGAGATGCCGGGGAGGGGGGGCGCTCAGCCTGTCATCAGCACCAGCTCCGCCGAAAGCTGGATTTTACTTTTTAAACATATGTTTGTCCTCCGTTCGTCCTCTTGTTTGGGGGGGCGTCCTAAGGTTTCCCTGCACTCGCTTTGGAGGCCTTCCCCTCCCTGCCTCCCTCCCTTTCTCTCGCAGACTTGGATAACGATGCTTCTAATTAAATATCTCGCAAGGCAGGTAGCAATTAGTCTTCGCTTTCTGGCGCCTCTCTCTCTTCCAAGGACGGGGACACGATTTGCCAATGTGAACTGGATCCTGCCAAAACAGGGCGGGGAAGGGCCTTAGCTGGGGTGGAAGTGGCTCTGGAAAGGGGTGGAGCTCTCCGCAGCTATGGGGTGGGGCAGCTTAGTGGAGCCTCCTGACTCAGGAGCAGTATACCTCTCCCTGCCGTTCCTTGGGGCAGGCTTAGCCTCCTGCGTTCCCAAGCCGGCCATCGGTTTTCCTCCTCTGTCACTGGCTTTGGCATCTTACGGAGATAGACTGCCTCTGCACACGGGAGCTTCCTTTCATGGTCACGGCCAAGACTAAGTGACCGCTTCCTCTGGGTTTTCTCTGTGCATTTGCTGAATTCTTCCTTCCCTAACAATCCTGCGCATCCTCGGTTTGCAATTCACCACGTTCGCTGGGCATTTGGGGGATCCTGGCCCTGGTATAGCTGGATAGTCCGGGCTCAGAGAAAGTCTGGCTTATTTCTTTAAAAAAATAAATAAATCCAGCAGGGATCTCTGCATCCTATGGCAGTGAGTTCCAAAAGACGGCGTGCTTTGGCCTGAAAAAGTCCCCATTGGCCTTTCACCTTCTCTGCTGCTGCTGCTTTCGATTCTCCCCGAAATTTTGGGGTGGGGCGAAGAAGAGAGGCTCGTTCAAACCCCTCCTGTGGTGGTGCATAGGCTCATTGCAGGAGTTGGCTTCCCAAACCCAACATTATCTCAAGAGAAAGCTGGGTCTCCCTTTGCCGGGCGACCGTCTGCTTGGCCTGACTGAGACGCAGCCGGTTCAGAAGCCCCCTCCTTCGGCATCCGGACTCTAATCCGGCTCGGGCGTTTGATTCCAGAGCCAAATTTCAGCGGTAATTAGAGACTAGGTTGGTGAAGCCAACTTTGCCCGGTCTGCATGAAAGGACAAGGAATCTGAGGGTACAGGGAGGAAAAGGAACAGCAAATGGAAGAATTCCCCCTCCCTCTTTTGCAGTGCTCAGGGCTGAGTTCACACATCCCGCTGAACCCTAAACCAAGTGAAGAAAACGCATTTTCCAGCAGTATTTTTCAAACTTGGCAACTTTAAGATGGGTGGACTTCAACTCCCAGAATTCCCCAGCCAGCCATGGGGAGTTGAAGTCCACCCATCTTAAAGTTGCCAAGTTTGAAAAACACTGATTTATAGCATGTTTCAGCCCCAACAGACCATTGTGCCCTTGCTTGCCAGCTGTTTCTTGGTCCTCAGCAAATGATGCAGAATCGTATTTGGTTTCTAAATATTCTACCACTGGATTTTCCTGACTGCTGCTCATTCTAACCTGGAGAGTCCAGAAGTCTTATTCTTATTCTTATTCTTGTTTGGTCACACAGTCAGACAGATGTTTAGACTGGATTTGGCATTTTTATCCTCCTCTTCCTCCTCCTCCTCCTCCTCCTCCTCCTATTATTATTATTATTATTATTATTATTATTAATAATAATAATAATAATTCATCTTTAGGGACTCCAGAACTTGAAATGTGAGACTCGTGGGTTGCAAAGTGGGCGCTTTTCTCTCCGGGCACCCCTCCCTGCATCCAGGTGGCTAAAGCATTGGCATCTTGACCTGCAGAGGGGTGACGGGGGGGGGTGCCATTGTCCGAGGAGGCTTTGGGAACCCTAGCAAGGAAAAATCCAGCTGGAAAGCTCGGGGAAACGTCCAAGGAGAGAAGAGGGGGAGACCCCTTCCCCGAAGTGTGTGTTGGGAACTTCTTTTCTGTGGAGCCCTCGGGGTTCTCTGAGCTTGGTTCTTTTCTTGCAAACGTTTCATTACCCGGCTGGGTCACATCTTCAGTGCCTAGCCGGGTAATGAAACGTTTGCAAGAAAAGAACCAAGCTCAGAGAACCCCGAGGGCTCCACAGTTCAACCCTGAGCTACACATCTTCTTCCACCTCTATTGGAACTTCTTTTCTCTTGCGGGGAAGTGGGGGGGGGGCAATCGAAAGCCGGGAATCGCCGTGTTGTGGGACGTTTAAAAGCTAAAAAGAAGTTGCACGTGATGGGTACTTACAGGGGCAAATGGGCAACAGGTCTTTGGGGTGGAGAAAGGGGCCTGTTGTTGTGGTCTGCAGGAGGTGTGAAGCGCCGTCATTCTTGAGCAACCAGCAGGAAGCTCGTGGTTGGTAAATCTCCTCCTCACAGCAGTATTTCCTACAGTTAAACTTTCCCTCTGGCCCTTTGGGGAAACACCTTCTCCTATCAAAAGCGCAGCTCACCCACTTCCAGGCCACACAACCTTCCTCTGAGTGCCGCAAGAACTTTCCTTTTCTTTTTTGGGGAGATCCGCTGTTTGCTTGTTTTTCACAGGCACGGCTCCGCTTTCTTTTTCAGCTTGAAACGACTTGTGGCTTGCATCTAGTGGCAATGAGTTCCCCAGTGGCGGCCAGCACCACCGTTGGGCACTGCATAAATAACATCTCATGCCACATTGTGGCAGCTGAGCTGATCTTGGCTAAGCTGAGAAAGGAAAGCAGGTTCGGACCCATTTAGGGCTCGGATGGAAGACCACAAGGAGATCTCAGGACTGCTGCCTAGACTATTTCTAAAGAAGATAGCGGCAGATTCTTCGGTAACCCTATCAAGAAAGTTATCAGGTTGCTTCCATGAACTCATCAAAGATCAAAAGCCACTCAGAGGTTAAGACAGCGTGCATGGTGGTCCCCCTTCCGTTTTTCACTGCAACAACCCTGTGAGTTAGGTTGGGCTGAGGGAGAGGAGCTGATCCCAGGCAACTCTCTGGCCGAGGGCCCTTTTTTTTTAAGGTTCTTGCAAACCCCAGAGCTGTTCCCTTTGATAAAATCTTTGGCATTGAGCGCCTCTGTTTGCTATTGGAAATGATGAAATTGCTTTTCCACCTCTTTCTCAGAGGAGACATTCAAATCTGTCAAATCTTGGACAAACGGTCCCACCCACGTTTGCTCGTTAACTTATGGATCTCCTTGACACAAGATTTCAGGCCTCCGTATGAGAAGGCTGGGTGGTAGGAGGAAGAGGAGTGATTTATAGAGCACGGCTCCCTTACGCCTTTCTTCGAACCATTTGCACGTGAACGTGGCCTGTATTTTTATTTCCCCTTTGGAAAACAACCCCACCTGCCTGTAGATCATACATGGCAGAAGAAGTGGGATTGAGCAACAACAGACCCAAAGGGATGTGATAAAAATGAGCGAACAGCCTCCATATAGGTGGGGATGGTGGTTCCCAGAATTCCCCATCCAGCAGCCCCTGAGAATTCTGGGAACTGCAGTCCCAAAGCTTCTGGAGGGCACCAGGTAGGGGGACACAGGCTTGAACTATTCCATGGTGGTTCACACAACACGCTTAACTCAGTTATTAAGTTAATTCACGTTCCGGGTGTGCACAATACCTTGAACCATAAACTAACCAAGTGGTCTGGGTTTGCACATATGCTAACTCCCCGCAAACCTGAATCCAAATTTAAACAAACCAGATATATGTGGAAATGCAGCTGCTTAATCTTTGAGGGACCTGGCTAAGGGTGCTGTGTGAACAGCGCCAGGAGTCCTGCCTGTCCTGTTTTCACGTTAGTGGTGCTGCACGCTTGAGCTTTAGAAATGTTGACCTTGGCAGGGCCTGGATGGGGTGGGGGGCACTCTCATGAATACAAACTGAAATGGGGTGGGGGCGACCTCAGTAATCTCTGGCTCCTGGAGAAGTGACACTTCTTCAGGAAACATTCCCATGAAGTTGGAATGAACATCCTGGTTTAGCACTCTTGGCCCTTCTCCCCAAGGGAGCCCCACATCCAAGGAGGGCTCTCAGTGGACAAAGGACGCCCCTTCTGGCCATGCCCCCTCAGGTATCCAAAACTCACCTGCAGCTACAGTGTGGGCTGGGGTCATCTTCGATCTTGCAATGGTTTCTTGGGGTGGTGGGGGGAAAGCAACTCCAGGAAAAGAGAGCTAAGTTGCTGATGAGGCCTGAGGAAGAGGAGGCATCAGTCGCTATTGACGATGATGGCGGAGTGGAGCCCCCAGCATCAGAAGCAGTCTACCTTTGAAAACCATTTGGTGGGCAGGGAAATTGCAGGGAAAGGCTGCTTAGTTCCATGTTTGTTTGTTTTTCAAAGGCCCTGCTCTTTTCTTGGGTTGCCAGTTAAGGATGAAAGTTCTTGAAGTTGCCTAAAGAAAAAAAGTACTTAACAGAGTTTCCTTTCCTTTGCCCATTTCCTTTCCCTTCCCTTCCCTTTCTCTACCATTAATTTTTCCTTCCTTATTCCTGCTCTCTTTCTCCTTTTTTCTCTGTCATTTACCTTTTCCCTTCCTTCCTTCCTTCCTCCTTCCTTCCTTCCTCTGCTCTCTGCTCGCCGCCTCCCTCCCCTCCCCTCCCCTCCCCTGCCTTGCCCTCCCCTCCCCGGCAGGGCCGAGCAGAGGAGTCACGCAGTCACACCCATCCCGGGCCGAGTTACAAGAGCTCCAGCCGGGCGGGGAGCGCCCCACTCGCTTCGCTCCCGCGGCAGGGCTCGGACGGGCGCCTGCTCGCCAGGGCTCGCTCACCGCCTCCAGGAATCCAGGAACGGCTCGGGGTCTGGGGCGTTACACCGGGGCGTCGCCGGGAATGGCCGTGCTGGGCAGCTGAAAGCCACGGACCCACAGGTGAGGCTGGCGGCGCGTCTCCGGGCCAATTCCCCCGCCCCCGCCCCCGCCCCCGCCCCGGTGCAGCAGAAGAGCCGCGGGGCCCGGCACGAGCCCCCCGAACCCCCGCGTTTCTGCAAAGGGCGGCCGGGCGCCCCCTCGGGCACCCCGTGCCAAAGCGCCCGGGCGGTCGTTCCCGAAAAGAAGGCGCGCCCTGCAGAAAAGGGGCGCCCCCCCGCCTTGCCAGCGCCGGGCACCGCCCTGACGAGTCCGGACGGTTCGCCGAGCCGCCCCCGCGCTCTCCGCGCAGAGCCGGTGGGAAAGTTTGGTGCTCGGGCGGGTGGCTGGGAGCCGGGCGGGGAGGCGGCCCGGGCAAGAGGCTTCGTCCCAGCTGGGGCTCCGGGTCTCCCCGCAGACTTCGGACGGATCGGGGGGGGGAACTGTTGCGCCCGTCCTTCCCCGTAGGTGTTGGACGTGCTCGTTCCCCTCCCCCAGCTCGGGTGGGTGAGTCTGGAGCGGGAAAGGACCCCCGCCCGTTCTTGGTTTGGAAAGCAGGTGGGGTGGCACGCCAAGCCCCCCCCCCCCACTGCAGGGCGAGCGCACAGGTGGGAATTCCTTTTCTGGGAGCTTCGGGGGAGTGGGCGCCTGGCCGAAGAAGGCTGGGCCCCCCCGAGCGAAGTGGAGCTGGAAGGGACGGGGTGTGCAGGCGCACCTAGGCCGTGAGCTGATGTGGCTGCTGCGAAGGCAAGGCGTTGGCTTAATCCGGAGTGACTCCGGTTCGGGAGGGGTGTTCCTCGTGCACCTCTTGGGATTCCCAAGGAAATGGGGGAGCCCCGCGGGGCGCCCCGAAGCTTGCTCCCAGCGTGGACTCCCCTCGGCTCTCGGACTAGCTTTTCCGCGTGTGCATTTCAGGATAGGGTGTGGCCCCGGTTAGCCTTCGCCCGAGAGGTGCGGATGGGGGCGGCGGCAGGTTGGCAGCTGTGCGGAAAAGCCAGTGGCGGAGGAGGCCAGCTTTTGCGGGAGGGGGGCTGAGTGGGCTCGCACCCCCAGTTTATTTGCAGAGCCGCCTCTAGCCCCCCTCCGCCTGTTTATGCCGGAGTGACTCTCCTTGGAAGTTGCTTTGGAAGAGCCGCGTCGAGAGAGGGACGTTCCGGGCGGTCCCGTGGGAAGGCGAAGCGGCACACCCCGCCCGCCCCCTCCCCTCCCCTCCCTCTCATTCGGGTTCAGCCAGCGCCCGGAGCCGCTCCGCTTCGCTTTCCTCACAGTTCTCCCCGCCTTTCCTTTTGCAACTGGCGTTCATTTGGATCGCGGGCGGAGGAGCGGCTGGCGGGGAAGGCGCTCGGTCCCCGCTCGGGCTGGCCCCTCCGGGCGGGGAAGCGCTCCCCCTCCCCACCTCGCCCCCTCCCCGCCCTTGGGCCCCGGCCAGCCCTCTGGAATGCGCGGCTTGGAAAGACTGACTAAGGCCGAGCGGCAGCCTTCGAGGGAAGGGCTGAGGCCAGCTCCCAAAAGCGGGAGGGGGGCTCTGGATCTCGGGAAACCGGCGGGGGGGACGGGAGCCGGAGTCGAGGGAATCCCTGAGAAAGGCGAGGGAGCCGGAGTGCGGGCGCGCAGGTTCACAGGACTCCCGAAACCCGGCTTAGCCAAACCGGTGGTGCACAGGAGGAATCGGAGAAAGAAAGAGAGCCTGAGAAAGGCTGGGATTGCGCAACCTGTTGAACCCCTACCTGAGTTAATGGGACACAGTGGCTGCGTTTATCTTTACTTATTTATTTTTATTTAATGTAGAGGCCACCCGACTCCCAAATGAGAGATATATAAAATATACATAAAAAGCTACATCTAACCGGAAGAGCAAAGTATTCAAAAGAAAGTCAAGATAAAACAGAACAGGCAACAGCAGTGTTTCCCAACTGTGGCAACTTTAAAATGAGCGGACTTCAACGTGTTCCGGTTCGTGCATGGTTTGTGTGGCAGGCTAAAACCGGGGCTGCGTTCTCACAACATCCTGAGCCATGAACCCCTCACTCCCGCTTTAGCTTAGCGTGTTGTGCGAACCCAACCCATGGGAAGCTTTTATTTGCAGGGCTTAGATGGCTCGTGGTGGGGATCAAAGCGCGACATTCGGTGCAAAATGAGGTGGGGGAAACTCACTGCCGTTTGATCGGGGCACTCTTCGGGAGAAGGGGTTGGGTGGCCCAGCTGCAGAGCGAGGCCCCTTGCAAGTCCAGGATGAGGGTCTTTGTGGGAAGGGAGGCTGGCTTCGTGCAATCTTCTGAAACCAAATTCACAGAACGCGGTGGCTGGACTCACGTGCCCTGTCCAAACTGACCTATCCTATTCTGTCTCAACAGAATAGCTGGATTTCGACAACACGCTGAACTAGGAACAAGATACACACTTTAGCCTAGATCAGTGTTTCTCAACCTTGGCAACTTTAAGACGCGTGGACTTCAACTCCCAGAATTCCCCAGCCAGCATAGCCCCCAGCTGGCTGGGGAATTCTGGGAGTTGAAGTCCACGCGTCTTAAAGTTGCCAAGGTTGAGAAACACTGGCCTAGTATTGCCATGTTTTTACTGGAATGTTACCAATTTGAGGCACGTTTTTCTCTTCTTCCAACCTCTGGGTCACCTGTTCAGCAACGGGATGGGCCCTGCTCTCCAAGACTGTAAGATAGTTTTGCAATCCAGCGGCCTACCTTGCAGGGCAGGTGGCTTTTGCTTGCAAAGACTTCTTCTAAGAGGGAGGGCAGGTGACTTGTTTGGAATGGGATTGTATCTATGCGGGTGGGGCGTTCTGGTGCCCTCCTGACAATCGGGCAACAATCCCCCCATTTGTGCAGCAGCAGCAGCAGCAGCAGCAGGGAATGGATTGGAAGTTTTTCCCAGTCTGGAGTCCTCAGCTCCTTGGCTGGCTGGGGATTAGGGGAGCTGGAGTCCAGATTGGTAGGAGGAGACTCGGATCCTTCCCTGCCCTACAAGGTTGCTCTGGTCATCCAGAGGGCTTCGTGGCCCCCTCCCCGAATGGCGCACTTTGTTCTGCATTTCCTGTGCGGAGCTGGCCCAGGGGAGGGAGGAATTCAACGTAATCCTCTTTCAGGTGGGACAGACTGGAAGATGCTGGTCCTGTCATGTTCTGCCACTGGTTTCCACCCAGTTTCCTGCTGCCGGCCTGGAACTGCCTCGTTTCTCTTTGGGCCAAGGGCCCCAACTCCCTCGCGGCTTTCTGCTGATGGCCACAAAAGTTTATTTGGATGTTTCGAACGCCGCGCATGAATTCTCCGGCTGCTTGTCTTGCATTTAGCTCCTCCGTGGCGGGCCGCCCAGGCTGGCTGGCACAGGCGTTGCCAGGTTTTCGGCTTTCCACTCTGTCGGCATGGCGGGCTCTGAAACGGGATTCAGACGGGCTGGGTGGGCAGACGCCTTCAGCCTGTTCCCGCGCCCCATTCTTTTCAGTGGGTCCTGCTCTGTCCAAGAGAGAACGGAATGAAACGAGGCTTCGTCCTTTGTTCCAGAATGATGAAATTCTCGGTTGGCGCCAGAAGGCTGGACGCTGGGTTTTGACCCGAGCTGATGGCAGGAGAGTTGCTTGAAACTGGCAAAGGAGAGGGCAGAAACCAGAGGATTTTTGGCTTCAATGGGGCCTCTGATGTGTTGGTTCCAGCAGGCTGCTGCACGTGGCTCGGCATCTGAAGCGTGCATCCCCGTCCATTGAGCCGCTGCAGGCAGAAGGCTAGCATGTAAGAGAAAACGTGAAGCAGGAGCCTTTCAGGCTGCTTTTCCACGCGCGGTGATTTTGAGATGATTTCTGCTGCTAAATTCCAACCTGCAGCCTGCCTTGCTGAGGCTTTTGAAAGGGCTGGACCCGAAAAAGGGGGCCAGCAGGGCCAAAAGGTGTCCTTTGCACGGAGAAAGTCCTGGGTGCTTCCTTCGTCCTCACTGGATTTCTCCCCTTTCACTCTTGGGCATTGTTCCTGCCCTTCGTTTTCTCTCTCCCCTCTTTGAGAATTTTCTTTTGCGTTTTTAGGGCCCTTTTTCTCCTCTACGTTCATTTTTTTCCCACGTTTGTGCATGCCTTCTGCTTCCTGGGCTTTTTTCTGGATTTTTTTTTCTCCCTTCACTCTGGTCCGTTTGTTGCGGGGCGGGGGGGGGGGAGCTTGCAAAATCTGCCATGCTCTGCCCGGGCTTTGGGTTCTTTTATCTAACCAGGTCTCCGGCACTGTCATTCTTGTCCTGCTCTTCAAAGCAGGCTGCGTTAATTTGTCCTTCAGCTGTTGCTCCTTTTCTGCTGGGGGGTTTGCTGAGGGCACAGTCGGAAAAAGGAGACTCGGAGGTTACATTAGTTTGCGGTCAAACGAGGCCCCTTGTGCTGGCATCTTTTTTAAAACTGGGGGCAAAATGATTTGCTTTGCTGGTGCATCTTCTGTGATTGTGAAATCGAGTCTCTCCCTTCCAACTTGATAGTTTCCCGGTTGCCCCCTCTAAAAGGGAAGGGGGCTTCAGTGGTGAGAGCCCCAAATGTCTGAATTTGTGGTCTGGTGGCAAAGACACGGTTGGGACTTTGGGAGAAGATGTTCTGGAGCTTTGATTCCTGTCTCCGTCCTCCCAAAGCGGGGCGGGGGCTCTGGTAGGCACGAGGTTGACCCACGTGAGGCCAAGACCAAATTCTGAAAACGTTGCAAAACTGCTGCTTGTCCAGAATCTTTGTCCAAGATTTTTGTGGATGTTGCTTTGGAGAAAAGCTGCCAGTTTTTTTTTTAAATAATAAGAATAGTACTGTAGTACAGGTAGTCCTCAACTTATGACCACAATTGGGACTGGAATATCTGTCACTAAGTGATGCGGTCCTTAAGGGAGTCGTGCCCGATTTTACAACCTTTTTCACCGCAGTCGTTAAATGAATCTGGCTTCCCCATTGAGTTTGCTTGTTGGAAGCCTCCCGAGAAGGTTGCAAAGGGCAATGACGTGACCCCAGGACGCTGCAACCGTTGTAAACACATGCTGGTGGCCAAGTGCCCAAATTTTGATCGTGTGACCGCAGGGATGCTGTGATGGTCATAAGTGCCAAGACCGGTCATAAGTCACTTTTTTCAGTGCTGTCATAAGTTCGAACCATCACTAAACGAATGGTCATAAGGCAAGGATTAGAAATCATTTCCATGTCCAATTCTGGGATCTGTGAAAGTTAATACTCGAACTTCCTTTTCTTTTTAAAATTTTTGGCATTATTCAGATTCTCCTAGCTTTGACTGAATGCCACCCAGACCCCCTAGACCAGTGTTTCTGAACTTCGGCAACTTTGAGATGCATGGACTTGGGGAATTGCTGGCTGGGGAATTCTGGGAGTTGAAGTCCACCCATCTTAAAGTTGCCAAGGGTGAAAAACATTGCCCCTAGACACAAAGAATCTTACTTAGCACCCTTTACTAGGCTCAAATAAAAGGATATGTTTGCATCGTTATGGCTGCAAGCGTGTCTTAGCAACCATAGGGACCAGAAACTTGATGAAAACAAAAACGCAAAGAAGAACTGAGGATTCTCAGGCTGCTGAATTCTGAACCTGCTGATCCACTTTGCACTTTTGAAAACGGCGTCTATTCCCTCACCAACCCTACTACAATTCTTTTTTTCTTATAAAGGAAGCAATCCTCTTTTGATATTTCTGGGAACTTCACAAGTTTGCTGAAGGTGTGTAAAGAACTGTGCCCTGCATGATCCTCCTTCCTTCTTTTCTTTTCTTTTCTTTTCTTTTCTTTTCTTTTCTTTTCTTTTCTTTTCTTTTCTTTTCTTTTCTTATGTCCATATTAAGGGTGACAAAAGAAAACTTTGCTTGTTTCCTGAGGATATTAAGCTTTGAAACCAATAGCTTTTCTTTGCCTCTGTCATAGGTGAGGAAGGGCAAAGCCAAGGACAGCCTGCCTTTCCATAAGTGCACCCCTAGAATCTCCTCTGCCTGTAGAAAGCTAGCAGTTCAGGGAAGAATGTTCAGTTTTTCTCCCCAATATGCTATTTTTCTATTCTGTGCATATTAAGTATTATTTTTATTGTATAAACTGGGATCGGTTTGAATTATTATTACCATTCATATTATGCTGTACTACCGTTCTTCTCAACCATGCATGCTGCTTTGCAGGGAGTCTCTGCCTAAAGGAGCTTACAGTCCAAAATTCAACAAGTCAGATAAACATTTCTTTGAGGTGAGCTGATTCTTGGGACTTTATGGACACATCCTTCAGTTTTCTTGGTCATGTATGGAAGTGGTTTGTCACTGCTGCCTTCTTGGATACCTTTTCAGTTGCTCTGTCTTGCCTTCTTTCCTGAGATTTCTTAGTGGTCTCCTATCCAGGCCAACCCAGACAAGGTTGGCTAAGTCTAGGAGGCCATTAATGGTGGCAAAGAACACGGAGGGGTGAGTGAACAAAGGGAGAAACTATCAAACTCAGCTAATGAAGCTCACTAGGTGCCGATTCAGACAATGAGGGGCGTTTGTGCCAAAGGCAGTCAGTAAAACAAACTGCCACCCGTCATCTGAAATGGTACAGCCCAGACGGGCCTGAGTTTATTCTGTAGAAATACGCCAGTAAGAACAATATGATTCTGCTGCAAAGAAAAAAAGAGGAACTTTAGAGCTGAGAAATCTAGAAATAAAGAAATAAATTTCTGTATTTATTTTAACTTGGCAAGTTCCTAGTCCTGATGGCTCCTACTATAGGTTTGGAACTATTTGGGGGAAATGCCTAGTGAAATCCCAGGCTTAAAAAAACTCTTGACAAAGATAAGATTTCCTATCGCCAGAGCATCCGCGGAGTGCGTAATTTCCTTGCCCTTCCCCATAACTAGCTTAACCAGTTCCTCCTGCCCGCCCCAGTAGTGTGCAAAATTGTACATGTTTCCGAAATCACTGTTTCTCAGGGGAGGGCATGGAGTGGAATGCAGAAAGCCATGGGTGCATGTATATATTCGCCAGGATAGGAACCTCTGTTTGAAACTTTAGGGGTTGCAACGTTCCTGGTTCAAACTCTTTGCTGGCTTTGCCCTACTTCCTCCCCCCCACAAACCCTTCCCAAAAACACAGCCGCAGTTATAACGAGAGTCCCCCAGACCTTGCTCTGGCTGCAGGTTCAGATGTGACGCAGGGTTAAAAAATTAATGCTTGTTCTCCTGCAGTCATTGCTCCTGTAAAATCCATACTTTCCAGGAAAACAGAGCACTTTGGAATGTGTGAACGCAAATCTCCTTGTTTGGACCTAAAACAGGCTCTTTATCGGCACGTTCCTTGGAGAAGGTTATGAATCTTCCTCCGTTTTAGGTCAAAGGCAGAAATGGGAGCCATCTGTTCAGTTTCCCGAAAACCTCCGATCGCGGCTGACGAACTAGCAGGCCGGTTTGTATCCCTTATTAATTGCCAATCAATCAATCAAGACAGACAGACAGACAGACAGGTGGAAGGAAAGTTGCAGATGACTCAAGATGGGCCTTTGGTGTTTTGATCAATTTCATGCTCAGTTTGATCAAATAGACTGAAAAAACCTTTGGGCTCAGATTGTATTCTTTTGCATCTAGGTCAATGTTTCTCAGCCTTGTCCACTTAAAGATGTGTGGACTTCAACTCCCAGAATTCCCCAGCCAGCATGGCTGAAGTTGAAGTCCACACATCTTCAAGTGGACAAGGCTGAGAAACACTGATCTAGGCATTCAGTGTCCCCACCACCACCACCACCACCACCACCACCACCAGCACTAAACATGTGTTGAGAAAACTACCAGTGAGTTATGGGTACAAAGCAGAAATCCAGCGTCTAACCCTGGTTGTCTTGTTTCTTACGGTATATCATCCAGAGGTGCAGTGGGAAGCCTCCTCTTCTGGCATTCCCGTGTCTCGCTCTGGCTTCTCCTGGCTTTGCTTAAGAGACATAGGGCGCGCCCCCTTTTTCAGTCCCCAGGCAGCGTAGAGTCCAGAGGCGGGTGAACTTTGCCAAGTGTTTCAGATGAAAGGTCTCTGTTTGCCCACCTGGCTTAATGGCCGTGGTATAGCGGGTAGGAAACGCACTCTGGGCACGTGGCAAGTTTGCTTAGAAGCTTTATCGGTTGGAGATATTGTAGGGTGAGAGGGTGGCATCTGATGTTCTTGGGGCATTGTTAGCGTGGGCTGCCCTTGACGGTTTAGCGGATGTGATTGGGACAAAAGATGGCCACTTCACTTCTAAAATATTATTTTTTCCAGCGCCCTCCGTATAGGTGGGGCTCAATCAAACAGCGCTGAGATCTGAAGAGAACTCTGAAACGGCGCTAAGGAAAACCAAGCTTTTTCCTGATAGCCGAGGCAAAATGAGTAACCTTTTTGGAAACGTGAGGTTTAATTTGGTAACTTAATTTACCACGTTCTGGGTTGCACAGTGCATTGAATTGTAAAGCAAGTGGGTTTGCACAACATGCTCAACCACAGACAAGGAAGCCAGATGTGCTCTGGTCGTCCAAGATAGACTGCCTCTGATCCTGGAGGCGCCATTCTGCTATCATATTTTTTTTCTATAGCGTAGAAAAGTATGGAGAAATTTTGGGGAAAGAATCCAGTAGCCATCAGGTGAATCCCAGCTTAGCCCTGGAAGGAGAAAGGAGCGAGGAAGAAATTCAAGATTGCCCCACTTTGATTCTCTTTCATTAAAAAAAAGGGGGGGGGAGAATCTTTGTCAGGCTTTCAAGATTCAGTTCTTATACCCTTTAACAATAAAGTAGAGTTCCAGTAGCTCTTGGGGGTGTCCGTTTCCTGACCTGGCCTACCTTGAAGGGCTGACATACAGGTGCCAGCCTGAAAACAAGGGCAATGCCAGACCGCTCTCTTGCATATTCCAAATTTGTTTGAGTGGGCCTGCTTCTCTTTCTGTAAGAAGAAGGTACTTTTAAAATCTCTGCCTCCCTTTCTGGCTCTGTCCTTTTCAAAAAAACAATACACAACACCTTCAGCGACCTTCCAGGATGGGGGAACGACACCAGATTTGGCAAGATTTCATGGAGAAAGATTTTTGCCCAAATATGGAGGCCCAGGAGAAGGTGCCTCCAGCAGGATCCAGAGGAGAGGGGAGGATCTCGGGAAACTTCTGCAAAGATGGGAAGACCGCGGGACTTGGGGCAAAGACGTGCTGCGTCGGGGGCAGGACGGTGAGAATCTGGCGGGGCAGAAGGGCCGTCGGGAGCGCTGGAGCCCCGGTTGCGCAGCCCCGGCGCTCCAGGTGGGCAATAGCTACCTGAGCTGCTCGCATCCGGATCTCCCTCACTCCCCGTCATGAGTGGGCGGGAAGGAAGAGCATCGATTTGAAATCTTGTTCCTGCTGCACAGAAAATGCCACCCTTTCAGTCACTAACAAGCCGGGGCAGGTTTTTGCAACAAAGGCAGCGGGATAGGTCTGGTCAAGTTCTCAGGTAGCCGGCTTGTGCCCGAGGCTTGCGCAGACGGGGAGGGGGTGCCTGGGCGAGATCTTTGTCTCGCGAGCAAGCAGAGAGCCGGAGAGCGTGTGGGTGGGCGAACCGGTTGCAGGGTGCCTTGGCTTTGGCGTGGTGGAGTGCCTTCCTCCGAAAATTAGAGTCCCCCTCCAGTGTGGTGAGCAGCGTGCAGGCAAAGCTGGGTGTGTATGTGCTCGTGCATGTGTGTGTGTGTGAGAGGGAGAGGGAGACCCAGGACTGCAGAATTTTGGTGCGGTCCCGAACGGTCCTCTATTTTCATGGGACAGGAAGGGCGGACTGGAACCACTGGCTGGGTTAAGATCAGTGATGTTTGTCGCCTTCCAGTACAAACGGGGCGAGATTCAGCCCTTGGGGGTGTGGTGTCTCTAACTCCTGCAAAATGGGACTTTGCGTGGCAGGGAAGGTGCCCTTCCTAAATCTGCCCTCCGTGCGGGTTGGGGTCGCGCCTGGGATCCCGGGAGTTGAAGTTCTGGAGAGCCCCCCGAGAGAGGGAAGCATCTCCTCTCGGCTTTGCGCTGCCTTCCGCGTGGCAGTCTCAGAAGGGATTCCAGAATTTCTGGCTGTAAATCCTCCCAAATAAACCTGTTGGGGCAGGAAAGAAATCTTGATGGTTCCCACACACGGCTTTTGCCACCATCCTGTGTCGAAACCCGCCAGCTCTGCCCGGAACTGCTCTGCCCGGGAGCTTTGGAAGTTGGGCTCAAAAAGGAATGGCTTTGCGCAACGGGGTGTCTCCAGAGCCTTGTTGGGGTTGCAACCCCTTAAGCCCCCCGCTTCTCTCCAGGGAGTGGGGAAGGCGTTGCAGCCCTCAGAGCTTCCGCGGCTGCTCTTTTAAGAGGGCTCGTGTTTCCTTTAGCTCCAGCAAGGAGGCCTTTTGAGGATTAATTGAACATAATTGCACGGTAGACGGCCGGATATTTTGCTGCGAGTGGGGAGGGAGAGGCGAGAGGGCTTCTCCCCCAGAAGGTGCCCCTGTGGCTAGAGATGAGTTGGCCTTTCCAGGAACATGGGCGGGCAGGCGGACATCTTCTTGGCCTGCCTGTTTTGGGGTCATCTCTGACTTAAGGAGGCTTTTTTGGGGGGTGGGGTGGGAAATGAAGTCTCCTAGACCAGCATCATGTTTTGCAAAGTCAGAAGTAGGAGAAGCAGACATGCAACTCACAGCAACTAGGGATCGGCAAATCTCTAGTTGTCAGTTTCTCTTATTTTTTAATCTTTGCAAATCCACCAAATTCGGTTTGTGGAATTTGATTTTTTTTAAAATTTTGCATTAAAATGTATGCTTTATTTTGTCACACTCTTCTCCAGATCTGGGCTCTTCTGCGCGCAGCTTTCTCAGACAGACGCATTTCTTGCAAACGTGTCCACGATAAGGATTGTGAGCTCTTTCACCATGAAGGTTCTGGCAACAAGGCTTTATTATGTCAATGGCTCGGCCGCCATTGGCCAAGCAAGCAGGGGTGGGCGTGGCTGCGGCGCTGCGGCCAATCAGCTTTGGGGAGTGGTTTCCTGCGCTGCCAAGTCTGGCAGTGAGTTCTCTCGTAGAACGCCTTGTGTTTTCAGCCACTCTGTACTTCTGACTCTTTTCCTTGGAGGACCGATTGGGTAGATCTGGCTCCTACCGTATGATGGTTTGGGTTCTGACGTTCGCATGTCTTCACTGGCTCCAATTGCTACAGCACTGTACAGTGCTGGCTTACAGCTGCCTCTCTCTCGCTGAAACCAGGCATGCCAACCATGTTATGTCCGACGGGCAAACCTGGCTGTGATGCAAAGCCAGAATATGGTTTCTTGGTTCGGGCAGACCATGTTCTTTGCGCAGAGCAGTTGTGTGGTTTTAAAAATAAGGTTTCACGGTTTTGCATGTGGTGTGAGCCCCGCCTATATATTTTTGCTGTTGGTGTGAGAAACCTATCTAAAATTCCTTTTGTTAATAACCCTTTCTTTTGTTCTTGATGTCCCTCCTTTATATTTTTTTGCACTCCACCCCCCCATTCCACTTTTCTCCTTTTCTTGCTGGGCACCTTTTTTCTCCAAATGGGCAATAACCAGAGTGGTTATTCTGCCCAACAAACGCAGAAATAATCTGTATTTCCAGGCTGCTGATATCATTTGGTATCACTGCGCTATGCCAGAACAACAGATCTCGCTCATTTGCCTGCACCAATCAATTCCTGAACTGAAAAAGTGAAAGAGAAAACATGAAAAAGAGAAGGGGAAGAAGTTGTCCTCTTCTTTCAGAGGCAACCTCTTAACGCATGCCGGGACGGGCATTTTTAAACCTCACACGGGCGCCACACTAATGTGGTGTGTTGGAGGATAAAAGCATCTCTCATCCTCAGTTTCCTGAAATTGAAGAGATCAGATCTGATGAGGCCACCTACTCCAGCTTGTCCCATCTTAGCTGCCTTCCAGATAGATTTGATGACAACCCCATTGTTCCCAGCCGGAATCACATTAGAGTATGGGAGTTGCAGTCCAACACTGCTCCGGGTTATGGATGGTGATTTCAGAACTTTTGAAGGCTGGACCGAGGGTGTGGGTGATTCGGTGTCTCTTCTCTTTTGTCCTCCAAAACATATTCCAGAATCGATAGTTGTGGGAAGGGAAGGGTGATTTTCTTCCCATTTTACACCATGTTTTCTTTTGTGGTTTTAATTTTTTGCACACCTCTCAAGCAATGTGACATTTGTACCCATGTCGTGCCTGGGAGAGAACGGGGTGGCGGATTTTTGCTAGGGAAAACATTCAGCTCCACGTTCCCAAGAATTGTACAAGAAAAACAATTCTGGTGGAAAATTCTGAAGAGAGCTGCAGTTCACAAAAGCTGCTGGCTTTTAATAAAATTATTCGTCTGAAAAGGCATTACCAGATTCCTTCTGATTTTTTGCAAACCAACACAGCTTTCTCCTGCAGTTCTTGTAGAGTGAAACTTGGATTTCTATGGTATCTGGACCTGAGATATGGACGAAATCCATTTAGGTTTGAATTCCCTCTGATCTATTTTGTAGTTCCATACTAAAACACAAACTGAAACTTGGTTATTGTTTGATATGTACAGTTCTCTGAGTAATTCTGAGTGCCATTTGACAATATAAATTAAAAAAAAACAAAATGAGATGGAGACCTCTGTGCACAAATGCATGGATGCATGAAAATCACGTACAAAAGTGTGGTTATATTTTGGGGAAATGTTTCTGAAACTATGTTGGGCAGAATTGGAAACAAAAATATAAATGTTTGGATGTCTTTTGTACATGCAAACTATTTCTGTTTATCAAAAATGCGTATGTTGTGGTTGAGTTAGTACAACTCATTGATGGACGGATGGATTGAATTTAGATAACCGCCCATCTCAATCTTGTGACTCTGGAGGTCACAATACAAAACACAAAAACAAGAAATAAAACATTTCAGCAAAGCTACCACCCCTAAAACTTTATAATCCAATCAAATCCCGCATGTCTAACATCTTCCACATGGTTGATTTGCACAGGACATTGAATCATAAACTAACCAAGGGGCTGGGTCATCAAGCCGCAGCAACAAAGCAGGTCAAAACTAACCAGCTTTGACTGTTTAATGAACCCTTGGGCTGACCCAGTTAAGCACATTGTCTAAAGGGGGCAAGGGGAGAATAAACTTAAATCTCTCTTAAACTCTTTCAGTCTCGCCTTTCTCCAGAGAACTTTTCCTCTTGCATTTATTTTAATAAGTCCAAAGCAGGATAAATTCTAAAGTAGCTTTCTCCAAACTCCCCGAGGATTTTTTTAGCTGGGGAGAACTTGAACCCAGATCAGCTTAATCTAGCTAGACGGTCTGGCAAGTTTCTCAAAGAGCCCAAGCGGTGATTGATGATTGGGCAGGTAAAACATCCAGTGACGTTTGCAATCAAGTGCGACGGTGAGGAACCCAAGATCGCGGGCAACCCGTCGCCAACAGATTTGGCACTGATCAGGCAAAGAGGCCGGCGTGAATTGGCCCCATCCGCCCCAGGCAGGAAGCCCTGTTTTTCTCAAGGGTGGGGCTGATGCAGGCATTGGGCCGTTCCCCTGCAGCAGTAGGACGCGTGGGCCACGAGCGGTTGGCGATGTTGCCCACACAAGCTTTGGTGACCATGGAAGCCAGAAACTCATCTTTGACCCTCACAGATATGCAACCAAATTAGGGAAAATTGTGCTCTGTTGCCATACCCCTTTCAAGTCTGAATAATGGCCCCATCAAGGTTGACGACTTCTGAGGAGGAAATCCTGCCTTCTATTCCCTGGTCCGGAATGGTGGGTTGGCATTGCGCCAAGAGTCTGTTTTAAATTCCCCCCAGAAAGGGTCTTCCCCCCACTTCTGCACCCACCACCGCGCTCTCCCTCCCTCCCTCAATCTCTCTCCCTTTCAGCACGAGCTCCCCCAACCATCGGCCCAGGAGAAAGAGAGCTTCGGCGCGTGTCTTGAAGAAAACGCTTTGCTGAAAGTACAGGGTAGGCTTGTTTGCAAGGCTTGGTCCCCCCCCCGAGCAGAAATGAATGTCGGTTGCAGAGATTGCCCCGTAATCTGGGCCAAGCACCGTCCCTTTTGGAGCAGAGGATCGGAGAGGGTTTCCGAAGTGGGGGCTCCACACACAGCTTGGCAAGGGTCGCTGCATTGTGAGAATTCACCCAGTTCGATCACTGAGCGGGCCTTGTGCAAATCAGGTTGTGAGGGTCCCACGTACCCCTTCCCCTCGGCCACTCCGTCTGCAAAAAGGGAACAACAGCCACAACAATATTAATAAGCGGCTGTCCTTAGAAGACGGTTGTGAAGGTTTCAGCACTGTCGTTTCAGCCCTTGCATCGTGGTTACATCTCTGAGTTTTGCAGGAAAATAGGTGCTGCCTTTGAAATCTGCTTGGGAGCCCCACTTTCAGACCTGGGTTTTCAGATATCAGTGCCAGGTACAGTCAGCGCGTGAAGCCACAGTTGTGCTCAGTGTAAGCCACGTGAGCTGCATCTGCCCCTGGGGCTAAGTCTTAAACCGGGGCCCACGCGGAAGCCCTTTGTATATCTCCGATACGGGCAGGAGATCGCTGTGCTTTGCCCATGACCAGAAAACTTGCGTGCCCCGAACTAGGCAGACCGTTGGAAGTTTGTCTTGTTTGATTTATCTCTGCCCTGCACTTGGTTCCTAGCCTGACTGGTTTCAGTTAATCAGGTGATGGGGGAGACGCTCTCCTGCCAGTCAGAGGTGGCAATATCAGCTTGGATGAAGGCTCACGGTCCTGCCCACCTGGGCTGGAGAGGAATCTTCCCCAGCAGGTTTAACAGCCCAGAGTGGGAAGGTAGAGCTGGCTGGCCAGAAACCTCCCCCTGACCAGAATCCTTCAGGGATGAAGTTTCTCTGTGCACCCAAAAGTGGTGCCAAGACAGCCTGGCATTCCAGTGCTGGGTGGACAAATGTGATGTTTATTATTATTATTTTTAATTAAATTTATACGCTGCCCATCTCGCTGAATAAGTGACTCTAGGAGGAGTTGAGATGTGTTTGTGTTCAGCATGCCAAGTCCATGGCTGGCACTGATGGCACCCGTGGAAAAGGCTTGACAATTTGGGAACAGTTTCCCACTTGAAATACGTTCGTTGCGCTCGGCAGAGTTGCACCCATTTTAGCCCTGGCTGCCAACAACAAGAACAGCGGTGTCTTTGGAAAACAGCAATAAGCGACTTAATTTCGCTGTGTGATTTTTTTTTTTTAGAGGCCGACGGGGTTGCATACAGGGTGCAGGTTGTTCACCCTTGGCTTAGCAGTGTGTTTCCTTTTACATTCCTTTTGGGGGGGCATCATGTTTTCCTAGGAAAGAGTTTGGTTTAGGGAGGCCCTGAGTTTTATTGATGTCTGCAATGGAGAAATGGAGTTGTTTTGTTCTTTTGGAGAAAGCTGGCACATGGGGTCGAGGCAGGGTTGAGATGAAATGAACTGGTGAAAAACTTAGTCTGAGTGGGTGCTACTGAGACATTGTTTTCCCCACATTGGAGCGGCGAAGTCTGTGATCCATCAAAAGATGTCTTACATTATACAGAATTCGGTCCTTAGCTGGCCTGGATTCTAAACTTTCCTTTAAATCAGTGTTTTTCAGCCTTGGCAACTTTAAAATGGGTGGACTTCAACTCCCAGAATTCCCCAGCCAGCATGGCTGGCTGGGGAATTCTGGGAGTTGAAGTCCACCCATTTTAAAGTTGCCAAGGCTGAAAAACACTGATTTGGTGTATTGTGTAAATCCAGACAAGTGGGTTCATTCACCAAGCTAAGTGAAATCCAGCTGTCACATTATCATGAGTTGGGATCCTTCTCGTAAATTTTGCCAGCTTTGAACCGCTCCCTGAATTGCACCACCCGTTCTTCTTCTAGAAGCCCAACCTTTGCCGAAAATGCTGACATTCTCTTCGGCTCGCATCACGTTGCCTGCTGTTGAAACGAATGCAGCCGTGCTAAAAAGCGGGTGTAATCAGGGTGGGTCTTTTTTTCTGTGTTATCCTGCAGTGTGTCAAAACTTAGAAGATCCCAGGGACTGTAGAATAGGAGGTTGCCATGACCAGGCAAAATTGCTAGCAATTTAATGGGTTTCTTTTGGCAGAAAAGTGAGAAAAATCCAGGCTGTTTGGAGTCGTAAATTGGGATGTGCTCTTGCATCGCGATCGGTGTCCACCCCAAGTTCTGATTTCCCAACAAAAATCCTTCGGTTGATGTGCAGTTCACATTCACACAGATCAGTAAGCCAGGATTCTGGAAATTTTGCTCCTCTTTGAACGAGAGGGGTGTTACTGGACGCAGCCGGCTCGCGAGGAAGGGTTTGCTGCCAGAGAACAGCAGCAAAGGTTTTCAGCCCCGAACGATGCTAGTCTGGAACTTCAAATGAGCGAGAGCCACATTCCAGAGATGGGGCCAGCGCTTTTCTGATTAAATGTATACTACATTAAATCAATTAAATGCAGCTTAGGTGTGAATCTTTTGTACCTTAAATCCCTTTTGCTTTGCCACCTTAAAGATTGGGGTGGGTTACCCTGTTGTAATGGTTTCAAGTTCCCTTGTATGCTGCCTTGAGTCGTTTAACATACACATTCAGCACATTAAATTAAATTAAAATTTAAAATGCTAATGCAGTTGAATCAGCGTTTTGGCACGCTGCTTTCTTTACAAGCCAAGATCAAAAGCCAGGGTTTGGGAACCACAAGTCCCTATCCTGGCTTTAAGCAAAATGAGAAATAAATTATTTTTCGTTCATTCAAGTAGTTACGTGTCTGGGTAGAATTCCGCAGCGCAGTGCTCTATGATATCTGTACAAAGCTTTGATGTATCTGCATGCCTCTAAAACCAGGAAGCCCCTGAATTGCAAAAGCGTATTTTCATCACACATGTTGGAGGAATTTGATCTCTTTGCATTGCTTCGTAAAATGATGTGCCGCAGCTGTGCGGTGTCTGCAGGCTGGGGTCAAAAAAGTCAAGACGGCAGCTAGGACAGTGCAGTCAAAGCTCTGCTTGTTTTTTATGTGTGTTGCCAAGCTTTGATTGCACTGTTCTAGCTGCCATCTTGACTTTTTTGACCTAGCCCATAGATCTCCCTGCCTCTAGATTGGTACATCTCTTCCTTTGGTATTCTTGACAGTTTAGAGCAGTGTTTCTCAACCGTGGCAGCTTGAAGATGTGTGGACTTCAACTCCCAGAATTCCCCAGCCAGCATGGCTGGCTGGGGAATTCTGGGAGTTGAAGTCCACCCATCTTAAAGTTGCCACGGTTGAGAAACACTGCTTTAAACAGGCCAAGTCAAGGTGAGCCCTGAGCAAACCACAGCAGTAGCATTCACACAACACGCAGTGCCTAAGTAGACAAGCCACAGTATGACTTAAGAGGGTGTTTTGCAGAACATGCCAAGACAATGGCCGGGCTCCTACAAGATGCCAAAACCCAAATCTCTCAGCCTAGCTGAGTGGGTTGTGCGAACCCAGCCCATGTAATTTTCACCTTATCCGCAAAATCCGTCTTGACGGGCAGGCTTCTTTCCACATTTCTCCAGTCACGACTGAACACGTTTCCCAAGCGCGCACTGATGTTTGTGCAGAAGCCCTCGCCTGGTCACCTGGGGTGAGCAGAAATTTTAATCCAAGCGATCAATCTGGGGAAGATTCTCCCCCACCTTCTGCGAAAAAACAATCCGCCTTTGCAAATGTCCCGCTTCAGCCATTTTCTCTGCATTTTCCCCCATGGCCTTCCTTTGTTGCTTGATGTTTTTGCATCATGTCACCAGGTCGGCTGCTGATACGGAGAATTAACTGGAAGGGCAGCCTTTGTTCCGCTCTGCGCATCTCTGCTTTTGTGTTCTGCTCTTTCTGGAGCGCAGTTTCCCCCGTCTGTCATTGCAGAGTACACACGAACAATTACAGATGTACTGCCAGGATAAAGGGAGGATTACTTTTGCTTGTGATGGTGCCCACAGACCCATCCCTGATACCCGGACCTCTGCATCCATGTGCCTTCCCCGTCACCTTCGCAAAGTGGGATCCCTTAATGGCTCCCGGGGCCAAACTTCCGTGCAAAGGGCCCTGCGCTGATGCACCCTTTGAACACACGGGGATTACTGGCCCGTTTGGAGTTTTCTTCTCTTGGAGTCTCCTTGGGAAACTCCCAGACGAGATCGCCTTTCCAGTCTAGAGACAGCGTTTGAAAAAGGGGCCCTTTTCCTGCAAGATAATATATATTTAGCCAGGGTCATGAGCTGCCCTTAATAGCTCAGTCTTCCGTGAATTTGTTCCACCTGGAAAGAGAGCTCTCCATCACCCTGTGGCAGTGAGTTCAGCAGGTGAATGGTGTGCTGGGTGAAAAGGTGATGTTTCTGAGTTTTCCTGGAAAAACCTGGGCTCTAATATTATGAAAGGGGGAGAAATGTGCATTCTTTCTCCCGCTGTTGTAATATCCTTGCCAGCCCTGTTCTTTCTGCATTTTTTCTCCCCTAACCAAATGCACCCATTTCTCTTTATAAGGGACTAGCTTCATCCTTCTGTTCTCTCTCTTCACACAATATGTTTAACAGGATCATGGAAAGATCTGGGGGCTCATTTGCCAAAACCTGGTTAGCTTTAACCTTGGTTTCATTTTTCTGTCTCTTAGCATAAGGTGCAGGCCCAGCCCGTTAAGTAAGATTAGGACTCCCTATATTCTGCCTACCAGTGAAAGG